>NC_139258.1:23225902-23650902 GCF_977018435.1 Lepisma saccharinum | reverse complement strand
TTTTGGTGTAGATATATATATAGAATTGGTACACAATTTTGTCCCCCCCAAAAATTCCCATGACGCATGCGCGTCATGAATCTCCCCTGTGGGCACCCCTGGGTATCGGTATCGGAAAGTATCAGTTGAATTTTATTTATACCGACCGATACTTTTCCAGCGTTTTGATCGTTCGCTGAGGTGGCAACACTTTCGCGGAGTCTTAATTCGTCGTACGACAACCAGAGGAACGAAACTCCAAAAATGCTGTTTTCAGTTTTGTTTAAATAAACTCCTCTGAAGACTCTATTTGGAGTCAGCTATACATTTCTCCACATCTAATCCTTGGCAGTAATCTGGAGTCACGTATCTCTAATTAACTGATCGATTTTCAGCCAGACATATTCCTAAGAATACATTGTTTCCACTTTCCTCTCTCCTGTAAATTTGATAAATTGAAGTTACGTCCCTCTTGTTCTCACACGACGAATTATCCTAGAAGTTGTGCAAAATTATAAATTTTCATTGATTTTGCACGAATATTAAATGAGAAAACTGTCTTTTGTGATTACATAGCAGATATATTAATATTTTGACGATTGGCGACGATTAGGGGGACGTTGTTCTCGCACCATGGCCACTTAATGCTAAGGCTTGTCTACCAAGAGAAAGTAAATTGTCCTTAACCCGCAGTTTTGGCACCCAATCTCCGCTACTGTTCGGATGTAATATAATTTTTTTAAAAGCAAAACTCTGGTAAATTGTTAGTAATAATCGGAGTGGAATACTCATCCATTAATATTAATCAATAGTTTGAAAAACTTAATTAATTGCATCGGTAAAGGTTCGAAGTGATATCGGCTCAGTCGCACGGAGAATGTCAAGACGATCTTCCCACGTTCGAGTCAGCATGCTGCCATCTATATTCCTTTTCCGGAATGTCTGGAGTAAGAGAACGCGAACGCGTCCTTAGCGCACGTTGCGGCTGTGTGCCTCGTCCAATGAACGCGCGGAGGGGAGGGGACCGCGCGGGAGGGGGCGACTTGACTGGTCCAGTAGTTTTGCAGAAAACATGACGGCTCGCAAGCCTACTAGGGGAATTCTGCACCCTTCCCCACCTAGTTTGGCCCCGCCCACAAGCTTTCTCCTCTGCGCGTCGCTACTCCAGACATTCTGGAAAAGGAATATACGGTGGTTATCGCGTTGTTTATTTTGGCTTTCAGTTCATCAATGTTCGTTAGCATTGTTCGTCGTGTTTTGAACAAACTCTTTCCGGGAAGATGAATTTGAATTAGTGTACCGATTCCTTGACCCCGAAGATCACCCAGTACAACCTCATTGGATTATTTTTCTCTGGGGATATGAGGCAGAAAAGTCCGTCAAAAGAAGCACATGTAGAAGTGTACTGATACAGGACAGAAAACTTTTTGAGTTTATCTATCTGTCATTGCCACCAGTTTATTTGTATCTTCACTAGTTTCTAATTTATTAATAATTTAATCGTGTCCGCCAGTCTGTGTACACCAGCGGCGGCGCCAGGATTAATCATCAAGGGGTGCTGAGGGGGTGCGGAAAGAAATTTTGGGGGTGCGATGCTGAAAATAAGGAAAACCACGAAACGCGCATGCAAGCTTTCAAAACTGGGGAGCAAGGTGCCAAAACGGGGGGGAGGGGAGCAAGGACAGTTTAATTTCCCTTAGTAGATAAGGTTTAGCATAGTGCGGGGGTAAAAAACTAGCAAAAAGCGGGGGCAACTGCATCCCTAATCGCCGCCACTGATTAACAAAAATTACTGACTGAAATGAAATTGTATGTGTGAAATACGTATAATAACTTTAGATTCACATTCATTTTGCAGGCAGGCTGTACAAACCTTGCCTTCCCCCTGGACTTACATGATGATATGTATTAAGAAAGTGGTCGTTCAGTGTAAACATTCAGATACACGTTGTAGTCTTATTGAACTGTGTAGTGAAATGAAAAATGAAATTATCCTTGTCTTTAAAAACACTTTTTTTCACCTTTTCAATATAACCAATGGAGGTACCTACCAAACACATAGTACCACAGTCTGTGATAGTACATTGTACATTCCGTCTACCACTTTAGGATAAAATGCGAAGTGCACAGCAACTTCGTCTTCGTTAAAATCCCCTTCTGCCGCAGTATCCCCAACAACGAACTGTAAAATTTCTTCGTGAACATTGGGCCTCTTTCTAATGGGTTTTGAAAAAGCGTGAAATGATACGTACGTTTACTAGACATGTTACGTGGAACAAGTACACAGAAAGTATTAACAAGAAAACTACCCTTCACGTTACAACTCGCGTCGCGTTAAATAATTTCTCGAGTGTCAGTGACGTGGTGCTACCTTGAAACCAGCTGAAATTTTTGCTCCAGTGTGAGGAAGAACGAATAGGCGGAAAATAAACCGTTTATCAACGATTCAAAATAAAAAGAAAGAAAAATACAACTTACATTAATCTGTAGTAAATTATCGGAAAGTACAAACAGACCCCTTGAAGAAATAACGGAAGAAAAAATTATAACAACAATGCTGACGACAGAAAAGAAAACTGCCGCTGATCTTTATAGAAGCTGCCGCCAGTACAGGAAAGTATGTATATCGGCATCTCTTTCAGTGCTTGCCTGATGCATACAATAATAACGGTCTAACTTCAATTCTAACATTCGACGCTCGATATGACATAATGTTAGTGTTTTCAGTTGAACGTAAGGGGTGCGGAAGAAAATTAAGGGTGCGCAAGCACCTCCTCGCGCTTCCCTGGCCCGCCCCTGGTGTACACCCTGTATTGTACATATCCACACACTTGTACTTGTGGTAGGTCAACATAACAACGACCCTTCCACATCATTGTAAGAAGCTCACAAGATTCCAGCTGAAAGTTCACACAGCAAAATAACGTGGGAAATCAGTTAAAATGTGCCTTGAGAACAACAACGAACAGAAACACGACGTTTTTCTTTTGTCACGCGGACATTATGCGAGGCGAAAAGTGATCATAACACGAGACTTGCCACCTGTAACCCACAGCGCCATCTACCCAACTTAACCATAAACGCAAATGTAACGTACCTGCCCGTATCTCACACGATCTGGCACGCATGTCTGAAGCTAAATGCACAATAGTTTCGTGACTGAATGAAGCGTTACAGTACTCTACCCCTCAGGGTTGCATAACGTCGTGGGAACCATTTGCACCTATGCAAATACAGCTTGGGAAAAGGAATGTAATACTGCATTAGAACTATTGAAACAGAAACCACAAGCAAGTAGTGCACGTAACTCCTTATTCCAGTGTTTACAACCAAGGACGCAGTATTTATTGTTAACCTTACCTTGTTTTAACTAACGTGCATTTAAGTTTCTTCCCTTTCCTGATGAAGAACTCGGGTGACCTTGAAAATTTGGAAACATTGAAAGGTACGTGTCTAGATCGTTGCCCTTGTACATTTTTATAATGTTAACAACACGTAGGGTAAGTTTTTACCTTTTTATGCTGAAATATACTCTTCTTTACGTCATAAACTTCTGTACCTGTAACAGCTCAGAAGTTTATTTGACCTAAAAATGTTGCAAAATGACCTTAAAACTATTAAAATGTGCCCGAACAACAAATCCTTATCGTTACTTTAGTATGAAAAACTCAATATGCTGATCAAGGCAGAAATTTATTTTATTATAAAACATAAACTAAACGTAACGTTTCAACCTTCTAGCAAGGTCTTTTTCAGACTCTGCACCAAGTACAAATGTAAAAAGGTACAAAACAGGACGATATATATATACACAAACATATTTGTGTATGTAACAAGGTACAAAACAGGACGATATATATATATATATACACACAAACATATTTGTACCTTGTTACAATTGTACTTGGTGCAGAGTCTAAAGAAGACCTTGCTAGAAGGTTGAAACGTTACGTTTAGTTTATGTTTTATAATAAAATAAATTTCTGCCTTGGATATTGAGTTTTTCATATCATGGAAACAAGTCTTAATGGTGTTATAGTTACTTTAGTGTATGTAAGCTTGAACTTTTCATATATAACAAAAGTGTCATGGTACTGATGAAACACTTGAAGTCGACATAGAGATATTTGCGGATTTAAACTTCCGAAACTAAGAAAAGAACAACGATTATGTACTGTTGTGCTCCTTAGTTTGGATATTTTGTGAAGCAGTTTCTTTACACTGAAGCTGAAATGGAATATGAACTTTTCATTATAGAAACTTGGAAGAAGCAATAAAACTACAATTCCTAAAACGACATTGAAGAATCCTCCAAATCCAATAATCCAAAAAAGACTAAACATATGCAAATTAAAGGTAATATTTTATTGTCCTAACGAAGGTGAGAGTAGTTATCCTACCTTGTAATAAATATTTTCGCAATTGAACTTGTTCACGAAGCAAGAATCGTTTCTTAAACTGTGCAATAGTTGACAACAATAAGAAAACAAGCTAACGATGAAGTAATTGTTAACAATATATTACGCAGGCCCGTATCCAGGGGAGGGGCCATGCCCCCACTCCCTCGAACCATGAAAAATTTAAAAGAACCTGTAAAAATCTGCGATAACAACATCGACGATTTTTCAAATTTGTAGACATTTTTATTTTGTCCTTTCATAATTGAATATGTTTGTTGTGTAGAGAGGCAGGCTCCAGAAGTCTGCAGTCTGCAATTTTGGGTAGTTTCACTTTTTTAACTATTGACGCAAGGCTACCACAGACGAAAATGTCTCTCTTTTATTTTGGTTAACTCAACTTTAGAGTTCTTTATTATTATAATAATAATAATTGCTAATACGTATAATTAAATATATAAATATGTTATTTTCTAAACATAGAAGTATCATGGCTGTTCAATGGTGCTGCTATAAGAAATTTAAAGGACATTTGAAAAAAACTGTTAATTTGCGGAACACAGAACTGTTCGGATACTTATGAGAATTGAGTGTAAACAATAAACACTAGGCAGTATGCCACGTGACAGTCTTCATCTGTAACACAGCATTAACACAGCAAAAAATAAATTTTGTCCGAAATTGTCTATAAGTGGATTTAGTAACATGTTAAACACATTGTCCATGCACACTAAATTTCATGCTTTGAACATATTTAGTTGAAAACAATGCGAAAATTATAAATTTTCTGTTATGAGAGTTGAATCTATTCGCTAACATTATGGGAAACATGGCCGCCCGCAGGATTTTCTTCAAGCAACATATGTTAATTCAGGTGGGGGCAAACGAGGCATATTTTTCACCATAATAGTATGGCCCCCTCAAAAAATCACCACTTCATTTTGAAATTATTATGTTGCTGCAACGCCCTTATAATAATTTACATAAATTGCGTAACTAAAATGAAAGTTTGTGCATGAAATATAACATTTTAGGTTGACATTCATTACCAGGGGGGAGAGAGGGGCGTGGCCCCCCCTTGTACCGTTTTGAACGTCCATGGTTAAAAATGTAAAAAAACAATGACATATACGTACAAAATTATAAATTTCAATACTCTTGTTTCTTAACAATCGCCTCCCTCCCTCAAAAAATGCAAACGAGTTAAACAAAAGACTCAAGACAGAATTTATTATAGACGTGACGTTTCAAAGTTATAGCAAGGTCGATTGGTTTATTTTAATTAGAAGTTTTGGGTCCGTCGGCACTTTAGGCCATTTTGCATGCTTCAATGTATGGGGAAATTTTCCCTTATCTAAAAGTTATAGCAAGGTCTTCCTAAGACTATGAACCAAATTCGGTTCATAGTTCAAATTTATTAACATGGAAACAAGGCTTAACATTGTTATCAAAAGAGATCAGTTCGCGAACTGGAAAAATCGATTATCGGTAAATTTAGGGACTCATTGTAATTGGATATCGATCCCAAGACTGTCCACTCTGGCGAATTATTGTAGAGGGGGGTGTAGGGTTTCATTCACCTTCACACGCCGCTTCCAGCGTGCGTGCTGTTACGTCTCGACTGAGCGAGAGAGCCAGTCGTGTCATCACATACGCTGAAACGGGGACCAGGTCTCGTAACGGTGCTTATAGCCACCCAGTCTCCAGCGCTCCGCGGTTCCTGGATCAAGTCCACGCTGTTTACACGCCGCGATCACCAGAGCGGGGATTTCATTGCACGCACACGCTAGACTCCACGGCGTAGTGGTTAGCGTGCATGATTTCATGCTTGTTGGCAATATTAGGCTAGCGCTGTTTTGGTCCCGGGTTGGAACCTAAGAATTTCGATGTTGTTGAATCTGATTTGTTGTTTTAAGTTCACTTTAAGCACAGAAAGGTTAATCGGGACTGGACCTACAGGTTAAAGCCTGATCCGAGCCACTGTGCCATTTGCCTCTACCGGGTATCGAACACGGGACTCCTCGATTACAAGGCGACAACCTTACCACTACGCCAGGGAGGTCCTGAATTTCGATTTTTGCCAATCATGGTGGTGACACGTGGAATGTTACTTCCAAAAAAATATCGATTTGGTTGGTTGGTTCATTTGTTTTCTGCGACCAGATGAAGATGAGTGATTAAATTGACGAAGAGACACTCACAAAAACATCCATTCCCAGGTCGGGAATCGAACCCGGAACCCCTGGCATCGAAGCGCGCTGTGCTAACCACTTCGCCACTGAGGCGGGCAAGAAATATAGAGTTTCGGTGTAGAAAACTGCGGTTGTAACACTCAACGAGACGAGACGAGATGCACAATCTTGTGAATTTGAAAGCTTGTCGCGCCGACCTACGGGTCTCTGGTTCGAAATCAGGCCTTGGCATGGGTGTCGGCTGTGAGTGTCCCTTCATCAGTTTCATCATCATTCATCACACATCTCATCGTCGCGATTAGCCAAAAGTGGCAGAAAAGCGACTCTACATAACAAAAATCAATCAAGAGAAAGCTTGTTTCGTTAGATCTCGTCCTGACCTGCAAATGCCCTCGTATCGATGAGATATTCCCAATTACTCTTTGTGTAATCAAACAGCTGTTTCTTAAGTATTCTTCATCAGGCGAGTTATTCGAAATTTTTACTACTTCCACACTGGCGTATGGCAAAAACATAAGCTTTTCACTCGGCCGCGAATGATTTCTATGCAAACACCCCACTTACATTTGTAGAAATACGCGTACATCGTTAGGACCTCCCCTATGCCATTTCAGTTGTAACTTTTAGGTCATGTAATGTATAATTTTTGAACATTTCAAATCTTATTTACATTATGAGGCTCTTTGGAAAACAATTTCAACCAGTGACTTCAGCCCCGGAGACTCAAGGACGTATTGGGGGGGGGCAGGAAGTCCAGACCGCCCCCGAAAGACTTACCAAGTTATATTTGATTTAGTTTATTTTACTTCGCGTTTTGTGCCTCTTGGCTAATTTGCGAAGATGGGGATGAGTGATGAAATGATGAAATTGATGAATGGACATTCACAAACAACCAAGCCCGACCGGGATTCGAACCCGGGACCCTTGGCGTCGCAGCGCGATGTGCTAACCACTCGGCCACAGGGTCGGGCTACCAAGTTATAAAATTAAATAATGAAAATATAATTGTTTTAGCCTTTGTTACATAATCGATGGTTATTGGACTTATTGAAAGACAAGGATTTGGGATCATACGACTTTGAAGGACAGCTCCAAAGATTTATGCACACTAGTACTTATGATAATATGCATAATATATTAATTTACTTTTCGTCTAACTTTGTTTTTGTCATTCAATAAATAATCAATTCTTTACCTATTTGACATTAATTTCCTTGCCAGGGCAGTTGTTTTTACATAATTGTTTGCGATCTTAACTACATAACTACGCGTAAACTAGTGCTGTTATATCTGTATTCTTATACAGTCTTTTTACCTGTTCATGTCATAATAATACAATACTAATTAATGTACATATTTAATGAATATTATATTAATATAATTTTAATATTATTATTACCATTATTATTGAGACACTTGATCTGACCCCCCCCCCCCCTTTCAAATACATTTCTAGATACGTGCCTGCCAAGACTGTTCCTTTTAGTTAACCTTTCATAGAAATTAATCAAGAATTGGCGTGTATTATCTTTTTTACGTAACAAAAGTAAAGAAAAGTAAAAATATAGAGATAGGTAGGGAAGAGTTCTTGAACTGAAACAAAACTGAGACGCCACTGGAGAAAGATGCTTGACGAAACACAATTATGAAACGAATGCAGACACCGGTAGATCCTTCGTACATCACGATAGGCCCAACCTGACGACAGTCGCACTCTCACCACCACTGTTCCCAAACTTCGGCTCGGCTGTTCTTGCTCAACTAATCACACGCAACTGGATGTCCAGTAGCAATGCCCTAGTTGTCGCTGGACTGGCTATCTGGCTAGAAATTATGGCTGCCAGGTTGGCTACTATAGACTGCTTTTGAGGGCTAGACCAATTACAACGACTAAACGCACGCCCGTGAAAATAGGCGGCTTGGCAGAATTATGCAGGTGCCACGTGTGGGAAAAGCCAAGCGAGAGCGGGACAGAAGTCGCTGTTTCCCGCGCACTGTGGGGCAACGTCAACCGTGCTGCGTTGCCTAGTTCGAGCGTCAGACCGACCTCTCTCCGGGACACTTTTGTGTCATCCTTGACCTTTCGAGCAAATACTGTCAGTTTGTATCACATGGATTGCAAAGACAAACTCTACAACGAGATATTTCATTCTAGATTCTGTGGTAACAGCTAATCACAGCGGTGAGTTTGGCAAGGAAACAAGTTTCTGGGGTGTGGTTTCCGTGTGTTGGTTGTTTTTTGTTCGCTACTCCATGAAAGGAAAAATGACAGAGATAAGTTGCATTCGTGTTCATTTAACCAAAGCGATTAGATTTGTACACGACAGATGTGATTAGCCAATAATGAAAATCCTTATTATTGCTGGTGTATTAAATGTTTGACATATTTAATTGAACAACATATTTTTTATGCATGAACACCTGGGTAACCACATTTTTCTTTCAAACCAATTTCTATGTTCTTATTTCAATTTTAAATAATACCAGTAGGTATTCTCCTACGAAGTTCGCGGGCCTCCCCGATGGCGCAGTGGTAACGTCGTTGCCTTGTAATCAAGGGGTCCCGGATTGGATACCCGGTGGAGGCACACTTTAAACTATAGGTCCAGTCCCCGATTAGCCTTATTGTGCATAAGGCGGACTTAAAACAGCAAACCAATCCTACGAAGTTCATCCTCAAGTCGCTCGTCCATCTTATTAGCTTGTCTGCTCTGCGCAATGCCTTGTGGGAACAAAAGTATACCGACAAGTACGATAATGAGTAGGGAACGGATTTTAAGGTGCAAAATTATGGTCGGGAAAGGGAACGAAAGGTTCTGAAAATGTTTCCAAGAAAGTGCAAAAATCTGCTGATAAAATGCCATAATTCAGGTCTAAACAAGTGAAGTGAATCCTCAGAAATTCTCCTGCCTCACCACATCCTTAAAAAGGAACAAACTGATCTCTCTTTATACTCTCGAAAACTGTCCCATCAAAAATGATTCCTCTTAAAAAGATCTTGGTGTTATCATCGATGAAAAGCTAAACTTCAATGATCACATTACATATACTACTAAACGAGCCGTGCGTCTCCTTGGTATTCTGTACAGGTTCCCTGAAATCCAGAACCAATCAGCCATTAGCATATTTTTCAAATCCTTTATCTCTCCCATTCTTGAATACTGCTCCCCCATCTGGACTATGGCTTCTAAAACTAATCTTTCCAGGATTGATTCTGTCCTCAGCTTTTTCCTCGCCATAGCTCGCCATAGAATATCTTCTCTCAGACACCTCCATAAAACAGATATTATGTCTATTTTGAAGATCCAGCCACCACACGCTCGTCACGAACTAGCAGACATGAACAAAATTAATACTGAATTCCTTGTCAAACAATTTCATCTACGAGTACCCTCACGGCAAACCCGCAACGTAAACCTCTTTCGCATTCCCTCTAGAAGGCTCTCTCTCCTACAGCGGTCTCTTTACTATAGGCCCCCCCACTTATATAATAACATGCCTGTAAATACCGATATTTTCTTGTCAGAACAATTTCCGACAATCGCTAAGAATGTACGTGTAACAATTTATTTTTTTCGTCTGCCATCTTGTATTGTCTTGTTTTGTTGTTTTTATTTTTATTATTATTTGTATTTTCGTCTTGTTGCTACAGTTTCAGTATAAAATGGACTTTCAGTACTGTATCTGAAACTTTAAGAAATAAATAAACCAGTTGCATTAACATTCTTTATTCAACACTGTAGCAAATAACATTTTTACTCGTAGTAATTAGCCATATTTCTGTCGTTAAAAGTGCCTTAGTGTGATAGCCTGAGGTGAAACACGTCTGCTAGTGACACGTGACAGCAACAGTGTTGCCAGTGTACCTCGTAATATTGTGAAAACATCGATTTTTGGAACAGCCCATTTATTCCCTTGTGTTTTTGAAACTTCGTCAAAGTTCTTTTTCTGTCAAATTCAATAGATGGCCGTCCAAATTGTTCGTTGGTATTGTGAAATGTTGCAATAATTTACCTCAGTGAGTTCTGTGCATCAATACACACGATTTGCAAAAAAAAAAAAAAAAAAAAAAAAAATCCGCCTTTGGCAACACTTTGCTTATTTGTTATTAAAACATGCATGTTCTTACATATGTTTGTCTCTATAAATTTTCCCAATATACAGGGCATTCTCTTGGCAGAAAGCGTTTCTTCTCATTCCCTTTCGCTATTCCGTTATACGGTCGTAAACACCGGTTGCGTGACTTTTCGGACACTCTGTATAATATACATTATACCATTTTATAGCTCTCGTTTTGCTCTACAAAATGAGACTATAGGATTTTAAGTAGCTGCTCAAGAAGAGTGAAAATCATTTATATTTCTGTCCAATACTTTAACTAATCATGAAAGAAAGGGATAGAAAATGGTGCTGAAGCATAAAAGAGAAGGTAAAAAGGTAATAAATATGCTAATCTCACGAAAAGGTCCAACAAAGTGAGTTCTTTTTACTTGATTTCATGTCCGAAAATACATATTTGAAACGATCGGCATGACAGCTTTATTTTTGGAAAGGTTCTGCACAGATAAGCAAGTAGCGCACAGCTAGTCCAACTGGAAAATCCAGCTGAAAATCTAGCCTTGTGTGTTTCCACCCTGGTAAGTGCCTTGTGGCCCGCCCTAAAACCATCTTCAATGCACCGTTGGGTGTTCAATGCAGGATATTTACCATCGTGGCCGTGCGACACGCGTCATGGCCGTCAAGTCGGTCTGTGCAAATACATCTCGCTGAAGGACCCCCAATCGAAAGAGCTCGGAGTGTTTGGAAGTCGTTGACCTCTTACGCGTGAGGGATCCTACACGCGAAATTATCTTATCGGAATGCCTTTGCGGAAATGTCAAAGCTGGGAGAAGCGACCAGTGGTTGTCACCTTCAGGTAAGAAAGTATGGGAAAGATGGAAGGCTGGAAGAAAGAATCACTAAGGAAAATGAAGTGAAAGAGAGTGGAAGAAAGAAATAAAACAGTGGAAGGAAGAGAGGAAAGAAAGAAGTAAGAATATAGACACATTTAGAGAAAAATTATGTAGAAAATGTATGAAAGAGACGGAGAGATAGATTGAGAAAGTGGATCAAGAAGGAAAGAGAAGAAAGGGAATCACTGGAAGATAGAATCAGGAAGAAAAGGAAGAGAGAGAGACAGTGAAAAAAGGAAATAGGAATGAACAGAAACAGTGAAACATTGAATTTCGCACAAAAGGAGGAAATAGAGGAAGAAGTAAGGAAAGAGAAGCATCTGAAGAAAGAATGAGGTAGGAAAAGGAAGAAAGCGAAAGATGGAGAGAAAGGGAAATAGTGAATGAAATAAAGAATCATGTAGAAAAAAGAGAGAGTGGAAGAAGGAAAGACATGAAAATGAAGTAAGACAAAGAAAAGAAAGAGCTGAAGAAATAATTTGGGAGAAAAGAAGCAAGGATAGAGAATGATTTAAATAAAACAGAGGTTTCCAAACTTTTAGCCTCCCATCTGCTGCCAAAATCTGCACGCCTCCCCTCAATAATAAAGATAGATAAATACATGTGATGTGCCCATGAAAGATCAACACTAAATATCTTCATTAATACAGGCGGTGTACAGTTTTTAATGCTTAAAAGCTGGTGTCATTTCATTCAACCATATTCGTGAGATAAATAAGAAAAGCTGGATTACATATGTTAAAAACAGGCAAACAGCAATTTGTGGATTCTTTCATTTAATTGCAGAACTGTTTGTTCTAACAATGAGCTCAATGTACGAAAGCAATCACCAATGATTTCATCTTTAATATTTCTCTTACAAAGCAGCAACTTCCTTTTCAAGGTTGCCAACTTGTCTGAAAGGTGCTGGATTGCAGATTTCATTAATCAAAATTTCATTGAATTTATACATATTTATTAATGTTCTGAGGCATGTTTTCACAATTTAGCTTTTATTCTTATCGAGGAAAGAAAAAGTGGCGTAGAAATTAAAACAGAATTATCTCAATCCATTTACTTTCTTGGTGTCCTTTGCAGAACAATCTATCTGACAGACGGAAAATTATTAGGTAAATTTGAATTGGAATTTTTTATACAATTAACTATTTTTTGTAGATTAGTATATCCCGTGACATTGTAAATTGTGCTTGTGAATGTATTTCGGATCTGAATATGTGAGAAGTGGCAAATATAAACTTAAATGTACGTGGGTTAAGTCATAAGTCATGGCAACTATTTTCTTATTTAGTTGATATCACCTGGACGATATTTTTTCAATATCGATATATCGCCCAATACTAGAGAACACTCATAAAAATATTCATGCCCAGACCGGAATTCGAACGCGGAACCCCTGGCATCGTACTGCGTTGTGCTAACCACTCGGCCACAGAGGTAGGCGAGAAATATCGAGTTTTGGTGTAGAGGACTGTGGTTATGACACTCAAACGTAATGAAACGAGACGAGACTTCTCATAGTTCTGTAAATGAAAAAGTTTGCCTCGCCAACATATGTGGCGGAATGGTTAGCACAGAGCGCTACGGCACTAGGGGTCCCGGGTTCGAATCCCGACCGGCGCATGGGTGTTCTTTGTGAATGTCCCTTCATCAATTTCATCATACCATCACTCATATTCATCATCGCGATTAGCCAAAGGTGCGAGAAGAGCTGCGTAAAATAACCTAATTCAATCAATTGGAGATCAAATATCTATGGACTGCATCACTTGTATTCTTAGTGCTTGACATGTCTTCTTTGTTTTAAGTGCCTTTTGTGTGCCTAGATTGATTTTTTACGTCGCCCTTTTGCCAAGTTCCTAGAAGTGCGAGCTCTAGACACGATTCAGGAATACTAAAGACACCCTATTAATACTAAAATCCCTATTTTCATGTAAACTTTCTTGATCTGGCAACCCTGAAACGTATCGACGGAGAAGGATGAATAAATGAATAAGTATCAGCACAGCAACCTCCAGAGCTGTGTAATTTCCTACTTTTACAATTGCGTTTGGCCTCGCCGCCTCTTTTAACAGTGAAACAAATGGCTGTTCATTACTCGATAGGGAGAGGCTTATCGGAGGATCATGCTGGAAGACTCTTCCAGAAGATCTCTCGCCTCCTCCCATCGCTGGAGCGTAAGTACTTTTCCTGGAAAGCCTGCTGGAATGGAAGCTTCGAGGATTTCCATAAATTGAAACTTCCTGGAAGAGAAGCGATGCAGTGGCGTGACCCCAGGGCTAGCAATCGGGCACGAGATGCCCCAAGTGAGAAAGCTATGCACGGTAGCGTGTGAAGGAATTTCATGTCCTTCACTGTTCTACACTGTTCAGTTGAAATCACAACTAGGGCGTGGCTTAAGATCACGATGCACATGTCACTGCTCTGTCAACATCCTACGAAAACATATGTATTGTTTCAGACTAGAAAGTATATGGTTAAATAAAGGTATATACTTCAATAAAAGTGCTTTTTAGCGGACGTTTAAAGAAAGAACTATATAAGAGACTATTCTCTGTCCGTTGTAAGAACAAGCCAATGTAAACAAGTGGACGTGGCTTGAGACAAATCCTATTGGTTTTCCAGTGTTGAAATATAGTGCACGTGATAAACCCATACCATTCAACGTTGTTATTTCAAAGTCCAATTTATGCACAGTAACGCTAAACGGGACTGGACCTACAGTTTAAAGTGGGATCCGAACCACCATGTGCCTACACCGGGTATCGAACCCGGGACCCCTTGATTACAAGGCGACGACGTTACCACTGCGCCATCGGGATGAGCTGTACAGTCAATATATTCATGAGCAAAACAACACCACAACACGTAGGAAAGAAACTACGAGGTGAAGTTAGGTTACTTAAGTGAATGGCCACAATGGTCCCCAGTCCTAATAACCTGGATCTTTACTTGTGGGGACATGTAAGGATCATCGTGTACTCTCTTCTATCGTTCTTTCTTTCTGTTGCAAGTCTCTACTTTTGTTCTGTCTTACTAATATTCTGTTTCCTCTCTCTTTTATCCTGTTTCTCTGTTTTATTTTGTTTTCGTTCTGTCTTCCTATTTGTCTCTCTTCTATTTCTGTACTTTTGTTTTGTTCTTTCTTTCTTTTCTTCTGTTTTATATCTTCTTTCTTCCATCCTCCTCCCTCTCTCTATCTATCGATATTTATATCTTGGGACGTATAAAAGGTGACCTTTTGGGTTTCTTCCACGTAGTACACCCTGCATTGCATTATTGCAGACTGCCGGGGCTCTGGCGTGTGAAATGTGTTGTGTCTTTATGCATCTGTGATCGTTCCGTTGTCCTTCTTATAACCATTCATATGCATCGTTGTGGCAGAAAAAAGCGACGTCAAACTTATATCTCAGCTGTATCTTTTCCTTTCAATTTCCTTCCCTTTCTTACTTGGTTTCTCTATCATTTCCGATCACTTTCTCTGTATTTTTCTTATTTTTTTTTCTACTTCTTTCGTTAGTTTAGTCTTCCCTATCTCTCTCTATTACTCTGTGTGTGTTTGTTGATTCACCATTTTTCGTGTGATAGCTCTTTGGTGGGGCAAATACTATTTCAGAGGAGGCTGAACATCACCTTCGTTCCCCCGTTGGTCGCGCCTCTGATTTCAGGCCTACGTCTGACACGGCGGCAAATTCAGAAAGGTTCCTGCACTAAACGGTGCCTTTCGTCATGGCCATAAAGTTTTACTGGGCTCTTGTCTGTTACGTAATACTGGCCCTTATGGGACCATGTTTCGGCTTAATAGAGCGTTCATACCCAGATGGCAGTTTAAAGTACAGTTATAAAATTTATAATGCGTGTAATGTGATGCGCCTGGCAATACCGACTCCTGGATAAAATCATCGGACGTTCTGTACAGAAATCGTATTCCTTTGTGTTATGTCGTCTTTAGTTGACAGTTGTAACCGATACATTTTATATTCATTCATTTAGCTGTAGTTTTACGTGGAAGAGATTAAGTGCCTTGTCTTGCACTCAACCATAATATGTATGTCCATAATATATTTCACAGCAAACAATGAACATACATATACCCAAGGTGTTCGTTGACTTTACAGATCAATATGTTTATCGAAGGAAAGAAATAGGGCATATTTACGGTGGATTAACAATTTAACACTTGATACACTACCCATTTTTCGGAAATGGGGTGTACAGATTTTGATACACTTTTAGTTAAATTAATAAAATATTTCACTGTCTTGCATCATAAAATTATAATCACAGTATATTATACAGGGAGGGCCAAAAAGATGTTACCACTTATATGACAATTTGAAGGGAGGGTGAGTTATATGTTTATATGCCTTGCAAGTGATTTTGGGGACATGTTATATGGAGACTGTAGTGCATATGTAATTGATATCCTTGAGATACACTTTGCACCATGCACATACCTACATATGAAAATCACAGTGAAAATAAATACCTAAATTCAGTGGTATCATCTTTTTGGCCCTTCCTGTATTATAAAAAGCAAATCGTAACATGCATAAACTCATCCCGTAGCAAAAACAATAATTTTCTTGTGCATACAAAGAAATATCGGAAACGACTCTGTCAGAATCAGCGAACTGTATTATAGTTATTGAATTTGACTAAAATTATTATGTAAGTATAGTCATTGTGTTAATAATATAAATGCCTCCCAAGACTGCAACAATAATAACAAATCTAAATCAATCAACGACTTGCCCCCTTCCCCGCACAAAATTTCCTGGCTACGCCCATGTTCCTTGGGCGAAAAGAACATTTTTCCTACCCAATATGTACAATCTCAAAATGACGCATTAGGAACTTTGTGCTTAATAAATTTTTAAGTGATTCGTTGAGGCAAAAAGTTTCAAAATCTGATAGAACAAAAAAAAATGAAAGGCGTAAAATGGTTCAAGAGATGTCGGTGAACAGAATCGTGACAAACGGGCGGACAGTGTGTAATTAAGAGAAGGCAGCCTCCTCTGTGGCTAAGAGCCCTGGTACCGCCTTCCTCTTAAGGCTCCGACAGTTATGTAGCCTCGGTACAGGTGGTTACCCTTCTCATAAACGCCTGTCTCTCATTACGTTGCACATGCGCACAGAGTATGACGAGGAAAAAAAGGTGGAACTGCGCTTACAGCACCGGGTACGCGGGTTCTAACGAATCAATAAGCTCTTTCCTTTGAGTTCTTGTAATATATTCCATTCACGCACGGAGAATGAAGATATACGTGTTTCAGACGTCTGTAGATGGACCTAACCCCGAAACCAGGAAGATGTGTCCTGCGCCTGCGCAGAAGGCACAAGCGACGGATGGGAGGAGCATGGTTTGTTACGTCATGCGCTCTAGTCTCCGACGGAGCAAGTGGGAGGAGCATCGTTGCGTTCAGCGCCTGCGCAGAAGGCAAGAGCTACGGATGGGAGGGCATAGCTTGTTACGTCATGCGCTATAGTCTCCGACGCAAGTGGGAGGAGCATCGTTGCGTTCTGCGCTGCGCAGAAGACAAACGCGAGGGATTGGAGGAACATGGTTTGTTACGTCATGCGCTGTAGTCTTCGACGCAGAAGAGGCAGTAAATGGGAGGAACATCGTAGCGTTCTGCGGCTGCGCAGAAGGGTATATAGGTAGGTTGAGCATAACATACATGTTGCGCAAAGTCCAAGTTTGTTTTAAGCCCACTTTTTCCTCAGATAATTTGGACTGGATCTTCAGTTTAAAGTGGAAGTACAACCACTGTGTCAAATGTCTCGTCCTTCAAAGCAAGATGATAGCGTTACCACTACAACCGCCGTGTGCACGTGTGTTTAAGAAGTTGCACCTGTGTTCTATCTCCTGACAGAAAATGAAATGTTAAATCCAATCCAGAGTATCAAGCCCGCCGTGTGCAGGAATCCATTTCCAGAAATACGAAATAAACCAGATTTCCTACATGATTTTATTTTACTTATTTCAAGTGGCATTACACATTTGTATCAGCAACACAAAGTTCAGTACATTTATTTATTCATAATTTACACTACATAAAATCATTAAAAACATTAAAATACAGCGTTATTAAAGTCTTGCAAACATTCTAAAAGGTACCAAATACAATATACATGTACAATACATATTTGTTGTTTCTATAATTTCCATATTCTTAGCCATCTTGTCGTCCTTCGCGAAGACTCAAGTTTTCTTGCACTTGTCTTTTTTCAGGATCAGAACTAATTATTTCTCAAAGTAAGATACCTCATATCTATATACTTTAATCTTACATTCATTCACTAATAATATTCTTTTTAAATCGAAGATAAACACACGTGCACACGGCGGGTTTGATACTCTGGCTTGTATGAAAACAAAGGTGGGGTTGACTCGGTGGAAATAACGCAAACTCCATTGTCTGTCATTAGGCATAGCCCACCTCCATGGGTCGGCATAGCGTGATATCTGGGTTCGAATCCCAGCTAGGTTCTAAAAAGTGTGCTTTTTGGTTCCTAAAATAGGCTCTAAAAATCATAAAATAGGTCCTAAAAATCTTAAGGTAGGCTCGAAAAATCTTGAAAAAAACTTAAAATAGTTCAAAATTTCTGAATAATGCTGATTAGGTATAGTCACCGGCCATGAAAATGGGACACCTACATCCTGAAATACGCACTATCTTGCATAACGTTATGTGTGTGGCCTAACCCTACGGCGATGGCAGAACTTACCATTGGAAATTTGCTACTAAAATCTACTCTTCGCCGTATGGTTAGGCAACAATCTTCTTTAATGTTATCCACAGTCAAACTCCGCAATTTTATCTGTGAGGATCATTTTATATGCTGAAAATAATATTTCAACAAAAACATAGTCAGTGGTACAAACTTTAATCCTGAAATGTTAGTTTGCAAGGCGTGAATGCCCACAAAGCACCCAAGTGACGCGAAAGTGAGGAAGACCACACAGATCAGACGACTTTGGACTGTACAGGAACAGTGGCACCAGAAATGTTGCTTTGTTTATAGCTTTGAAAAATCATCATGGACTTGGAGGAAGGGAAATCAACAGAGAGTATATTTCAAACATGTTTGTCATTGAATTTTTTCGTGACCAAACAAAGCAAATGCCTCTATGTGACATAAAAATCCTGTAAAACCTTTAAAAATGTATAAAAATCTTAAAAAAGACGATTTAGGCACGTAGCCTATATCTAAAATAGGTTCTAACAAACAAAATAGGTATTTTTAGGTACAATAAAGCTTCATGAGTTCTTGCGTTTTTTAACGAAACGCTGACATAACTTATTATTTCTTACATACCTGTAAAGATAAAATTAGGTTAAAAGCCTAAAATCCGAGATCTATGCATCACTTATCCTCATCTTCTGGTAGAAAAGCGAAGTAAGATAATTTATTTGGTGTTTAAGTCCATTTTATGCACAGTAAGGCTAATATGACTGGACCTACAGTTTAAAGAGGGATCCGAACCACTATGTGCCTCCACTGGGTATCGAACCCGGTATCTCTTGATTACAAGGCGACGACGTTACCACTTCGCCATCGGGGAGGCCCTACGAAGTAAAATAAACAAAATCAATCCATCAACGATTAAGTGGAGACAAGCTGCGTAAATTAAGGAAAGTAGAAGTAGAAAGTTTCTAATATTCTTGGCTAGAAAACAAATAGACTATTAAAAGGGGTAGTAAAAAACACTGGTAACGATAGTATAAGCCGGAGACGGATTTCTTAAAATTTACAGGAGAAAAGACGAGAAAGTACTTACGGAATTGCGTTCTTGAGGACTTTCTGAAGCCGGGGAAATTGTTTTTTCGAATCGTGCAACTTATTTGGCCTGTAAGTAAGGTATTTTTCGTCATTCATGCATCTCCGTTGTACGATAGCTCGTGCCGCCATTACCGTCGACTACGTGAATCAAATGTTCCAGCGTTCGATCATGTAACCCCCTGTCAGTGTAGCAACCACGCGGTAGTTTTACAAGATGACGTGTGAGCGGGTTTTTTTTTCTCCAATTTAAGGTAAGACTAGTTTACGTCCTTTTCCTAAGGAATACGTGTCATATATCGTTGGAAAGCTTATTTTATAAGGAATTCAACAACGTAAATCCCAAAGCGAGGGAAAATTTCCTGAAGGAGTGAATCGAGAAAAACCGATGTTGTCCGGATATGCGTAATTGAACGTACTGAGGAATTTTTTAGATGATGAAGCACATATTTAGGGGTGAAATGAGATGAGTGCTAATGGAACCTAACCTAACAGGCCTAACCTAACCTCGTAAGCATACCTCGACCCCGTGAATGGATATTGGGGCTATCATGAACAGAAAGTGTAAAAAGAAAAAGGTACTTACCCGAAGAGATGCCGGGTGCCGCACCACGATCACGCACCGCGAACGCAAAGAAGCAATCACCATGCAGATAAGGACGTAAACTAGAGTCTAGCCTCAATTTTCGCTTAAAAACCTTTCGTGAATAGTTTGTGCGGCATTTATCGGTTCATAAGTTTGGAAGCACTGCACATCAGCTGACGATACTGCATATCAGCTGACGACAGACAACGTGAGTCAAGATTTGCCCGCCGAATTAGCAACGACCAATAAATAATTATAATGTTATAAATAACGCTTTTTTCATGGGAAAAAAAGTGATCCCAGCTTGAAAAATGTTCCGGTATGCATATGAGGTAAGTAGCAATGATTTTTATTTGAAAATAAACGAGTTTAATGTGTCTCCGGCTTATACTACTGTTACCAAAACACTGACATTAACGAAGCTACACCTTGAAAAAATGCTGGAATGCGGTGAAGCACGTGACTCATGGTTAAAGACGGGACCATTTACAACAAACATAGTATGTAACCGAAAGAGATTTTAGATTTGCTTTCTTATGTCCACTTTATTGCACGGAAAGGGTAATCGGGGACTGGGCCTACAGTTTAGAGTGGGATCCGAACCACTGTGTACATCAGACGGGTTCTTGATTACAAGGCTACAGATTACAAGGCCATTATGGTTTAGGCACAGCTGATAACGCCATCAATGGAATCAAGAACGTTCCTAATCATTTCAACTGGTATTCTCTTTCAATTGTTGCTTTCAACTCATTGATTGTAGCTGGTTTTGTGCTGTAAACATTGTGTTTGAGGTGTCCCCACAAAAAGAAGTCCATCGGGGTCAATCCAGTGACCGTGGGGGGTACTCGGTGGCAGTAGCGAAGCGTAGTCTTACGAAGGAGGCAAGCAATGTTTCAGTACAACAAAACATGTAGTACAACGACATGCCGAGGGGAAAGATTCAAGGTTTATAGCCTCATTTACCCAGTCGCTGGATTTGTCAAAATATCGTAATAAAGTGACTGTACTAAAAATAAACCATATGATCCGCAAACGTCACATTTACTTTTTTAAAAAAATCCAGGTAACGTTATTCATATGATATTAAACGTTTTGCATATGCGAACTTTCCGCATACGACTAAAGGGAGACGGAATTTCTTACTTACTTATTAGTACCTTTATTTGTTCATTATTATTTAATATGGTCAAACGGTGACCAAACCGATTTAGCTATAAAAAAAATGGAAATCATTTGTTTATTTTACGCTGCATGATGTAATTTAGTATTTTTGGGCACCCTAAAAACCGCATTGGAGTAACTTAAACACTAAATAAAAAGTTAAACACAAACAATAAAAAATTCATTTCAAAGCAAAGAAACACATGCATAGACGATGTACTCACCACAATAAATTTCAAACTCTTGGTGTTGGTCGACCCCCTTCCACGATTTTCATTTTAACACTTATCTCTCTCGAGCTAAACGAAGCAATTTTCAATTGCTCAATAATACACCCGCACTTCACATCAACCGTTCCTAAATACGCGTTCATTCCGATAAATTCACAGCACAAAACACGAAGCAACAAACACTCACACTATCCCACGCGCTTTCCACAACTGCAAATGCAAGCATCCACACAAGATCACTTTGAAAATCTCTGAAACAACAGAAAGTGATACCAACCTATTTCCTTAATTTTATCCGTCACAAAGGAAAGATATATCAGTCTGGAGATAAAAATTACGCGGAGGAATCAGAATCATTTCAGCAGAACGAGTATGTACATTAATATTTAAGTAATAAAGTGTCATTCAATGGCGTGCCCGGGGCGAAGGGGGGGGGGTGGATGGTAGACATAACCCCCTTTTGGCCCAGTATATCTAAGAAAAAACGTCAAAGGAAGGAAAAGATGACAAAATGGGGACCGTAAAAAGACCCTGGGAACACCACTTGCGTCATAATAATAAAACTTAAAACATATTCGGGCCTCCCCGATGGCGCAGTGGTAGTGTCGTCGCCTTGTAATCAAGGGGTTCCGGGTTCGATACCCGGTGGAGGCACAAGTGTTTCAGATCCCATTTTAAACTGTAGGTCCAGTCCCGATTAGCCTTACTGTGCATAAAGTGGACTTAAAACAACAAATCAATCAATCAATCATTAAAACATATTCTTGTGCTCATAATATGCATAATGTATACGATTTACTTCTATGCCATGTACAAATATCAGTAGATAGTTCTTTCTCAGATAGCTTTATTTTCACCCCAAGTTTTATTCAAGAGCAGTCAATTTATTGATTGTAAAACTTGTGAAAGAGCTCACTTGAATTACTGCGTAAATAATTTGGCAGTTGCAAACACTGGTAGCGGTCAACACTTCTGGCGTAATTTGAGCTGGACCGACCAGGAAGCAGGGTGCGGGACCAAGGTCCGTCCAATCTTCCCTCCCTCCCTGAGAAAACTCTTCACGGGGGTGCAGAAATTCCACTGCCCCAACTCCCAATGTCAACTTTTTTTACGCGTTTTACATTTCGCGAAATCTAAAATAATTTTTAATATAATATGATATATATGGAATTTAGAACAGTGATAATAACTTCTTTTAGTTATTTTATGACTAACAATTATTATTATATTTGCGATCTTGTTTACGTGTTCATGAAGACAAATATTCGTTACTAGTTTTTTGCTGGCAACGTACCCATAGATGAATCCTTCTGCTTTCGGTTGAACTCGGCTATTTTCGGGAATCACGCAAGCTCGGAAAGCACAGCTTTTTGTAGAAGCTTTGTGGAAGGGTTCCACCAGAATTTCACGCTTCGCCATGTGACTCCTTCGGAGGCCTTATTTTCCCGCAGAACGGCTGCAAGCATTGAGGCTGGTGCTTGCTACAGAGCTGCTGGGGGAGTTTGCGGCCGCATTTTTTCGCGAAATCGAGTGCGATGGAAACTAAATACGGTTAGAACATTAAGTACATTAAATGATATTCGAATTATGCAAGCAGTGCTTGCATTGCTTGTACTATATCTTCGCCTCTGCTCGGTGGTACCTCTTCGTTCTAGTTCACCAGTCTTTCGTCAAGATAAGCCCTCACGTCGCGATGGTAGTGGGGAGGTGCTCCATCCTGCTGGAAGTACCATTCTTCGTGCCTAAACATCTCTTGAATTCGTGGCATGATGGATTCCTGTAGCAAGTTGAGGTAATTTGCACCAGGCACGCTTGCCGAATATATTTTCTAGGAGATTGCTCAAACCTTTCGATGACTTCTCGTTCTCTTGTGGGCCTGGTGGATGTCCGTGGGCTTCCGGAATGCTTCTTATTGACATTGTGAACAGTTTCTTCCACCTCAAACAAAAATAACAAAAAGTGTGGTAGTTATGAGCTTTCAAAGACTGTATACATTTTATTGGGACACCCTATATAACAGAGAACGTATATAAAGAAATTAACAAATCAAATTTTCAGAAGTTAAGTTCCGCACTTTTTAAACCCTTCCATTGCGATTTGTTCTTGCATAAGACGTACAGTGAACCACTATGCTTAAGAGATGTTACGGTATTTGGAATTTTTTCCCTTTGCTTTCCCAGCAATTTACTTTCCACACGTATTTCCGAGGCGAATCGTAAGTTAAAGATTAAAAAAAACAAAAACATGTCACGTTTCATTCTTTCCTTTAAAATGCCTCAAGTTATGCAAAAATTGAAGGATTCACCGCAACGGTGATGTAACCAGAGTTTTTGACACAGAAGAATGCTAAATTGTAGTTAAAAGTACAATGTTGTGTGGATTTATGGGAACATTTTTTCTTCAGTGTGCACATTTTTACATGTATCATGTATTAACTTGGCATGTACAGTCGACGACAATAAAAATGAGACCAAAATCCTGAAATATTCGCTTCTCTGCAAAGCGTTGTGTGTGTTGCCTAACTCTACGGCGTTGGTAGAAGTTGCCATTGAAATGTTGCTATTGAAATTCACTTATAGTTAGGGAACACACAATGCCTTGTAGGGAAGCGTGTATTTCAGGATCCATGTGTCCCATTTTTATTGCGGGTCACTGTACTTATCAAATGTATGGAGTTGCAATGATTAAATACTCATGTCCTTGTTTGTACTAAAATGAAAAGTGGGTTAGCGTTAGACCACACCTCTGTGATTATCTTCCATATGAAATATCATCATCTTTCGATATATGCACCACACACTACCGCTAGCGAGAAGATCCCCAAACGAGGGGAGACGGGGAGCGGGGGTGAAGGGAAGGACCGGTCTATATGCAGATTTTAGGGGTAGCAGAAAGCCTTCCGCTGCGGTCTAGTATCCTTTTCGAAGTGCGTGGGATTTGATTTACGTTGATTACGCAGAGCGTGTCCGTGAGCTTATAGATCACACAGTATACACTCGGAGCCCAGTAGTACATGTCTGTGATAGTGAGCCCTCAAATATGGATCGTGAAGTGAAATACGAAGTGAAATTGAAACTTAAGTGAATATAGTCATCATATCCATGGTATAATGTAGTCCGGTACCTCTTGATTACGTTAGTAATACACAATCGGGGCTTTTTTCCATGTATTTTGGTCCACCAAAAGAGCTTCATTACTCGTTTATGCATCTTTATGTGTTATTGGTAGGGAGCGGAAGTTGATGAAATGTCATCTTTTTTCTGACATCTCGGACACAATGCCCATTAAATATACACAAGATTACACTTCGTCTAGAACTAGTGTTGCCCACGAGACGAGACTTTGGCCTGTCTCGTCTCGTGAAAATGCTGTCTCGTCTCGAAAATATTCGTTTGTCTCGGGACAAATGATCAATCTCGTCTCGTCTCGAATTTTTAAAAGCCTGTCCCGTATCGTCCCGTGGGCAACACTATCTAGAGCCCAAAGAAGGTAATTTTAAAGTGCATTTTTTTGCATTTTTTGCCAATTTTCAGGTTTTAGGTAATTTTTCCCGATTTTCGACATTTTCCCGTCATTTTTCGCAATATTTGGTATATTTTTTCGTCATATTTTGTAACTTCTTTAATGTTGGTAATATTCTAGAGTCTTTTTTGAGTCTTTTCACCAAGGTGAACATAGGCCTATATATAGGTATATCACAGGATTGCAATGTACGAGCAAAAGAAATGCTAAACTGGTGAAAGTCTTTGTTGTATCGGGGAAACCACCAGGTGTAGCCTCGTTGCATATTTTAATTGAATGTGGGTATCATTTGGTGCCCTTTATTTTTTTGAAAGCAAGGTTGCATTTTATTTAATTTCCTCTTCATTTCAACCTGAAACTAACAAATTTAATGGTCATTTTTTGCATTTTTACGTCACCATTCTTTAGGACATTCTATAGGTCATATACCTATATTTTTTAGGTCATCAACTTCCGCTCGTTATTGGAGTAAAAAAATCGTACATGTTTGTGTCAATTGACACTTTTTTGGTTCTGTGCACACCCACACAGAAGGGCAATCAGTGATAGCATTTTGGTAACTCCTTGTAGTGCGATTTGGATCCGAATTTGAGCTATAGGTCTAATCCCGATTAGCATTCTGTGCTTAAAATGGACTGAAAAACAAGAATCCCAACAGACAAACACACAAGAGAAAAGGGGGGGGGTCTGAGCTACGAGGGATGATCGAAAAAAAAGGTTACAAAGCATATAACTTTTGTTTTATTCACTGTAACGTAACGAAAATGTATGTGTAAATTAATAACATGTTTGTCTTGTTGCGAGTTTGAGGACTTCGGATTCTGAACATGTATACCCGGGAAGCCGACATTTAAAATGGTGACTCGTCTAGAAAATTGGTCAAGAGTAGAAGTGAGGGCAGTGGTGCGGTTCCTGTGGGCCAAAAACACTACACCTGCTGACATTCATGCGCAGATTGTGGAGGTGTATGGGGACAATTTCAAGGCAACATGTAGCGAAGTGGTGTCGTGCCTTCAAAGAAGGACGGACCAATATTGTTAATGACAACCCTGGACACAGCGGTATGCCCAGTACCTCAACCACTGACGTGAACTGTGCTCTTGTGGATGAGTGTATTCGTGAGGACAGAAGAACATTACGCTCAATATCAGCTGAGCTGGGACTACCATTTGGTTGGCTGGCCACCATTATCTGACATGTGATGATGTCAAAAGAGCTGCCTCACGGTGGCTACGAGAACTTGACGCGGATTTCTGTGCAACCGGTATGGAAAAGCTCATCTACCGTTATGACAAGTGCTTGAACAAAAAAGGTGATTACATCGAGGACTAGTATTAAGTGCCCTCCATCATCAGGTGTGTTGATCTTCGAGCTATGTCTAACACATACGCCATAATAGGCTTTATAACCTTTTTTTCGATCATCCCTCGTATATATTGTCCTAGTCGTCAGTCTTATGACTGATTTGCTACAGCTGAACACCGACACATAACCTCGTTATTATCTCATAGCTCTCTCTGGCGGATTTTCCCGATATATTCAGAATTGTATCTAATATATTTCATCCTTTGTCTTTCCTTTGCATTTTTTACCGTCTGTACTTTTTTACATGCAAATCATTTCTTCATCCATTCTCGCTACCATATCTCCAAATTCTCCTAACGATATTCCAGATAAATTTGAATCGTTTAACAACACTGGCCCATAAATTGTTCGAGAAAAACTCATCCTACGCTGGCCCATTGTTAGAATTATATCTTTAATTGTTCTCTCAAATTTATCCTGTCACGCAAGCTGGTAATAACTGGCATTACATGCAATTAACAGAATGTGACAATTGTGTACCTGTCTTCTTTTATTTAATACAGAGAAGTATTAAAAGGAGCTGACCAGAAGCTGTGCTTTAAACATCATTAGTTCGCATTAGTTGAGCGTTCAGTTTTTAATTACGAGGGTACACCAAAAACGTACATGCCGTTCTTGAGCGCTTGGCAGCAGCGACGTTGTTCTGTTAACAAACATGGCGCGCAACTTCTGCGTTTTGTGACTGGTTTAGGACAGGTATTGGGAGCTACAGAACTTCTCATTAGTTTAAGTCTCTTAGGTGTACACGCAACGGTAGCTAGTATGGCGGTTGGGTCATCTGCGTACAATTGGAGAACTATCACGCTGTGGTCAACTGAACGTCACATCGTGCAAAGTACATTATGTGTATTTTGACGGCCAAGTTGAAATCGAGGCATAGGCAAACTTATGTAAGAACTGTGGTCTTTCTTCTTCCCACAACGCAGTTATCAAGTAACTGTCTATGAGACGTTAAGGTCTCGCTGCTTTTGAATTACCATGTATAAGCAAAATAATTGACTTTCGTATGTTTAATATTTTTGGAAAGCACAGATTGAATCTAAATTACGGTACAAAATTCAGGGTACAATTTTCATGAGCGAAAATATTGTAACCGAGGACATTCAGGGTTAAAATAAGAAGAACGATCAAGTTCTATGTTATCCAAGGTCCGAGATCTTTTTGAGCGGACCTCGGGGAAAATGTTCACTACCCTGCCTTCACTTCCAGTTTTTATTTAAGATAATTTTTGTAGTTTTCAAATACAACCACCAACATTCATTGACAGCTAAAATAATTATATTTTTTTCCATTTCTTACAGGTAAGATATGTGGCTGAACCAGAAGTAGGTAGATTGAATAGATTGGTGAGTATATTTTACATAGATTGGTCATCTTATGTTCTTCGTTCATCTACGTACAATACGTAGAAAGAATTGACGAATCAAAGGGCTCATGATTAGTTCTTAGTGAAGAACTAAAGCTTAAGTGAGAATTCTAGTCGAAGCGACACGTATCGCGTGGTACTTGAGGATTTCACCAATCGAACGCAAGGTTGCCTCTGCGGTGTGAAATATTGGTTCGTTCACAGGCGACATGTATCATGTGTCGCTTCGGTACGACAGCTCTCTAAGGATGGGTTGACCAATCGCTTCAAACTACACCGGCCTACCACTGTGGCGGAGTGGTTAGCATAGCGCGCTACGACGTCAGGGGTCTGAGTTTCGAATCCTGGCCTGACAAGGGTGGGGCTCAAAATCTACCCCCTGAATATTCGCTCTCAATTAAAAATGTTATTTCGAACAGATGAGAGAGAAATAGGGCATATCTTAAAAGCATTTGCAAGCTTTCTATCTACCACGTATCAATTTATTCGTTAGTAGATATTATCAGTGAAGTTATACATTAAATTTGAGAGTCTTAAGTCGACATTGTGCATCGAGCAGATCCCAGCTAATTAGGAAAGAACAGTGCGAGAGGTAGCCAATTAATGAAGCGAGGAATCAAAGTGGATTTTTTCGCAAAAGTTATCTTTAAAGCTGTTATTTCTGTGCTGGCGTTTATAATTTTAATACATGAACATTTTCGAATCCACAGCAATGGTTTTATTAAATTTCTTATTCCTCTTCATACATACATAATATATATATTTATATATAAATATATATATATATATATCGGGTGAGTCACCTAAAATTACCACCGGAAATATTTCGTGAACAACAATAAATATGAAAAACTGTTTTCGTAGATATATAGGTATGAGAGGGGCTCATGAAATTAGTGGACACAATACGTTCAACACCACGGAACGAGACGGGACAGGCTTTTAAAAATTCGAGACGAGACGAGATTGATCATGTGTCCCTTTGACAAACGAATATTTTCGAGACGAGACAGCATTTCCACGAGACGAGACAGGCCAAATTCTCGTCTCGTGGGCAACACTAGTTCAACTACGTTAAGCAAGTACGATTTTCAACACAAACTTATTTTTCTTTAAGGGAAACCCAATTTTATTTTCAGCTCATTTGAATGTACGGAAAAAATCATTAAGAATGGTGTTTGTTACATTGTAACACGTCAAGTAGTTTTCAAGTAATTGTAACGTGAAGTTGGGCGTGAACGCGCATCCTTCCTTCACTATGCCTGTCGGCAGCGTAGAGCGCAAATGCCGTCGCGCATATACAGCCTGCACGCACGTGTTGCATTTTTCCTGAATGTACATACGGACACTATCACAAACGTCTTGTTAATTAGTGCACTTTGTTACGCCCTTGCTTTATTTGATAAATTTGGTAAATCAATTTGAAGGAAAAAAGAATGAAAAATGTATAAGGTGCAAAGTTTAATAGTTGACATCTTAATGATTTGTCATGACCAAACGAGAAGAGTTTATTGTTCTAATGTACTAAAAATTATGACGTAAATGAATGAACACCAACTAGAAATTAGGAAGATGTTAATGTACCAACATTTATGTATGTAACTGATGGCGGAATGTTTAAAATTTATACTTTTTAATTAACTAATATTTGTTAACTCAGAAAGATGTATCAGAACCTTTTAGATAATTTAGATAATTTACAAACTACACATTTTATTGTAATCCGCAGTTGTTGGAACGTAAGAAATTTCCTAAGCACAGCGCATAGTATTCAAAACAGCAACATGTTTGTTAGGATACACGAATGGCGTCAAAAGGGGGATATGTACCATATGTTACGACACACGAATCAACTTGTGAGAATGTTTGCTTCAAGCGTCAACTTCACGTTACAATTACTTGAGAACTACTTGACGTATTTCAATGTAACAAAAGCCATTCTTAACAATTTTTTCCGTACTTTCAAATGAGCTGAAAATAAAATGGGTTCCCATTTAAAAAACTAAGTTTGTGTTGAAAATCGTACTTCCTTACGTAGTTGAACGTATTGTGTCCACTAATTTCATGATCCCCTCTCATACCTATATATCTGCGACAGCAGTCTTTCAATATTTATTGCTGTTCACGAAATATTTCTGGTGGTAATTTTAGGTGACTCACCCTACATATATGGGGTTGTCCCAGCCTAAAACAAACATTTACAAACTGACCATCAATAATTCAAGACCAAAGTTAATATATTCCATAGAGTGACAATGCAATTACAAACACGCGTAAGTTAAGTTATCCAATTTAGTACCTACAGCACACCCTGGCGGAAATTTCAGGAATCAACAACTATGATATGAAAATAACATTAACAGTTTATTGTTTCAAAACAAGATTTAATAACAATAACCAACGAAAACCAACTAAAGAATGGCGAATAACTTTCCTGTGGAGTATTGAAACTTGTTAAATCACTATGCGAGATCGGGCAAGATATGAAAGGTACGAACTACATGTTGAAAGCAACAAAAACTATTAGAACGATGAAAGGATTTCACAGTCACGTCAGTTCTGCGCACCAATTACAGTTACTGCAGCTGTAACCCGCATCGTTGTGACCCAAGCACCACAGCCTAAAATAGAAAATGCACAGAAGACATCCAAACCTGAGCATACCAAAGAGGACACAGAACGCACAAGAATTAGTATAGAAGGAGAAGCAAAATCTTTTTTTATCAACTCTGCTCTCTCTATATATTCCCCATTCATTCCTCTCATAACTTTTCCCTCTTCTCAGTTTGCAAGAATTGCGTAATGAGGTGTGTAAAAAAAATCTGAGAGACGAGCCAAGAGAAAAAAGATAGGCAGGTATTCATTGAAGTGTTGCTAACTTTTACTGTTCAGAAATTCCCTCCATTAAGGCAAGATTTCCCTCTTCCCCCGTTTTCCTGAATTTGATTTTTATATGCTTACGGTCAGTGGAATTTTTCGTTACTTCCAATGAACTTCTCTTAGCGCGCAGTTGTTTTTTCTGATTTATAGAGAAATTTAGTTGGTATATTTTCCTTACCTGCAGCGAAATTCTCTTAATAAATTTTCCTCATTTGCAGCGAAATTTTCGTGGTAAATTTTTCTCTTCTAGCGAAATTTTGTTACTAAATTTTCCTCACTCTTAGCGAAATTTTCTTGGTAAATTGTCTTCACTTGTAGCGGAATTCTCTTTATAAATATAACTGATTTCTAGAGAAATTTTGTTTGTAAATTTTCCTAACTTGTAGCAAAATTTTATTGGTAAATTTTCCTTACGTCTAGCGAAATTTTTTGATCTACGGTAAATTTTCCATACGTATAGTGAAATTTTCATAGTCCGTAATAAGTTTCCTTACAATTACAGAAATTTTCTTACCCTATGCTGAATTTTCGCATAGTGAAATTTCCCTTACTGGGAGGGAAATTCCGTCGCTCGGCCGCCAAGGAGTGAAAAAGAGTGGAAAACTACCAAGCACCTCCCCGCTCACAGCAACGGCCCGCATCAGACATTTCGCCGTCTGCCTTATTAAGATTCAGGCTAGATTGCCAAACTGGAAGCCCGCCCCTGGAGGGAAATTGTGGACGGGAAGAAGAGCCGCGCCGTGTCCCGGTTCGAAAACTCGAGGAATGCGCCCCTGGCCATGTTTGTCTGCTGGCGGCCCTCGGAAAAGAGACGCTCCTGAATGGACACGGAGCAGTGTTGCCAGTGCCGATTGTTCGACCCGCGACCGCAAGTTTTCTGGAAACCTAACTGTCTCGTTGCGACAAGTTCGTCTCGTTCTTCCTGGAGTTCCGACCGCGAGAATGTCGAATCGTTGTGTTCCGGTATGTCGTAACGTCTGACCGGTGCCATCTTATATAAAGGCCTGCGCAGGGACTCTCTTCTAACATCGTACGTCATCACTGGTAGGCCGTGGGTCGCAACACGGTTGTTACACTTTACCGGCACGCGCTGGGAATCCTACATTCAAACTACATCACTATTTCCGCCTATTCAACACATATTTGCGACTGTGATGTTATATCGTGCTGCGATGCATGTCCTATCAATGATGACGTCGTATGTAAGCAAATAACCCCTGCATTGGCCTTGTTATGAGAAGTCAGTGGTCTGGCCCACTGGAGAAGAGTAGACATTTGTTTTTGGATTCTCTGAACCACGGGAGTATTAAGGTGCGAGTCCGGTGTCGTCCTAATTGCGAACGGTCCTAGTTGCGAACATTCATAATTGCGAACACTTGCTGCCTGAACAGGAATATCCTTGAAGGGTTGTGTCCTAATCGCGAACACATTTTTTTTTGCTTTGGGACCTTGAACTTTCTCTCACATTTCCAGAGTCCTTTTAACGATTTTTTTTAAAAGCAACTCAGTTCCACAGTCGAGAATGGGCAGTGCCTTGTTGGAACTTAGAAAATTTAACATGACACATTTGACACAAGAGCTCCGTAAATACAATTTACCTAAATTTCAAATTCAAATTTCAAAACATATTCTTAAAACTTTATGAACACCATCAATTTCCTTATGATTTTCTCAGTTGTGTGTGTTTGCAATTAGGACACAGCCGCGAGTCCGCACCCCTCGCTCTCCCCCGGAGATATCCAAAACAGTAAAATGTCAATCAACATAATAGAACTAAGCCCCGCGACAGGTTAACTTTGCAGCAGATGTTATGTATTAATCCACGCTAGAACAGCGCTCAGCATCTCCTGTGCCAGTCTTGCCTTAACCGCCGAGCTGTTCATATCACAGACAGTGAGAAAATCTGCAGTATTGGAGCGGAACTATATTCTGCGCGCACGTTTGGGTCCATATATGTGAAAAGTTGCTGCAAACTTAACCTGTCGCGGGGCTTAGTAATCGTTCCTCCTTGACGTCTAAAATTTAGTGTTCACTTCTCCCCCATAAAGGATGATTGCCATACGGAAGATCAATATGTGATGGTCCAAAATCATTTAACTGATTAATTAAAAATCCAATCAACTATGGAATGCTTGATTTTTGTATTAATATTGAGCAATGTCATTCTTATTCTTACATTCGCCTTTAATTTTAATGTGTACTAGCTGATTATCCGGCGTTTCTCGGATATTTATTCATCCCAATCTTGTATTAGACAGAAGAATAATGAATTCAAACTATAGTGTAAAATATAACTAATTTTAAATGTGATCGTGTGGCATTTTATTTTTCACCCCTCTCACCCCCATGCCGATAGGTGATGAAGTTGAACCGAATTGGGAGTGTCACGAAAACTATGGATTCCATTCGCAACACAGCCTGAATGTTAGACAACCCGAGAAACACTATCGTTGTGCGGATTGCATAAAGTCACGGATATATCTCTCTGCGGAATTTAATATCGGTGGTTATCGATTATTTTTACATGTCACCCCTGCCCACCCCCACCCCAAGGGGTGTCTTATCCCCACAGTATTTCTTTCCAGATTGCAAGTGATACGTGTACAAAGTTTGGTTGAAATCGCTCCAGACGTTCGAGAGTTATTGCTGAACAAACACACACATACATCCATTTTTATATAGATAGACATTCAGACCTATTGGTGCCGTAGCGGAGTGGGCTACGACCGACGCCAGAGGTCCTGGGTACGAATCGTGGTGTGGGCATGGGTATTCTTTGAGAGTGTTCCAGAGGCCCGTAGTGAAAGGTAGGCTAGGGGGGCTTAAGCCTAGAGCGCCATGCATATTCAAAGCTTTTTTAATAATAAAAGAAGACAACAAAGTCGGAATATGCGACGGAGAAATTACACTTGGCAGAAATATATTCTGATAAGACACTGCTGAAATTTTGTGTTTCCCAAAGTATTAGTAACAGTACATTTTTAAAGATTTTCTTCAGACAGTAAACCATAACTGTCATATTCTTAAGCTCAACTTTTAAAAATTAGAAACTACGAATCTTTATAATAATTTATATTATTTTTATTGAGTTTTTCTTTGTTTCCTCATCTGAACATTTGTAGGTTTTTAATCTCGCAAAACCATGGCAAATATCGAAGGACGAACATAAAATGTCGGTGGGGGACAATTGAAATCCTGCCTAGGGTACCAAAATATATAGCTACGGTGCTGGTGTCCTTCATAAATTTCATCACTCATCCTCATCGTCGCGATTAGCCAAAATGAAAGAATAGCGACACTAAATAAAAATGGAATCAGATCAGTCCTACTGGTGGTCATATGTTTCTGCTGTCTTAAAATGTAAATTCTTGCTTATCAGTTCAAATTTATGTAATCTTAGAATTTAAGACTATAGCCCTGCGCTTTGGCAGGCGAGGTGTGTGTGTGTGCACACGTGTGTGCATGTGTTCGATATTGTGGCCTCCCCGACGGCGCAGTGGTAGCGTCGTCGCCTTGTGGGTCTCGAGTTCCATCCCACTTTAAACTGTAGGTCCAGTTCCGGTTAGCCTTACTGTGCATAAAGTGAACTTAAAACACCAACTCAATCAATCAATGTATTCGAAATTATCCTCAGTCTTATATGTTTGAAGATAAAACTAATTGCTTATCTTTGATGTAGCATATAAGTTCAAGATTTTTTTAAAGAGAGTTCGTTGGGGCTTTCATTATCAGATATTAAAACCTCATATCTTTCTACCTCTCCGGTGTGGAGAGCGTGCAACTCTTTCAACACAATTTCAAGTACAAATAACACCACTGATATTTTTGCAATGGGTTTATCAAGCTTAAAAACACATGACTGCAGTAAATGTACAGGGTCATTATAAAGTTTCGATCCATTTCTGTGAAAAACAGATATTAGAATCAAACCAATAATGAGAATGGAAAACCTAACAATTAGTAACGCATAATCTATCAAAACCTCTACAGATAATGTAAACCCAACCTCAGAGTAACACGTAATCCATCACAGGTTGCACTGAGCCTTATTCCAAATGACCACCTTGCACATCCACACAAAACTCCCAGCGACGCACCGCTGCACGAAACACCTTTTCTAGCAATGTACGATGCTAGGTTTTCCATTCTCATTATTGGTTTGATTCTAATATCTGTTTTTCACAGAAATGGATCGAAACTTTATAATCACCCTGTATTGTAATAATATTGTGTAATTATGTAACTAGAGCACTATAATTGGGCTCTATCAATAAATAAATATCTCCCACAGTCACGCCGTTAGGTGTCCCCCCACCAAACACAAGAAAAGTTCGTAAATTATATTTTATCTCCACTCTTACATGTAATTACAAGTATATTTAAGTGTAAATCTCCTTGTACCACCCCTTCTAGTATTATTAGTTAACGATCAACAAATAGATTATGGGAAAATATAATATTCCAGACATGACATGCAGCTAGATAGCAGTAAAGGTGACTCAGTGACTTCGATAACACCCACATTATGGCTACTAGGGATTAATTTTGAAGACGCGCGTCCATATTTCAAATATGTAAAACATATAGGTGACAAAAATATGGTACGCACTTCATATGCAAAATAAAATATGTATTTATGAGCGAAAGTACCAAAATGTGCAACATAAATATGCTTCCACTTACTCGCATAAGAAAACAATATTTCCTAATTATGACTTTTCAGTAAAAACCGGCATTTGAACATAAATACTCAGTCTGCATGTCACACACAATTGACGAGTTGCTCATGACAACACTCAACAAGAAATAAATTGTGTGACAAAGAAGTTCCAAACATATCCTGAGTGTTATGCAACACACAACACTCCTGTCCATCCAGGTTGCGGACATTTAAGGCGTACAAAGTGTGTTGAAATAACTATCCTCTGTGCCAAGGAACAAAAAACTTCAGTCCAAATTTCCCTAATCCTTCAAGTCAATTGCGAACCTGGTTCTTGCACGCAACATCGATTCCCTGTGTGGATGATCCAAGGTGAGAATTTTTCCTACATTTTCCTTACATGAAACAGCTCTAGGGTTCACCCAGCCTCTGGGAGCAACCATAGAGAAGGGGCAAAAGCTGTCGAAGCGTAGCACCTCCATTTTGGTAGAGATAGAAAACTTGTGGGGCAATATCTCCATATGTCACGGTGTTTTGTACGGGGGTAGCCATACCTCTTTACCCTTATTTCAAAATCGCTGTAATATATTATAATTGCTGTTTAACAGCGAGTGGACCGTAATTTCTAGCAATTTTACACCATGATGGTGTTAAAGATGAAACAATCTGTTTTTTAAGCACTATATAAGGCGTTATTTGAACTGGCTGGTGGGAATCAATGAATCAGTGAACCGTGAAATTGCGTTCGGCTGCCATCGGGTACTTCCGAGTCCCGAACGCCGCTCGCGGTATGAAACGAACTCGTCTCGGGGACACAGATCAATGTTTCGAGCACACCTTCGTGAACGAGGAGTCAAATAATGATCGTAGAACCTTTGGCTCATTGTACTTCATTTAAGCGCTAGAGTACAGCAGCAAGCTACGCTTGGCAACGTTTCCTTGTTTCTGAAACATGGTCGATGTTGCTTCTACAGCGTTCACAGTGCAACTGCGATTGCCACCAGCTTCGGCGCACATACACTCGAAGACGATTGCCAGACAAGACACAGCACGCAAAGTCACTCGCCAGAAGATACCAGTATAGTGGCAAGAAAAACCTAGCATGTTTATTTATCGTGACGTCATCGCGAGTACCGCCTTTCTAATGCATATATTTCTACTGAGCTAGATACCCATCCTAGAGAAAAAAGAAACGGAGGTTTTTTAAGCTGAATTATACTAGGAGACCATAGAATAACAATGCTGGGTTGTTCAAAATTATACTAGGAGACCATAGAATAACAATGCTGGGTTGTTCAAAATTATTGAATTTGTATATATGTAAATATTTGAAATTTGCCTGGAGTATTTTATTTTTATATAACTTCTAAACATCACAAATGAAATAAAACTTAGTTTGATCTGTTATGTTTGCCGGCTCTGTGGTAGAGCAAGTGAAGTAGTCTACTTTCGATATCCTCACCGAGGTTCACGGATTCAAATCCCGGTGTGGGCATGGTTGTTCTTTGTGAATCTCTTTTCATCATTTTAAATTGATCATCAGCCATCCTCGTCCTTGCGATTAGCGAAAAGTGGCAGAAAAGCGACTCTAAATAACAAAAAAGTCAAGATCTGTTTTGTTTCTTACTGTGGGAGTGACGGAGGAGAATGATTGATTGGTGGTGGAAGAAGCTTGCCTCTGACGTCATCTTTGACGGAATGCTATGATTGTAAGCTGTGGTAATTTGCAATAGATTGAAATTTGATTTTTCATTGTATATTTATAATTTTCAATAACATGGAATATAATTATTATGCCTGTTTTGAATATTGAGCCAGCACACACTCGTCGCGAACTAGCAGACAAGAATTTGCAATCGGTAATTTAATTTACGATTAGGCTACCCACACGACCAACCCGCAACGTAAAGCTCTTTCACACTCCCACACGACAAGGCTCTACCATGTATAACGATCTGTTTTCTATACGCTTCCCTCTTATGTAATACCCCCTGACATTCTCTTGACAGAACACAATTTCCGATAGTCGTAAAAATGTATGTGTAACTTGTTTTTCTGTACAATACTGTATTGTTTTTGTCAGGAGCGTATATTCTAGAAGCCTGAAGTCTAGAGAATAAAATACAGGAGAAAAATCGATCAGAAATTGTAAATAATATTATTCGTATCAGTGAGATGCTGATTCTGGAGTTGGCAACCTGATTTCTTATGAGTTGGCAACCTGATTTCTTAGGAGTTGGTAAATTTATTTTCATTCATAGCCTAGGACCAGTGACATAGTGAGATAGCCCAGATATTGGACTCAGTATACGCTATTGGTTTTTGTTGTGCTGCTGTTGTTTTCCGACTGTTAAGAGTTTCAATATATTATGGTCATTCGGTAGTGTATCTGAAATTTTAAGTAAATAAATAAATAAATAAATAGCTTACAAACTACTCACAAGAAAATGTGCTCCCCTTTTAAAATAACCTTGTTTTTGTAAATTGCATAGTTAGAGCGTAATATATGATATACAGGGTTATTAAAAAAGAAAGAGCATATTTCAAATGTTTATTTCTCACGAACTATAAAAGATAGAAACACGTGCCATACATCAATGGATAGAGAAAGGTTCAAAGTTTTATAATCCTGCTTATTAGTTCCATTCAATACCTGCAACGGAGTTTTCTTTACAGTTAATTTAGTTAGGAAAGTGTAGCAAGAAATGGAGCATCGTTTTGATGTTTGTCGGGCAACACATAGTGCTCATGTTGAGTGCATGCATTAAAACTTTCAACTACAAAACTTTGAACCTTCCTCTATCCATTGATGTATGGAACGTGTTTCTATCTTTTATAGTTCGTGAGAAATAAACATTTGAAATATGCTCTTTCTTTTTAATAACCCTGTATTTATTGCCATTTAAGACGCATAATAAATACACACCGCCTTCAATCTACAGGGTGTGCATAAAGTCCCGGTACTATTACAAAAAACATAGCTCGGAAACTACATGCAATAGAACAATGCTGTTGCTTGCAAAATGAGCTACAACTCTCCACGTTTATATGCCATACATCTCAATGTGCGCCCCTCTCGTTACTCTCAGAACATCAAGCCGGTAATCCACTTCTGCCCATACACGCCCCAGCATATCACCAGTAACAGTTAGGATACTCTCCGTTATTCTTCTTCGAAGAGTAGCAACATCTGGAACAGGAGTGCGGTAAACACAATCCTTGACATACCCTCAAAAGAAGAAATCCAAGGGTGTGATACCAGGAGAGCGCGGTGGCCAGGGAATAGGGCCATCACGGCCTATACACCTGCCAGGGAAATGCCTATCCAGAATACCTGGAACATCCTTGGACCAATGAGGGGGTGCCGCATCTTGTTGAAAAATTATGGTTGACATATAAACGTAGAGAGTTGTAGCTCATTTTGCAATCAACAGCATTGTTCTATTGCATGTAGTTTCCGAGCTATGTTTTTCTGTAATGGTACCGGGATTTTATGAACGCCTTGCACTCCACGCCCTTCACTTTCACTGACCCCTTGCAGCATATTTCTACGCTCCCTATCACGTAAGGTTTGTTACCATGGGGACGATTTGCTTTTGTTTTGTACTGCGTTGCCAAACTGAACAACCACGTCGTTTTAGCAATAGGGGTGTGTAACTTTATGGTATGTCTCTGGTCTTCACGACTTTCTTGTTTCAACTGCGAACGGATTTGACAGGCCAAAGGGTGGTTTACGACTGAGGAAAAAGGTTGAGCTTTGCTTTTTCATAGCGTGCTGTTTAAATTGGGATCCGAAACAAGTGAGGATCGAATCCGGAAACGTCAGCTCAGAAGGCGATAGCGTTACGACTACGCTATCGAAAAAACCCACTATCTTGCTCAAACTACTATGGCCTATATCAAAAAGGCTATAAAAAGAAATTAGAAGCGAACTCAAGATTTGTTCTCCAGTGTCAGAAGCTTCAAATTTGTATATAATTGTGTCGATGCAAATGTTTATGCAAGTTTCTAGAAATTAATATCAATCCTAGCTTACCCTAAGGTGTTTCCAAAGTTTGTATTACTTTTGTTCATAAAATCATAAAGGTAACGTGCACAGGGGTAAATTTCACGTGGTGGGCCTATCAGGCTTCTATTGGGGTGTGTGTTCCGACTGGTCATTTTTATAATTACTACATAACTGCACGTTTATAAACAAAAGAACATTGATGCAACATTAATATGTTGTTTATAGGTTCAGTGAACTATAAAATCTGTATGTGACACTCATGCAAAAATTGGATGTTATTTTTATTAATGATTGTAATTTTTTTATTTATTTATTTATTTATTTATTTACTCAGAGTTTCAGATACAGTCTTATTTGGCCATTTTACACTGAAACAACATAAAGTAGAAACAAATAATAACAAAAGATAAAAAACAATAACAAGATGGGATAGATTTACATGTTCTTCGTCAGTAATATACAAAAGTTACGTTCTGGAAGGAATATATCTACATTCAGGGGAAGTTTGTTGTAGATTTCTGGGAGCCTGTAAAACAAGGAGCGTTGTAGAAGGGATAGCCTAGTGGTTGGGTTGTGGAAGAGTTGCAGGTTGCGCGTTAGCTTTTGGGGTACCCTAAGTGAGAATTCACTGATTAGGAGATCTGTTCTGATTTTGCCATTTATTATTTTGTATAAAAATTTCATGTCAGCTAGATCACGACGAAAGGATGGAGCGTGAATATTCAGAGCAGCCATGGTGTCTGATTTGGATACATGTCGAAAGGAAGGTATTCTATGGCGAACAATTGCAAGAAAGAAACTGAGAACAGAATCTATTCTGGTGAGAGGGGTTTTTGAGGCCATTGCCCAAATTGGGGAACAGTATTCAAGGATGGGCGAGATGAAAGATTTAAAGAATAAAGCAAGAGATGATGGGTTTTGAATTTCGCTAAATCTGTATAGAAGACCGAGAAGGCGCATGGCTTTTTTAGTGGTAGCGATAATATGATAATTAAAAGTGAGTTTTTCATCCATGATAATACCTAGGTCCTTTTGGGTGGAAACGTTTTGGATTGGTTTGTTTTCAATAGTATAAGTAGACACCACTTTGTTCTTTTTTAGGGAATAAGTAAGGAAAGAGCATTTCTGAGGGTTTAGTTCTAAATTCCACTGACGACACCACTTAACAAGTTCTGTGAGAGCATTTTGAAGAATCATCATGTCATGATGCGATGAGATCTCCTTAAAGAGTTTACAATCATCCGCAAACAAAAGTATATTGATAGGGAGGGAGGACAGTTTTTCAGGGAGGTCATCCATGTACAGAAGGAATAGGAGCGGCCCTAAGACACTCCCCTGGGGAACTCCAGACAAAACGGGAAGAAAGTTAGAAGAGGTACCTGAAAGAACAACACGTTGTTCACGCTCATGGAGGTAGTCCTGGAGTAAAGAGAGAAATTTGCCGTGGATGTTAAATCTGGATGATAATTTATGAAGGAGAAATTTATGATTAATTTTGTCAAAGGCTTTCGAAATGTCCAAATATATAGTGTCAAGTTGGGAGTTATTATCAATAGCTCTGGCAGCATGCGAAAGTAAGACGGAAAGATTTGTTAGGCAAGAGCTGCCTGGAAGAAAACCATGTTGTGCTGTGTTGATATATGGTGACGTAAACTGAAGTAACCTGTTTTTGATGATTTTTTCACAAATAATTGATAGTGGCGATAGAAGCGAGATTGGTCTATAGGATTTTACACATTTTTTATCTCCAGTTTTGTGAATGGGCACAATGTTGGCCCGTTTGAAGTTTTTAGGAAACACACCCTTAGAGAAACATTTGTTGAGTAAGGCAGACAGAGGAAGAGCCAAGGAGTTGGCAGTTTTACGTAGGAATATTGTGGGGATTTCATCTGGACCTAGGGACCGGTGGAGGGGCAATGAAGCGAGAAGGTATTTTACTTCCTCGGGGGATGTTTTGATTGAAGATACCTATTATTATATAACTGCACCTATATGAACAAGAAAGGAAACGATGATTCAATAACAATATGGTTTCTTGAATTTTAGTGATAAAAAATTATGTCTGGACTTCTGCGCCCCCCATCCATCTTTCAGGTTAGTAAGTTTTTCGGGCGTCACACGTAAACTGCATCATTGTTTACATGCAAAACGAAACTTTTCTTTCACTCAACAAACGGGGACCTTACTACCAATACGCTTAGGTCAATCAGATACGAAGAGACAGACAGAACGTAGCCTCACAGACAGTTGTGGACGCACACGAAGTCCGCGTTCGGAAACGAAATCTTTTAAAGACCTGGCAACACTTAACCGAGACGATGACCCTGTTGCTACTCAGAGTTTTTTTCCCCTTACTTTTTTTTCGTAAGCGTTCCAACGAGCTTTGATTCCCCCCTCCCCCCGCTCGAGTGAAGTATTCTACTCCTTCCTGTAGATAAATACCAAAACCCAGACTCCATAAGACGCCTGAATTATACGTCAGTTGTATTTCACCTCCCTGCCCCTCCGCGGCTACAAGAAACCTCTAAGTAGCCAGCAGCAATCCCCCCTACCCTCCCCTCCCGAAAGCAACTGACCACAAGGAACAATTATAAGGGACCCTTAACAATGTAGAAATTATACCCCGAGCATTCCAGTGTTTTGCATTATGTCCGTATACTCTTTTCCGCGTGCCGCTTGAATTTTAAATGGCCGTGAAACTTGTGGAATGTTTTAGACGGATTTGGTTTGTTGCTTGTTGGAGGTAGACTTGGTTGTGCTAACGTGCTGGGAGCGCCCGAAATTCTGTCACTGCGACGTTTATATACATACAAGGTGGGATAAAAGTAGCTTTCCCTAAAAATGAGTTTTCTGTTTCATGTTCGATCACGCATAAACAAATATGCAGATGATACATTGAACAAATGAGTTCCCATGGAGTTGGCAACCATGATAACTTCCTTCGTTGTTATTTTGTCTTGCGATGTTGGACTGACAATTCTTAAAACTTAGGGGAAAGTGGCTTTTACCTAACCCTGTATGCACGTACATATATACGCATTGGCATGTGCAGGGAGGGAGCTGATGGGGCTTCAGCTCCTCCCAAAATCTTAAGAAAAAAATTCAAGTCTCTCACGATGGCCATGCTGTCTAAGGCGACGGGACGCGCGCAGGAGGAAGCGTAACAACATTTCTCCTGAGATTTCGGCCAGCGTATGGGGCCGGTGGCCACTCACCATCGCGAGAAAATTGGGGGAATGAGTAGCATAATCAGGTCATGGAAACCTAAAACAACGAGAGGGGGTTCGTCGTGCTGACCACCTGAATGATCGCCCACCACTGTTGAGGCTTGTGAGAGCGAGGCTGACAGTCGGTAGGTAGGCCTTGCCCCTCACGGCCTGTTGCGCCACGCGTTATTGTTATTATTAGAATCCAAGTAAGTTTCTGCGTGTATCAACACCTTCCTGCACACAGGTCCTGCGCGAAGACTGTTTAAATGCTACGTCATCAATGGTAAATCACAGGTAACAATATGGTAACTGTATTACAGTCGCAAATGTGCATCTCTAAAGTTGCTCGAAACGTTCTAAAAATACTGCATTCAAATTAAGTCAATTTTCCGCATATTTAAGACGCATTTGCAACTTTAATGCTATCTTGTGATTCATAACCTATCGTTGATGACGTCACACGTGAGCAAAGAGCGTCTGCACGGGCCTTGTACATAAGAAGGCGTTGGCTGCAAGCAGAATTACAAACGCAACACAATGACTCCTAAAAACAGATGACATGTTTCGAAAAGGCAATTTCACCTGAGGTTGCCATTAGTTCTATGCTAAAGAGACCCTCATTGTTGATAGCCAGTGTTTAGACAGCAGTTAGGAAATCGGTTCTCCATCTTAAATACGGTGGAACGAATGCACAATGGCAGGGAAGGCAGTTAACGGCTAATTGTGGTTGTTGACTGCTAATTAACGTGGTTAGGGAAGTGTGCTCGAATGGCAACTTGCATCTGTGTTAATGAGAATTGCCATCCGATGGTGGTTTGGCGTTGAATTGCTGCAACAGACTTGCTAACAGCTTGTTATGATTTGAGATCGCTTTGTTTTTTTTTCTCTTCCTGTCAGGCTGCAACTGCGCTGTTGATGGTGTTGAACAGTTCGTTTCGTTCCTTCGAATCGATTCTTGAAAACGATACGTTCCTTCGCATTGGTCCTTCGGACTGGTTGGTTCATTGAAAACAATTCATTTGATGGTTGATGTTGAGTATTTGAGAAGAATGAAGATTATAAGAATGGAGGGGGAATGTGGAGAATGTTAAAGTTCCAAAAAGTGTCACAGAGAAAGAGAGAGACAGAAAGACGGACAGTCTCTCTCAACACACACAGAGAGAAAGATAGAGAAATACAGAAGATAAAAAAGGACAGAGAGGGAAAGACATATAAGAGAGAGAGGGCAAAAAAGGAAGAGGGTGGAACGGAGAAAGGGACGGATACACAAACACAGATAAGAGAGGGAGGGAGAGAGACACGGTGGCGGAGACATACTATAAAAGCATAAGGAAAAAGAGAGCGAGAAAGAGAAAGGGATGGAGAGAGAGAGAGAGACAGAGTTAGACTATAAAACAGAGTTAGACTATAAAACAGAGTTAGACTATAAAACAGAGTTAGATTATAAAACAGAATTAGACTATAAAACAGAGTTAGACTATAAAACAGAGTTGGACTATAAAACAGAGTTGGACTGTAAAACAGAGTTGGACTGTAAAACAGAGTTAGACTATAAACAGAGATAGACTATAAACAGAGTTAGACTATAAAACATAAGGAAAGACAGAGAGCGATAAAGAGAAAGGAATGGAGATAACGAGAGAGAATTGACAGACACACACAGAAAGAGAGAGAATGGACAGACAGACACACACAGTGAGAGAGAGAGAGAGAGAGAGGGGGGGAGGGAGAGAATTGACAGACAGATAAAGAGAGAGAATGGACAGACAGACAGATAAAGAGAGAGAATGGACAGACAGACAAAGAGAGAGAGAGAAATTATGGACAGACAGACAGATAAAGAGAGAGAAATTATGGACAGACAGACAGATAAAGAGAGAGAATGGACAGACAGACAGATAAAGAGAGAGAATGGACAGACAGACAAAGAGAGAGAGAAATTATGGACAGACAGACAGATAAAGAGAGAGAATGGACAGACAGACAGACAGACAAGCAGAGAGAAGGAACAGACAGACAGACACGCAGAGAGAATGGACAGACAGAGAGAGAGAGAGAGAGAGAGATAATGGACAGACAGACAGATAAAGAGAGAGATAATGGACAGACAGACAGATAAAGAGAGAGAATGGACAGACAGACAGACAAGCAGAGAGAATGGACAGACAGACAGACAAGCTGAGAGAATGGACAGACAGACCACAGAGATATATATATATATATATATATATATATATATATATATAATGGACAGACAGATAAAAAGAGAGAATGGACAGACAGACAAGCAGAGAGAATGGACAGACAGACAGACAGACACGCAAAGAGAATGGACAGACAGACAAAGAGAGGGAGAGACCCTACACAGAGAGCGACCGACAGGCAAAACAGAAAAGACAAAAAAAAACGCAGCGAAAACACAAAGAAATTGAGCACTGGCGGCGATTATGAGGGGAACAGTTGCCCTCCCACTTTTTGCCATTTCTTCCCTCGCACTATGTTAAATCTTATCTAGCAAGGGAAAGTAAACTGTCCTTGCCACTCTTAGTTTTAGCACCTTGTGCACCAGTTTTGAAATCCAATCGCCGCCACTTAAATTGAGTGGGGAAGAGAGAGAGATGGTGACAGACAGAGATAAAGGTAAAAACAAAGATAGAGAGCGAAAGAGAAAGAGTACGAGAGGTAGACAGAGACAGTGGCATAGAGAAAGAAAGATGGCGAAAGTAGAGAATACAGGAAAGAAAGAAATACGTGGACAAAGAGAAGCAGGGAGAACGACAAAAAGAGAGAGAAGCATAGAAAGAGAATGGTACAGAGAAAGAGAATGATACAAGAGAAAGCAAGAAAAAGGAACAGGCGGAGAGAGATCGTGACAGAAAAAGTGAGACGCAGTGGATAAAAAGAGAGACAGAAGTGTGTGATATCAGATTGTGAAGTACAAGAAGAACTACCGACCATCATGGTCTTCTGATTCTAACATCACACTGCAATGAAGAAGCCAAGACTTCGATCCCGATAACCAGCTTCATACTGTGCAAAAAAATTGCATAATTCCTCCTAATCACGGAACGGATTTATATGTAAATACATATTTGTGTATAAAGCTGAAATCATGGCATGTAGACTCGAAAAAAATCCGTTTATATTTTCCATATTTTTACATATATTAGGTTTTGGCTCATATTTTACATATTTTAGTTATTTTTACACATTGTTTCCACAGTTCAGAACATTTCTCAACATATACTCCATATTCGTGTAATAACTACATGTCCCCGTGTGACCGAAAGAGTTGGGTGCGAATAACTGACAAATTTAAAATACACTCCCATTACTTCTTGCGATATTGAACGCAGTTTTAGCCAATATAAATCAATCTTTAGATACAACAGGAGGAAATTCACGTTCGAACCCTTACAAGAAAATTTTTTTATTCATTATTTTGGGAACAGAAAATGAAAACACATTTTGTGTTGTTTTAAAATTAATGTTAATGTAAGCGTACTGTATTTTATGTAGCAGTGTCTTAAATTATTAAAAAGGTAATTTTTTACAATTTTTAAGTCCATATTTAACTCCATATTTTGGTGGAAATAACTAAATATGTATTTACATATTTAGCACATTTTTGCAACATGTGCATCCGTTCCCTGCTTATAACATTTTAGCATCTAATTCCAACAGTTTGCTCGGAATGGCTCTTGCTGTCGGTTCCTGTCTTCTGGTCCGCGTGCCCTCTGGTCCTGAGATGGAGGCAATTAGAAAGGCATTTCCCCGCAGCCACCGACTGGGCGATGGCTCCTGATGAGCCCAAACGGCCGTTCCGAGAAATCTCCGAAGGGGTGGATACGGTTCTTCCTTGACCTTCCGCATATGCGTGAATGTGCGTGAACACGAGTGCGTGTGGTCCCAAAAAAAAAAAAAATGTGGTCTGGAGCTGGTGTTTTGCGGTCGTTAAATCAGAGCTTTGCGTATCACGAAAACAGCGAGGTTAATTAGTATTATTGTTGGGGCTGCGGTGGTGCAGTCGTTAGCGTGTCTGGCTGCCACGTGGGAGACCCGGGTTCGATTCCCGCGGCAGGTGTACTCAGGTGTAAAACATGCATGGAGCGACTCTTGATGCGTAAAGGCGTCCGAAGAGTGGTGCTGACTACATCACATTCATAATGGCCGATTCAAATTATTATTATTAACGGTTTTCCTTTCTGTGAAGAGATCCCGTGGCGGATTTGTGCTACGATGCCAAGGGGCCCGGGTTGGAATCCCGGTATGGGAATGGGTATTCTTTGTGAGTCTCCCTTCCCCGATATCATCATATTATCACTTATCTCATCGCGATTAGGCAACAACGCTGGCGTACACAGAGAGGGGGGCTGATGGGGCTGCAGCTCCCTCCGAAATTTTGAGAATATCAATATTTTCAAATGAAAGCAATCAAGAAGTTGGTCAAACCAGAGTGTAAATGCAAATCCCCCTTAAAATGCCCCCCCCCACCCCGCCGACTGTTATTATTGAGAGCGGAAAGTTCTACATATACGAAATATCTAAGCAGCTATGTACTATCCACCTTTACAATTCCAGCTCTCTCCCCCCGAAAAAATCCTACGTACGCCCATGGACGTCCGCAGGATTTTTACCAGGGAGGGGCAAGGAAGGTATTTTTTCCAGGGGGGGCAAACGATGGGAAATTTTCACCAAAAATAGTGTTGTTCCATAAAAAACATTGCTTTAATTTGAATTTATGGTGTTCATGCAATAATTAACACATATTATTGTGGCTAAAATGAAATGATAAGTGTGAAATACATATTTTTTGGTTGACTTTCATTTTCCGGGGGGCCACGCCCCCGCCCCTTCCGGACGCCCATGCGTACGCCAGTGGCCAACGATGCTAAAGAAGAAAAATCAGGTCAAGTGAAGAGAGCCAAATGTAAATCAGTTGTTCATTACAAGTTTGTAGGACACAGATGCTTAAGATACTAAGATCCCTCGAGTTCATATAAACATTCTTCGTTAGAGACGACGCGCAGAGGGAAAAAGTTTGTATGTACAACCAAAATTTAGTTTCTGCAAACTAAATCTTTGTTTAAATACGGGACAAACAAATTAATGGTCACCAACAAAAAAAAATCGTACGGTGACACTATGTATGTGTTTCCACTTCGAGACGAAACCAAGACTGCGAAGCGTCATGTAATATCTTTCTAAACCCTGTGGCCGAGCGGTTAGCACATCGCGCTGCGACGCCAAGTGTCCCGGGTTCGAATCCTGGTCGGGCTTGGTTGTTTGTGAATGTCCATTCATCAATTTCATCCTTTCATCACTCATCCTCATCTTCGCAAATTAGCCAAGAGGCACAAAACGCGAAGTAAAATAAACTAAATCAATCAATCAATCAATATCTTTCTAAAGCTTGGTTTACATTGGTCGAGTAGACGGGAGTTCAGGGTAAAGCGATCTACTCTCCCCGTGTGTTAACTACTCGTTCCAGTAGTCAGGACAGTCGAGTGGCTGTCCAAGGAGTTGCTTCCTCCCCCTTCGATTTTTTCACTCGCGCGTAAATTCGACAGACCACTCGATCAATGTAAACGCTTTCTGAGGAGAGTTTAGCGTCTGTGTTGTGAGTAGGGAACGGATCTTTATGTACTAAAAAACTCAGAAATATTTATTTTTTTATGTGTCATAAATGTTGAAAATATGTGACAAAAATAAAAAAAAACATTTGGTAACAAAAACAAAATATTACATGCATTTTTAAACACCTGAAATCAGTTTCTAAATGCTTACCTCTTAGTGAGCTATTTTTTGGAAGAGTTGCAGTGGATCACCATAGTTTTTTCCAAATTCTCCATTGTAAATCTGTGACGATTATCTCTAAAAAGGATCTTATATTGTGAGAAAGATTGCTCCACGTCACAAGAAACAATTCTTGCATATTTGAAGCACGAAATGCTACTAACGCTGAAGTTTTCCAAAACACGTGCAAGTTGGCACAAAGTTTGAAAACCTTGGTTTTTCCCAAAAAGGTTCTGTACATTTAGACATTAGCACTTGTGCGTTAGATCCAGTGGGGGTAATATTTTCCCCCAAATAGGATCTTAGGCGAGGCGCCGGAAGTTTGCCAGCGAGCGTGCTCAAAGACAAAACAAACCTAACACTCTCTATATGAAAGAGGTGCGGAGAATAAACATTTTTCCTTCGAGGATTTTGAGGTAGCTGAAGTCAATGAGCGATTTTATGTATTTAAAATGAAAATTCGCAAAATATACTGTAGATTTACATACAGAAAACTGGAAAATATGCGTTTTTTATGTAAAATAAAATTTGTTGTGTTGACATATAAGGCTATGATCAGAATTTTGGCAAAAATGAGTCTATCTTATCGCAGAAAAAACATTTATTTACCTAAAGTTCCGTTCCCTAGTTGTGGTGTCGGAATTTGTGTCTATTTTAGGAACATAGAGAAGAAACTACGGGCGTATGAGGCCATAAGTTCAGAAGATGGGACTTGTACGTATTTGGCGTTGGGGAAGTAAAATTGAAAATAAAAAATTAAGTTTTACGTACAATCAAGAACGATTGAAAATAGAGAAATCAAGGAAGTTGGTTTTCTCTCTAGACATGTCCTCGTGCATTTGCTGTATTCATTTCTCGTAAAAAAAAAAGTGTGTAAACAGTTTCAAAGCTTTTCTTTAATCGCCAACGATGTCGTTGGGCTCATTCTGTCAAAAAAAGCACCAAACAGCTGCATCCACTATCGCACTTTGCTAGAATCGAGAAGAACAGCTACTCGCCACGGAAGGGTCGAGTCGAGGAGACAGGCCAGTAAATCGTTCCAGTAACTCTCCCGCTCACTCGACCAATGTAAACCAGCCTTAAAGGTGTGACTTTTCAGTGACACGTGCCGTTTTGAGGGCACTGAAGGAGGGACAAAAAAAAATTGAACATAAGGAGCCGCTAAACTGCAGCGCTTACGGCGTGGGTAAGATGCAACAGCATTGCAATAAACCTTGCAATCTCTTGCACGATCTCATAAGAGGTTTCGCGCGTAAAAAAATCTTGAGCGCGGGAAAGATTGCTGTGCGACTCTAGGGTGAGCTCTCACGTGTGCTGATTTCCACGCTTCTTTCGCACGATGTGGTGGGTGGCATCTTTTGTTAATTCTGGAACCACCTCCCCTGATCTGCTGGTTGATCAGATGCAGCACTGGGTTAATGAGCGCGCTCTCTGAACGCAGTTGTTGTGGTCTTAGAGAATGAAATCCCGAATAGATTGATAATCCCGGGATTTTGATACTAGGCAGGGTGTGAAATCATTGGAAATTGTTGGGAGAGAGGCACATCTTAATCTACACACATATACATACCTATATACTGGTATTATATATATATATTATATTTATAATGTTATTAAATTAAAAAGAAAATTACTAAATATTTAAAAATATATTATTGTTAATTACATATAGGAATTAATTTCTTACTTTTATATACATCAGAAATTTAAAAAGCAGCAAACTAATTCTTTTACTAACTGTTTAAAGATGTCAATAAATTGCAAAATAGTTGGAGTAGTTTTATTATGAAAAGTTTTTTTGTTTAGTTTTTGCTTTCTATTTGCCAGTTTCATTCAAGGTCATGGGAACGCCCTGTATAATTACAATATGAACAATACAACTAATTTATATTTTCGTATTATTATTAAAGAGCAATAAGCAGAACATCCTTGTTAGTAAAACCAAGAATTATTGGAGGCTAATGAAAGCTTCTAAATTTTTGTTTCTAATTTCCGATGTGTCACTGGTGCGTCTCATTGACTTACTAGAGTGGGTGTATTCAATATCACACTATTATATTACCCATAACATTTTTAATAAAATCCAATAACAAAATTCTCTCTTGCTCACTTTTCCTTGACGCTGCAGTGAATTTACAATCCATGAAGTCAGAAAAAATCAATCAGTTGCTTAATTGGAAGCACCAGCGTCATATAACTCGTGGTAAAGCTTACGCAAACAATTATTTTAGTCGGGCGTGGCACTCTGGTGTTGCCCCTCCCTAGGTTGATCAATTTGCTTTATTTTACCTCGCCTTTTGTGCCACTTTTAGGCTAATTTGCGTAAATGGGGATGAGCGAATGATGAAATTGATGAATGGACAGTCACAAACATCCATGCTCAGGCCGGGATTCGAACCCGGGACCCCTGGAGTCGTAGCGCGATATGCTAACCACTCCACCACGGGGGCCGGCTGCCCCTTCCTAAGGCCGACTCTGTTACCACAGATTATAGAAATCTCTTTCGAAGAAACTATTCAAGTGATTATATTTTCCGGAGTTTACACCTGAAGCTGAGTAAAAACCAATGGCGGATCCATAAATTACAGTTGAGAAGGCAAATTTAACTCGTGTACCTCACGTCAGCGACAATCGATTTTAACCTATACTTGCACTGTTATTTTTAAACAATATACAATGTGGTTCATAAGCGTGGAAACACCCGAATAAAAGTTGAATGACATACTGACATTATAACATTGTAGGTTTGTAATAATGGTGGGTGAAAATGTTATAGGGCACATGACGATGACGGTCGCCATCTTCAAACCCGCCATCTTGAATTCAAATTCAAAATTTTAAATGGGAAAGGGGTGATATGATACACTATCAAATCAGGCTAGAATTTCACGAGAAATGCAATTAGTCGTATCTTTAACCAGTAAAAAGTTATGACTGAATTCTTGTACCAATTTGCTCCTTTTCAAAGTGTCAGAAAGAAACATTCTTTAGCGCGTCGGTAACGTATCGAGATCAAAGTGACGTCTAGGGAGAGAAGTTCGCATGCCATTGCACACGATACAGCGGATACATCCACGAAGAGCTGCGCATTACGAATGGTTGTCTCGAACAATTACAGTGTGACGCTTCCATTGAATGAAAAGTCTTTCACAGTGACGAGGCCAATTTTCATGTTCATAAGGAAGTTCACATAAGGACCACCCTGTACAGTACTGCAAACAGGAACTAAGCTAAGTCACATGTTTTAGAAATTAGAGTATTGTTTTGGGAAAAAAATATACTCCAGAACTGTAATAGATGGTTATCATTGCATGTTCTTAATCATAATGCCTCCTATTGCCAAGGCAAACCGAACGATATGACATGAGCAGTAAAATGAATAAGAAAAAGAAAAAAAACTGTTCTCTCAAGGTGTCTTGGGTATAATAATCTTCAATTAGGCAAAACGTTAACGAACAAAACAACATTTATTTAACTTATAACTTCATGTTATAAAAACTACATGAAAGACATTCAACAAAAGACAAAAGACGATCTCTCTCCAACTCGACTTGTTCACAGTATCTTTTCTACAATCTTTTATCTTTTTCTTCACTTCTATCAATTCTCCCCCTCTAACAAAAAAAATCATTCATAGGTCTTGTTACCAAAGGTAAGTTGTAGTTTATCCGGCTCCTTCTTGTTTCTAGATGATCTTCGAAATTCTCTGTTTTCTATGTTCCTCGCTTCCGCAGGTACAACTGCCTCTGGTTCCCCATGTCCTGGTGCTGCCTCTGTATACATTGGAAACGTCCAAAAGTCATCCAACTCCTCTTCTTTCTTCTTAACCTCCAATCTCTGACCTTTATAGTTGTTCTTAAGCTTTCCCACTTGATGTCTGTGCACTCTTTTTGTCAATCCATTTCTAAGTTTCACTTCTGAAAGCCTTGCTCCTACTCTCTTAATCACCTGAGCTTTTATAAACTTAGGCACTAAGGATGGAAAATTTTTTACCCAAACTATCTCTCCTGATCTTGGCATCCAAGATTCTGCCTCATATTTATTATTTTCTATCTTTTCATCTATTTGGCAATTTGGTAAGTTGAATATACTTCTCGGCTGATAACTCATAATTCTTTCTGCTGGAGACATTCCTAATCTTTGCCACTTCGAAAATCTTAGATAGTATAAAATACTATCTATACTTTTTGTCCAGTCAATTCTACGTCCCTCATTTCTACTTTCAAAATATTTCTTTCTTAATAAGCCTTTAACAGTCTGCACCCACCTTTCCGCTAAACCATTACTTTCCGGATTCCAAGGCGGTGAATGTAGCAATCTTATTCCATGCTTTTCACAAAATTTCTCAAATTGATTACTCCTGAAAGGCGGTCCATTATCTGACACAATAACAGAAGGATAACCAAATATCTGGAAATTTCTGTTTAAACATTCTATAGTTTCTTCTCCATTTGTCGATCGCACCTGCCATATTTATGTCCATCTAGAGCAACTATCAATGAATAGCAAAAATTTCCTTCCTCCGTATTCAAAAAAATCAACGTGTATTCTTTCAAAAGGAATATCTGTTTGTTTCCATCCGACATATTTGTTTTTGGATGTACTTCTTTGAAAACTATTGCATTCTACACATTGATTTCCCAACCTTTCAAGATCCTTGTCTATTAAAGGCCACCAGTAGAATTCTCTAGCCATCATCTTCATTTTAGGTGTACCTACATGTTCTGCATGTAACAGCTTCAACACTGTTTCCCTGCATTCTTTAGGAATTATTATACGTCTTCCCCACATAAGGCATCCTTTGTTCATGGTTATTTCATTCTTCCTTCTATAATAATGTAAGATCACAGTATTTTGAAACTCTTTTGGAAGTGAATTAGGCCACCCAACATCAACCCATTGTACAACCTTTTGTAAAATGTCATCTTCTTTCGTCTTCTTTACTATGTTATCTAACAATAGAGGTTCAATTTCAAAGGTGTCAATATAATTTAAAGATTCCTCAGCATCCCCTGTGTCTTCCTCTAATGGCAATCTAGATAAAAAATCTGCTACATCTACACGTTTTGTGTAAACAATTGTGTATGAGTATTGTGATAATAACAAGGCCCATCTCTGCAAACGTGAACATGCTAACGATGGGATTGCTGCTGCCTCTCCAAAAATATATTTTACAGGTAAAGAATCACTATAAACTATGAAATGTTTCCCATAAAGATATTTATGAAATTTCTTTATGCCCGTCACTAAAGCTAACGCTTCCCTTTCAAATTGGCTGTAATTTCTCTCTGAAGGCGCTAGTGTCGCCGAAGTGCAGGCAATTGTTTTCAATTCACCCTCAATCTTATTACACAACTGAGCCCCAACTCCTACACCACTTCCATCTACAATCAATACAATATCTTGATCTGGATTGTATGGAGTTAATATCTCAGCTTTTCGCAATGCTTCTTTGGATTCAAGAAATTCCGCTTTATGTCGATCTGTCCACGACCACACTGCTCCTTTCTTTAGCAATTCATAAAGATGTGTTATCTTCATAGCAAACTTTGGCATGCTCCTATGATAAAATGAAATCATTCCTAAATATGACTTCAATTCTTTAACGTTTGTTGGCTCTGGACAATTCAATATTGCTGTCTTATTCTTGATTAAAGGTTGAAAACCATTACTAGATATCCTGTAACCTAAATAGTCTACCTCTTTTTTGAAGAACTGGCATTTATCGAGATTAACTTTTATATTGTAATATGTCAATCTATCCAAAACTAGTTTTGTGTTATTGAAACATTCTTCTTCTCCACGGCCTGTTATAATTAAATCATCCAGGTAGCATTTGGCAAATGTATAATCTAACAGTACTTGATCCATTGTTTTTTGGAAAATCTGTGCACTGCAGCTTAAACCCATTGGTAACCTGTTATACGTGAACAATCCCCATTTAGTATTGAGAACCAAGAACGTTTTAGCACTCTCATCGAGTAATAGTTGAAGATATGCTTTGGTCAGGTCCCAACATTACATATGTGTCTGCATTCACTAAAGAATTAAGTAAATCATCCACTCGTGGCAAAGGATAAGTTACTTTTTCTACCACTTTATTGACAGTTACCTTAAAGTCAGAACACAGCCGTAGATCGCCATTATTTTTCTTTACTACCACTAAAGGTGTACCCCAATCAGAATACTGAATAGGTGACAAAACTCCCAATTGAACTAAATTATCCAATTCAACCTTTACTTTCGGTTGTAAACTGTATGGAACCTCGTATGCTTTTTTGAATATCGGAACTGCTCCCTCCTTGATTGGTATTGTAGCTTTAAATTGCTTAATAGGCTCACAAATATTACCATAAAAAACTTCTTTGTACTTATTTATTAAGTATTCAACTTTCTGATTAGTCAAACTTGGTTTCTTAGATACTGTTAACAAACAACTGTCCCTAGAAATCGTTAACTGAAACCAAGATTTCCAATCTGGCCATAATTTATCCAACCAGGTCCTTCCTAAAATAGGTGTTTTCAATTTATTTCGGGAAATGTACAAGGGCATTTTTAATCCTCCATTTTCTAACTGCACATCCAGCATAACTCTCCCTACTATTGGTAGTGGTCTCCCATCTGCATTCCGTAAAGTGAGAACACTCTTTGTAACTGGAATGTTCCTAAAATTCGTTGTATGGAATTCCTCATCCCAAACAGATACTGCTGCACCCGTATCCACTTCGAATTGGACCTGTTTGCCATTGCACATCAACCTAACTAAACAATTATCAGCTTCACTTCCAGAGCTACTCATTTCAACATCCGATTTTTGTACATATAATTGATTCTTATGTACATTATTCTCATGTGAAGGTTCACTTGAATTCTCATTAAGACTCATTAAGTCTAACCTACTTTTCTTATTACCGTACACAGGTTGTTTAACTTCCACATGTACGCCGTTTAACAACAAAGGCTTCATAGATGTATCAACATCTGATTTAACCCTAGTTGCAGATTCATTTATAATAACGTTGCTATTTTTTTTTTTTACAGCACTGCTGAAAATGACCCTTTAATCCACATTTAAAACAATGCACATTCCAAGCTGGACATTTGTACTTTTCGTGTACATTATTACACCTTGAACATTTAAAAGCCGCTTTCTTACTTTGCTGACTAACTGTTCTATCTTTTTGTACATGATGTAGATTACTGAATACAGTCTCATCTTTTTGATAAAACAATCTCACATCTTGCTCTACCATTTCCATGGTTGATGATAAGGATACTGCTTTCATAAAATCAAGCTCTGGTTCAGCTAATAATTTCTTTCTTGTTACTTCGCTACGTATGCCAAAAACTAATTGGTCTCTCATCATTTCATTAAGAAACGTACCAAATGAACAATTAGCTGCTTGATGCTTCAAACATATTACAAATTCAGATAACGTCTGCCCTTCCTCTTGTCTCAACAAATGAAACTTATACCTTTCAGCTATGACATTTCTTTTAGGCCTAAAATGAGTTAGTAACAAAGTACATAATTCTTCATATGTCTTGTGTGGCACTTTTGCTGGTGCTACTAAATCACTTAGTATATCGTACACTCTTCCGCCAGCTACCGAAATTAATGTACAAACTCTTTTATCTGCTGCAATATTATTTGCCAAACAGAATTGGTCAAATCTTTCAATGTATGTTTGAATATTGCCACGTTCCACATCGAACTGTTCAAAAAACTGTACATGATTACTAACCTCCATTATTCATAGCTTCTTATTCATAATAAGACTAATCTTCTTATACACATTATTCTTGTTACCTTCATTCCATTTTTATCCTCGTCGCCAATTGTAATAATCTTCAATTAGGCAAAACGTTAACGAACAAAACAACATTTATTTAACTTATAACTTCATGTTATAAAAACTACATGAAAGACATTCAACAAAAGACAAAAGACGATCTCTCTCCAACCATTACCTTCTCAATCTGAAAGCCTCATGGCTTGCTCCGGTCACGTGACTAATCGTCATCAACTGGAGGCGAGATAGGCGCCATGTCTGATTTGCTTCTTCGGAATCAATGATGGACCTTTTTAGTGAATATGGAATTGTAATGCAAATTTAAGAACTGTAATCGAGTTTACATGACGTATAAATATGCTTAAATGTGCAAGAGGTACGGTGTATAAGTTTTGTGTGCTCAATTGCAGAGGCAATTATGATGAAAAAGGTAAGAGTAACGTTCACATTTCTTCAAGAAGTTGCTGAAAATGAGAAATGTTTAGGGCAAGTCCATGTGATTTGGTTCCTACGAAAAGATACAAGTTAAGTAATAAAGGTTTTATACTCATAAATAAATAAGAGTAATAGTTCATGATGTAAACATTTCATGTGTACGGATAGGCATCTAATATACTCTTAAATGTGGTCATGTCAACATTTGTTGTTATTAGAAATATCAAATAATTTACCCTGAATTACAAACGTTTAAAATATTACGTTCGTGTCTACTAAAGCAATATGTTAGTGAAAATTTTATGCAAGCATTCGATAAAATTTTCATATTATTTACACAAATTTTCAGTTTCAAAATGTTTTTAATGAAAGAAAGGTATACAATGGGGTAAAATTGATACATGTGTACATTTACATTCTTATTTTATCCCGCTTTATGGTTCTTTACGCCAATCGGAAGATATGTTGTATATTCAAATACAAGGGTGCGATGTGTAACAAGAACTTCGATGAGATATTCGTGTGAAAAACTATCCAAGAATATATTACTTATGTTTCAAATACAAATGTTTTCACACAGAAAGCATTTTGTTACCTAGCTATGTTAATATGAACTACAAATGTATTAAATTTTATAATACGGTTTCATATGAACTGCTTTTTATTTTTTGTCTTTGTGAAGCTACAATGTTCGTAACTTTGATTATTAAATCAGTGATAATGTTTATTGTTTCATAATTTATTAACATTCTTCACGATGCTATTAACAGAATGTAAAAACAGTGTAAGGAAATATTCAAAATGTTTATATCCCAAGTGAACGCTAAGATCGAAATATTAATCTGCTTTTTTTCAATGAAACTCTTAAGTTATTGTCACAGATCTTACTAACGACAATGAAAAGATTCAATTTGTATATTATCTCTCGTTCAATAAAGTCAATAGGATCGAAATTACAATATGACAAATGATTTAGGTTTAGTCTTTATTCACAGAAATGTAACATTGCCCTTGTACCAATTTGTTTCGCTTTTGCTGCAAGGATATAGAAGTTAAGCTTTTGTATTGAGATTGTATAGCTAAGTAGAATATCTGCTTTATCTGGATGATTAATTTTGGGGAGAGTTAAAGACAATTTAATTAATTAGGTAACTTGGAAAGTTTACGGTCAACCTAACACGGCTTTTTTTTTATTTAATCAATTGATTTTACATACAAAAGTTCATACAAAAGCAGTTACGAGTTTTACTGTAGCTGACAAATATTCCCGATAATATTTTTCAAAGATATACAATGTTTAAATTTTTCCGCAAGGAAGTTTCTAACGGTTATCAACTCTTTCTTTGTGCTATGGTAGGAATTTTTGTGGTGGCCTGAATGAAAATTTTGGTGTAAATATTCAATATTATACATTTAACTTCATAAAAGAAATAAATATACCTTAATTATCTACGGTAAAATTACGACAAGGGGTTTACAGCGTTAAGACGATCGCCTCCAGATGATGACGTCTTGACTGAGCGCTGTGGCCTGAAGTTCAAGATGGTCTTGCTCCAACTCGACTTGTTCACAGTATCTTTTCTACAATCTTTTATCTTTTTCTTAACTTCTATCATTGTGTTCGATCCCCTTTTGAGACATATAACACAGTGGTTCAAATTGAAATTTAAACTGTAGGTCCAATTTCGATCAGCCTATGATGACCATAAAGTGGGCTTAAATCAAACTTTAATCGATATTCTCGAGTTCCTAAACTTGGTGATCAGACAGAATGTTTGAGTAAAATATTAGGCATAATAATATATCGCAGAACTAGCAGTTGGGAGGGGCGATCGCCCCTATCGCCCTCCCGGTGGATCCGCGCCTGGGTAGAGCCTTGGTTTGTACTTGCTTGAGGATATAAGCGTCGTTTGCTTATGGTGGATAGTATGCAGTATCTGACTTCAGCATTGAATTCCTGGTGAAATTCTAGCCCAAAACCATACCCTACATGCCCCCCTTCCCATTTTAAGAAATGAAGTTGGACCCAAGATGGCGGACGTTGTGATGACATGCACCAAAAAGTTTCCCCCTAGGCCTAACATATTACTAAAGCCCTTTTCCAGTCTTATGACGGGCGCTCTATATGCTGGCAAGGGAAGTGGGGAGCGGGGAAGCGACCAATCCAGCGCGATAAGAACGCAGCAGCCTGTAGAACGAGATGAGTGTCGTAGTTCCTCCCCTCGACGCCGTAACTCTCGGCGCCACCGCTGTTGCCTGCTTGGTCTGCAGCGTATTCCCCGCTCACCATTTCCCTTGCCAGTATACAGAGCGCCTGCCGTAACAGTAAAAACACCTATACCATGACCAATTGGTGCAATCTACACTCCTTTTCATTTTATAAGGGGTGGTCAGGGACTTTTGGCTCACCCTGTACAATAATTTTACAGTTTATCCTGCTTTCCCGATAACAACGCCCGTGGTACAGGATATCCATCCACTCTACTGGCTCCGTACAAAAGACGAGGATACAAAATCCCGAAGGAGGTCTCGGGGAAGTAAAAGACGTTTCGAAGTATGTTTGCAGGGGAACAGGTTGATGGTGTGACGTAACTCTCTGATACTCTACTTGCGATGATGCGTGTGAGAGGACTGGAAGAGTGGAAGACCAACTTTCTGAACACGTGACCCTAGTTCCGGATCGGAGATGGCGCTGGTGTGCATCTCTCGACTTCATAAAACGTTCGAGATAAGGCCTATTCTGGTGGCTGCGTTGTTATCAGGGTTTCCAACCCTCTTGTTTAAGTCCTGATTCTGGTTTCTTGCTCAAAGAAGCCACCAATGTAAACAAATACATGTCGCTTCTGAGAAATCCTATTGGTTGTTCGAATTGCAGCTGCGCAGAGATATTTCGCGTACGAGTATAGTGCATTTGATAAAGCCACGTCACGCAACGTAGCTACTAATTTAAGTTGCGAGACCTTATATTAGGAACTGTACAGTACAACCAATACAGTCAAGGGCAAAATAACACCAGAAGTAGCACGTAGGAGAGGAACTATTTATAAGAAGACACGTGTTTTTGTTTATATAAACTTCATTTTTACAGTGGATGGAGAATAGATTTTGTTTGATTTTTTTTATTTGCTTTATTTTACTTCGACTTTTATTCCACTTTTGGCTAATTTGCGAAGATGGGGATGAGTGATGAAATTGGTGAATGAACACTCACAAACATCCATGCCCAGGCCAGGATTCGAACCCGGGACCCCTGGCGTCGTAGCGCGATGTGCTAACCACTCCGCCACAGAGGCCAGCAGGAGAATAGATTCGTCGGACTTGATCAACTGATAATTTGGCTAAGATAGTAAATTGGATCAGCTTGTAGAAGTAATTAATCAGAAATCGATAATGTTAATCACATAGACCAAGAATTTTTAACTATGACAGTTGTACAGGAACATATGTAAAATTATATACTAGAAAATTAACGTGAGAATTCAAGGACAAAGTAATGAACATCTTGACAGCTACAGTTTAAAGCGGGATCCAAACCACACTTCGCCTGCACCGGGTATCGATTGGTTTATTGAATTCGATTGAATTGGTGTTTTAAGTCCACTTTATGCTCAGTAAAGCTAATCGGGACTAGACCTACAGCATAAAGTGGGATCCGAACCACTATGTGCCTCCGCCGGGTATCGAAACCGGGACCCCTTGATTACAAGGCGACGATGTCACCACTACGGCTTTGGGAGCCCCCCCCTCCCCCCCTTAGTTTTCAAATTCACTTTTATTCCAGGAAAGTTTATGATCAGACCGACGTTTTAGACCATTTGCCGTTTAGGAAGAATACCGTTCCTCACGATGGCTACTCTGGGCTGTCCGTGAGTCATTGGCGTTATCCTCTCCTATCAGGAGTCATCCCATCGACCTCGTTAGGGTAATATTTACATAAACGTTGTCTTAAACGAAGGGAAATTTTGACCCCCGTGATCTCCCATGGCGAGCGTTCGCGCGATGCAACATGGGAACTGCGAGGTGCATGCCTGCAGAGGAGAGTCACGACCGTGGAGATCCGTTAAAGAGTTGTTCCCCATTCGTCCGGGTGGCCTAGCTGCAAAATCTAAGGATGTGCCAAAGTGGGAAACATCCCTGCAATGTTTCGTCATGAAAATGCAAATGGCGCGCTTGCTACTAGCAGAATGGAAGTACAATATCTCTGTAAGCAGAGAATTACTTCCTCTCTAAACGTTTTGATATGAACCTATATAGTAAAAAAGTAAAGTGCTCCCCCTGTGCTTTGCACCACGCCATTAAGGCGTAAAAGGGGTGTGGAGTTAGGGCCCCAGACTTTCTTGAATGTGGGGCTGATGTGATCAGCACCACGTCCCTGGCCGTCTTTACCCCCACTTTACTCCAGGTACCCACTTATACGATTGGGTGGGCGCCGGAGCCGCTTGAACAGATGGAGAAAATCCCGGTTCACCCCCACCGGTAGTCAGACGCCTAACGACTGAGCTACCACGGCACTAGGACACCAAATAATTACTAATACTATATGCGGGAGTGTTTTGAAAATCCTAAATGGTTCAAATATGAAAATGTGTTATGCTTCTTGAGGTATATAAATTATAGTGCTACGAAAATAACATTGACGGTTTTTCAGAATTTAAGAATTTCGATTGTTGTTTTTGGAGAGAGAGAGAGAGGGAGGCTCCGAAAATTCTGCAGCCTGCAATATTTGGTAATATTAACTTTGGAACCATGGATGCAAGACTACCAGTTGTCAGTATATTTTAATCGCTGTGCCGACTTTTCGAACTACAGTCGTGATATGAAAATGTTCATTTGGGGGGGGGGGGGGTAACTCGCATTCAGACATGTTCTTCATTATAAGAATCATTGCTAATACGTATCATATAATTATAATTAGGGAGCGGAAGTTGATGAAATGTTATCTTTTTTCTGACATCTTGGACACGATGCCCATTAAATATACACAATATTACACATCGTCTAGAACCCAAAAAAGGTAATTTTAAAGTACTTTTTTTTCATTTTTTGCCAATTTTCAGGTTTTAGGTCATTTTCCCCAATTTTCGGCGTTTTCCCGTCATTTTTCGCATTATTCGGTGTATTGTTTCGTCATATTTTGTCACTTCTTTCATTTTGGTGATATTCTTGAGTCTTTTCACCAAGGTGAACATAGGCCTATATAGATCTCGCAGGATTGCAATTTACGAACAAAAGAAATGCTGAACTGGTGACAGTCTTTGTTGTGTCGGGGGAAAGCACCATTAATCGGTTGTTTCCATTGGAAATCCTCTTTGCATATTTTAATTGAATGCGCATGTGGTATCATTTGGTGCCTTTTTTTAAAAGCAAGATTGCATTTTGTTTAATTACCTTTTCATTTCAATTTTTAACGTGAAACTAACAAATTTAATGGTCATTTTTTGCATTTTACGTCATTTCTTCCCATTTTTAGGACATTCTATAAGTCATATACCTATATTTTTAGGTCATCAACTTCCGTTCCCTAATTATAATTATATATATATGATTTTCTAAACATAGAATTATCAAATCTGCTGGCAAAAGAAAATTAACATCATATTTTCAACGTCTAATAGCAAAAATATGTCGTCTTGACTCACGTCCAGTATAATCACAGATAAACGTATTATTATAATATGTTTATCTGTGGTACAATTCTCTGAGGTACTTCTGTGCTCTCCATGTGTGTTTTTGATTGTTCTTTTTTCTTTCACCAATTTCAGCTTATCACCATTCATCTTCATCTTCGCGATTACCCAAAGGTAGTAGAAAAGCGCATTAAAATAAATCGTGTGTGCATATATCCGTTAGTATTATATCAGTATAATAGGAACAACCTAACATGTGTCTCGGGGTGGGGCATCACCCTTTTGCCCTAATGCCTACTAGAAACTTTACAGCAATTGCACCCTAACATGTGTGAGTAGAGGTAAATTGACGAAATATGGCCTGATTTTTTAGCTTTTTGGATCACAGTGGTCCGGGGGGGGGGGGGTTGCCCCAGAAGCTGTATTGCCTGTACATTAGCTGCAATCAAGTTTTGCCGCCACCTCAGCGCCAGCGGCCATTTCTGAAATTAGGAAAGTAGGCTCGAGAATTATCGAACACGCGTGGCGCTATAGTTGCGATGTCCCTACACTTTGCCAAGAATCAAGGTCAAATGGAGAGTTGATCCGACCACTGTATGCGGTCAGAGAGAGGGACAAAGAGCGGAAGGTCAAAGATGACCACGTGCAGCCTCTTTGCAGCGACCACTAACGGCTCCAGAGGCGGGAATCTGCCCCTGAGGAAGGTCCTCGACAAATGTGACCCGTCTTTTTCTTCGTTCCGGTTACTGGACAACTGGTTTAATTGTATATCCACATGCATGGACACGCGATATTTACGAAGCAGTACCGTACCATATGGGCTCTCAGATAGGCTTGCTAACTCTGTCGGAATGGTCGGGAGTCACCCGGAACCGAACTCACTCTCCCGGACAGACTTTGTTTTCTCCCAGAATGACGAGAGTTAGTTAGAGAAATAAGACATTTGAATATATTGTTGCACCAAAGTGTATACACAAGAGCTGCAGAACGTAAAGTCATTGTTGCGTCAAAGTCTCGAGACATCTCTATTTCTCTCCCAATTTTGCTTCATCATAGTAGATTTAGTTATCTGTATGTTAAAGTGGGATTAAGTGAATTTAAAATACTATTTTTTTTTTAAATTTAGTTTTTGGCAGGGTGGATAAAAATTATGATTTTTATTTTAAAAAATCATTTTCGATGATTTTGTTTACTTCAATCAGATTGTTAAAATATAAATCGATTTTTAAAATTTAAAAAACACTTAAATTCTTGTGTTTTTCGGCACGGTACGCATAGATATATTATTTATACAAAGGCCTTTTCTAGTAAACAGCCCTGTAAAATGTTTGAACAGTTTGATTAAAGGGAAATTATACGTAAATATAGACTGTTTCAGGGCCTCCCCGATGGCGCAGTGGTAGCGTCGTCGCCTTGTAATCAAGGGGTCCCGTGTTCGATACCCGGTGGAAGCACAAGTGGTTCGGATCCCACTTTAAACTGTAGGTCCAGTCCCGATTAGCATTACTGTGCATAAAGTGGACTTAAAACACAAAATCAATCCAATCCAATATAGACTGTTTCTGATACTGTATACCGCGTGAGGCACCTAAAAGTACCACCTGAAATAGCGAAGAAACCAGAAACAGTAGCGATGTGAGGTTTGCGGGAAACAATAATATCAAATGGGGCTCGTAAATCAGAGGTATGGGGTGGGTCGAAAAATATCGACAAATGGGGCATCTGGAGCAAAGTCATATTTTTTTTAATGCAACGATATACAATAACATGCATAATATAAAAGAGCACACGCAGAGAAACACAACGCCGTTGGTCTCATGCATCTACTGCACATAGGAACGAAGATATGGCCATGTGAAAATATGTAAACAAACTAACAAGTGGCCCACTTGACCGTCAGTACCACGGCATGTAAGACTTCTCAGGTGCCTGACAGAACTGCCTTTACGCAGAGCAAGTTTTGATAGCAGGTCCACGAGATCGTGTTAGTTCATAGCAAGCAGTCGTAGTGGTAAGAGCGAAGATTATGGTGTTCACAAACATAGAAAAAGCGGACATGATCCTGATTTATGGGGAATGCCGAAAGAATGCCTCAGAAGCCTACCGTGTGTACGCAGAGAGATATCCGGACAGACGACAGCCATCTCGACGTCTGTTTGGTAAGTTATTTATTAAATTAAGAGACACCGGAAGTGTAACACCACGAGCACGTGTGCGGAACAAGCCAACTACAGGTGAGGCAGGTGCAACAAATGTTCTCGCCGCTGTTGCTGTGAATCCGCACGTTAGCTCCCGTGAAATTGCCAGGGATGCTGGGATGAGTCAGCGAAGTGTATTGCGCATTCTGCACACACACAAGTTTCACCCATATCATATCTCCCTCCATCAGGAACTTCACGGGAATGATTTTGTGGACCGTGTTCGGTTTTGCACATGGTTGTTACGACACGACACACCCGATTTGTCACATATCCTCTTCACTGACGAGGCAACTTTTACCAATCATGGAAATGTCAACCTAAGGAACATGCACTATTGGTCGGTGACAAATCCACATTGGCTTCGCCAAGTGGAACGCCAGCGCCCATGGAGTGTGAACGTGTGGTGTGGTATAGTGGGTGAACATCTCATTGGCCCTTTTTTATACAAGGGACACTGAATGCTGACCGATACATACAGTTTTTACAACATGAACTGCCTGTACTATTGGAGGACATACCACTTCAGACAAGGAGGGACATGTGGTACCAACATGACGGGTGCCCAGCTCACAGTGCAAGACGCGCTACAGCATGTGTGGAAAATACATTTCCAAATCGTTGGATTGGACGTGGAGGGCCTGTCAAATGGCCGGCTCGTTCCCCATATTTGCCACCGTTAGACTTTTTCCTGTGGGGAAAGCTGAAGGACTTTGTCTACCGGGATGTGCCAACAACTCCAGAGGATATGCAACACCGCATTACTGCATCCCTACGAGATGCTACATTCTGTGCAACGATCTTTGCGTGGGCGCCTCGTTGCCTGTATCGCAGCTGACGGCCACCACTTTGAACACACACTTTGACAGGTTGTCGCTTCTTACGCAGTGGTTCTTCGACATACTGTCATGGTCATTTTCATTATGGTGTAACACTGTCAAATACATGGTGCTGATGATGTCTACTGTATTTTTTCTTCCTTTAACACGTTCTGTCTTCATCTTGTCCAATGGCTTCCGACATCTCATACTTGTACATGCCGTGGTACTGACGGTCAAGTGGGCCACTTGTTAGTTTGTTTACATATTTTCACATGGCCATATCTGCGTTCCTATGTGCAGTAGATGCATGAGACCAACGGCGTTGTGTTTCTCTGCGTGTGCTCTTTTATATTATGCATGGTATTGTATATCGTTGCATTAAAAAAAATATGACTTTGCTCCAGATGCCCCATTTGTTGATATTTTTCGACCCACCCCATACCTCCGATTTACGAGCCCCATTTGATATTATTGTTTCCCGCAAACCTCACATCGCTACTGTTTCTGGTTTCTTCGCTATTTCAGGTGGTACTTTTAGGTGCCTCACGCGGTATACATGCTTTGGAAAAGTTTGTTGAGTGAGTTAATGAAACTATATTAATTTTAGTAACTTTTCTTCCAGTGAAAATAAAACATTCTGCTGTACACACCTGCATCAAAAATGTTGTCGTGTGGGTATTCAAGACATTTCTCTTCCGAGCTGAACGCGTACCCCTTTCAAGCCATTCATGTACCCCTGGGGCTACGTCACTGAAAAACCAACATAATTTGTAACGCACCCAGAATTGAAGCCGAGGCAAATATCGATCATAAATTTATCTTCGAAACTTCCAATCAAATTGCTGTCATCACCCCCCAGGTGCATAGAAATACGAACCTCTTGCGAAGATAAGTGAAATTATCGTTTGGCGCGGGAGAAGTGACGAGTAAGTGAGAAATTGGCAACTTTACAACTTCATCACAGACGCCAGGATCGCCGAAAATATATAATTTAATTCGTCACAGACTATTCACCTGCCCAAAAAAGAGAAAACGACCCATCCCGGTATTGTACACCTCCCAACAAACTCATTACCATATATTTGCATGAGAGTACTCTTTTACAAGATAAAACCCACTCTGTAAGGCCGAACTCGTCTCCTCCTGTGACGGACAAGAAGAACTGTTCATGTCGGGATCCAGAAAACCATAATCGGACATTTTTTCCTATTTGTAATCAATGGAATCTGAAGCAATGTGCCAACTCGTAAGATTATACACTAACAGCTCCAAAATATTGGGGAAACCTGTAATTTCTGTCCAGTTTATCCACGTGCAGGGGGAGATGGTTATCACTCTCAAGCTGTGTCAGTTATTCGAGAGGTTCCCCATATTGAAGAACGGCGTGCAGCTCCTTGGGCCGGGGTGGGGCTGTAAAGAAGATTTCAACTGGAGATAAGAACAGAACTCGGGCTCGCCTCAGGGCAATTTAAGCTTGCTCCAAAGCGGATGCTGCGGTAGTTCTCCCTGCAAAACATGAGAACTGTCTTTTACGAACATGCAGTGTAGCCAACCTTCTAGTTTAAGAGCGGAGTAACGGAATTTTCTTTCACTGTTTGGGAATCGAGGTGGCTTGAGGTTTCGCTATCCTTATGCAGGTTCATCAAGGAACCATTTCTCCTTTTAGGGTACAGTGCGATGCACAATTATTACGGGGCTAATGTTTCTCTCTTCCAGACTACTACCTGGAATTGTTGTTTTATGTCCACTTTATGCACAGATAGGCTAATTGGGACGGAACATACAGTTTAAAGTGGGATCCAAACCTCTGTGTAATGTACCTCCATCGGGTATGGAACCCGTAACCCCTTGATTACGCGAAGACATTACCACTATGCCATCGGGAGACACTCCTACTTATATTTAAGAAATTGAATTGGACTGATGTGGTAACAGAAGTTATCACCAGCTTTGTAGGCGTTCTGTTACAATTCTTGAACCTCTGTTGCAGAGTGGTTAGCACAGCGCGATACGACGCCAGGGGTCGTAGACCTAAGAATGTATGTTCTTTGTGAGTGCCCCTTCATCGGTATCATCACTCATTAGCCCCAGACTGACAGAAAAGCGAAGTAAAATACAGTGTTGTAAATTAATTTTTAGTGTAGTTTACATTATCTGCGTAGACTGTGCACACTACAGACAACGCATGTAGACATAAACTTATAGTTTACTGGCGTACTAAGGGGTGAGCTGATAGGGCTACAGGCCCTCCCTAAATTTTGAGAAAATTAATGTTTCCGAATGTACGCAGTAAAGACGTCGGTAAAACTAAATTAGAAATTTAAACGCACCTTAAAGTTACCCGATTATCACTTTCGCCTTTGAACTTTTAAAACGAAGGTTATAATGGAAATTACGAATATTTAATTTTGTAATTCGCCCCCCTTAGAACGTACAGTAGCTATGTTATATCTACCATTTCAACTCCAGTAAAAGGTAAAAAAAAAAGGTAAAGTGTTCCCCTGTGCATAGCACTACGCCATGAAGGCATATAGGGGGTGTGGGGGTAACGCCCCACACTTTCTTGATCCGGTCGTGAGTGGGGGTGATGTGATCAGCATCACGCCCCTGACCGCCTTTACCCCCCAGGGTTTCCCCCAGGTACCCATGTTATTCGACGCTGGGTGGGCGCCGGGGCCGCTTCCACCGTTAGAAAAGTTCCCGGATTTGAACCGGCCGGGGATCGAACCCGGGACCTTGAGCATGGTAGTCAGACGCGTTACCGACTAAGCCACCGCTCCAGTATCCTCCGAAAAAAAGAAACCTGCATAGTTACTTTCAGTAGCTGCTTCAGGATTGTGAAACTACCTTCAGATAGATATATGAACCGGAAGTGACGTCAATTGAGGAACATGTGTACTCAACCTACGGCTTTTACAGAGGTCGTCACTAAAGAAAACACCAGGACAATGCATTCCTCACCTATGTCGGTTCTTTACCTCATTTCGGAAACAAAATTCATGGTTTTCTCGGTCAACGCCGTGAAGTTTACACCCTCTGCTATCGTCTGCACATCCGCTACCACACCGGTGCTGTCCCTCTGCCGAGGATCGGGGTCGTGACCTCTTTTGGCCGTGGTCACTTTCAACCTCACCTCGACATCAGAGGACGGGCTTCAAAGACCTGCCGCACAGAGAAATGACCTGCTACTGCTACTTGGTTAGAGCTCACAACGCACCATTCATTAAGGTACCTTCACCAAAGGTGGCCATAGTTAAGCTTTGACAATTTTTTATAATTTTGTGGTGAGAGATACGTTCCCAATAATTTGTATGTGAAACATTGGAAGCATTGGTAACATGCAAAACATGGAACTGTTTTACAAAATGTAATAATAACTACGTCATAATTTTTGAAAAAAAATGGCTGCAAGTGGGCCACCTTGGGCACAGGGGTATCAAAGGTGGCCCACTATTAAAAATATGTTTGCTAGTCATATAGATGGGTTTCGAAAACAAGAAACACTGTGTTAAACAATAGGATATGTATTATTAGAAAGAAAATACACCTGTTGCTAATTGTTATACAACATATGAAATGATTGTAATGTTTGGAAAGAAATTATGAAGTTTAGTCCAAGTCCTGACAGAAGCTGCACACGAATGCGGGTATTTTGTCTTGAACGCTGAGTCCTTCACACTCCTCATGTACGTATTCGGCGGCATTGTGTACATAATCGCATGTCAAGCATTGTGGGCCACCTTCGAGCCAGTTGCATGACATGACATTACATTATTGCATAACAGTGACTATAAATACTATGATACTTTTATCTGAGTATCATCGTTTAAAAGATATGTTCATACACTGACAAACAATGTGCTAACTGTGTACTATTTCAATTTTCTACTCACCTCCGTCTTACACCAGCCACAAAAAACGTGTCACTCAAAACAATAACGTCTGCAAAATGGCTCCTGTGCACGCTAACAGCTTGGTTTTTGGTAGTGTGCACCAGAGTGGGACTGCATTCAATAAACTGCTGCCATCTTCTGACTAAATGTTGTACGAACGCAGATATCGTGGGATGGGCCACCTTTGGCACATGGGCCATCTTTGGTGAAGGTACCTTATATGAAGATTTTTCGTCGGAATTTTGAGAGATGAGATCATGGGCGTTCTGAGAATCCCCCCCTAAAAAAACAACTAAAAAAAACACTCCTTTGGCTTGAGCTGGCAACCTGATTTCGTATGAGTTGGCAAGATGATTTTGTAGGAGTTGGCAAGATGATTTTGTAGGAGTTGGCAACCTGATTTCTTATGAGTTGGCAACCTGATTTCTTATGGGTTGGCAACCTGATTTCTTAGGAGTTGGTAAACTTATTTCTATTCATAGACTAGGACCACGTGACATAGTGAGATAGCCCAGATCTTGGATTCAGTATTCATATGAGTGAAATGATGATTGTGATTCTGGATTTGGCAACCTGATTTCCTATGATTTGGCAACCTGATTTCTTATGAGTTGGCAACCTGATTTCTTATGAGTTGGCAACCTGATTTCATAGGAGTTGGCAACCTGATTTCCTATGAGTTGGCAATCTGATTTCGTATGAGTTGGCAACCTGATTTCGTATGAGTTGGCAACCTGATTTCCTATGAGTTGGCAACCTCTTATGAGTTGGCAACCTGATTTCTTATGAGTTGGCAACCTTATTTCATATGAGTTGGCAACCTTATTTCATATGAGTTGGCAACCTGATTTCTTAGGAGATTTCTATTTATAGCCTAGGACCACGTGACATAGTGAGATAGCCCAGATCATGGACTCAGTATACGCCACTGATCCGATTAATCGGATAATCCGGGTATTTGAAAGCTGGATAGAAAATTATCGGATATCCGGATACAATTTTATCCGGTTCTTGTTTCTACAGCTATCCTGATATGATTTGATGAAATTTATGAAAGGAGACTCACAAACGACAATCATGTCCATTAGTTGGAATTCGGGACCTCTAGCGTCGTAGCGCGATGTGCTAACCACTCCGAAACAGAAGTCGGCTCCTGCAGCCCTGTGTACCAATCTTGCTTCCCACCTTCACAGGGGCCCAACCTATGATAAAGTGTATTAGAAAATTGTTAACGGAAAGGTATCGACGTACAAAGCATATGTTTACTGTGAATACCGTATCCATAAAAGCAGAAAGTTCTCCACAACGCAATGAAGTACATTCAATTCACATAGCAGAAAAAGTACAATTTTCGCGGTGTTCTTCCTCCAATATGTCGGAAACACTAAATATCAAATAAAACATTAAATTTGCATTATTTCACAATTTAATAAATGCAGAATGTCTGTAACATGTCACTTTATCCACTTAGAATCAATTTCTGGCAACGATTAACATTTCATAGTGTTATGCCAAAAATACGGTCTCTGTGTCTTGTACGAACATGCAGTGTAGCCAATCCTCTAGTTTAAGAGCGGAATAACGGAATTTTCTTTCACTGTTTGGGAATCTAGGTGGCTTGAGGTTTTGCATGGGGATGGTTTAAGTTACATGGCATGAAAATGAGCACGGGCCAATCTACAACAAATTAACTTTATATTCTAATACAGTAAATCCTCGTTAACCGGACTAATGGGGGGATAAGTTGACCGGTTTAACGAAATTCCGGATTAACTAAAATAGCCTAAAAGAACAGTAGAAATTGCATTAAAACTCAGTTTATAGCAACAAAACAAGTTTATTATGCTGTATTTAAAGGGCATAGGCCTAAATACACTACACAGTACAGTAGAAAGTCTTCGGGAAAAAGAATTTCATCAGTGGTTGACTGCCTTTTCTTTGAGAAGTTCTCTTGTTGACTTCTAGCCACATTTAAAACCTTGCATTCTTTTTTTTTGCCCGTCCGGATTAAGCGAAGTCCGTCTTATCGGGGTTCGGATTAACGATGTTTTACTGTAAATCGATCCATCCAGTTTCCAATGCAGAAAGGATGACCAGGCCACTCCACTACAATGTCCAATGGTACCTTTGAAGGATAGGTCCTCCAGGTCTCTGGAAGGTCAAGGAAGGTCATTTCCCTGAGCAGGAGGGCAACCATGACCTTTGACATCCCTCAGATACGTGTCATATTAGAAAGCGAAGTGTGCAGAGAGCCATGACGTCGATCCAAAGCGCATCCGATGCATAGTAATAACAGGCCGAGGCAGAACCTTTGGCTCTGAGCATCATTTTTACGGCCTTCCCACGTTGCACACAAAGGCCAGAATATAAGGTCCGACCAAATCTCTGCTCTTTTGTTTATGGACTTTTACGACTGTTGCAGCGGAATAACTCTACGAGAGGTTGCCTCCGCTTATGCCTTGCAATGGTGTTTCGTCAAGTACCTTGTAAACGTTATGGACTGACGCAGGTCGAATTTGCCTGTCAGTCATTGCTGAGAAACGAGATTGGCAAGTTGGAACTCCCCTCTAGGTGGCGGAATAGCATCAAAGAGCTGTTTCTGTAACGACTGTAATGGTCTTTGGCTATATCCTCTCTCAATTCTCTCCTCGGCTCTTTTAGCCAATGATAATCGAGGAGATAGTTTCTGTTTAGTTACACATAGAAATATTGGCACGCGTCTCTCTCTAACACAAATTGTATGATCGTTATTATTATTTGTAGAATTTGCCTATTTGTGATGACATCAGGATGTATGGACCTACCTTAATTTATGTACTTGTTAGCTAATTACGGTGCAATTCTGTTTTGGGAGAAAAACAACGTGTATGAATAAATGTTGTGAAAACAAGTATTGTGAAAAGTGATGTTTGACATAAGAATTGCGAATCATACAACTAAATATATAGTGTAGTGTGTGCTGGGAAAAGGCGAACATAGTAGTTTAAATTCCTTCAAATTTGGGTTTCTTTTGTTTTAGTGGACAAAGAAGAATAAACTTGAGTTATTATTTGTCCTGTTTTTATGTGCTTGTCGCAGTTGTGTGTTCAGCTAAAAAAACGAACCTGTCATTGTTCACGTGCATATCACAACTCGATCAACAAATGGCCGACCTTCCTGGTGGAGTGGTTAGCAGAACGCGCTACGATAGGGGTCCCCAGGTTTATAGGAAAAGATGAAACATTGCAACTCAAAGGATTTTAGTTGCTTTATTTTGTAAAGAAGTGACACGTGTTTTGTCATCATAACCACCAATGCGTATCATCAAGTAAAATTACTGCTATTAAGTTTTGAGAGTTAAAAGAAAATATAAAATCAAATGCAAACCACAATATTAATAGAATGTAAAAATATAGCTCAAATGTGTGCTACGAAATGTTAGTCATTGGGTATTTATTGATTAATCTGCTACACTATTGCAATTAAAAGCAAACGACAGTACTAATTCTAAAAGAGCTTTAAAAATGTGTCCTCTGTTTTCTTGAAATTAAAATGTATGCCCGGAAATAAAATTAAGAAATGATAATCCAAGCTAACTAAAGGATGCTTTTTCTAAGTTGATTAAAGAAGGAAAAAGACATCGGTGGCTATAACTGGATTGTCTATAAAAGATTGGTCAAGTAATATAAACTATCCCCACTGGTTATTTCTTTTCAGAATCTCTAACGAATAAACTTCATTGCGTCAGCTTCTGATCAGTACCCACAGAGCATGACGTAGTTACTCTTTAAAGCAGGTCTCAAACTCCTTTGGTTCTGAATAACTTTGAAAGATGACTTCGAAAGACAAAAACCCTGGCCATCAAGACAACGTCTATCAAGTTTAATAGCGTGTTGTGTGCGACTGGATTCAACTGCTGTACGAATTGGTTAAAGGGAATTGTATAAATTGACTTATTTCATGCCTCATCGCTACGCTGTGCTTTCTGCTCATAACGTAAAGGTGCTAGACAGCCTAGCCTGACGTGAGTAATGGCGTTCCGTGCCAAGATTAATAGGTTCTGGTTTACTTCATAATTTACTCGATTTCTTACTATTCCGTCGCCTTTCGCTCTCTCATTCTCAGCGTGAGCCTTTCGTTGATGATGTCATGTTCACAGATCTGTCTGAAGTTGCTGAAGAGTTCATAATCGCAACCAACGAGCAACTGCTTAGCGAGTGAATTGACATATTCAGTGGTGCCAGTCAGTGGTTGGAAAATATGCAGTGGCAAGCCCTGTTATCCCCAGGAGGGAAGGGACGTTTAAGTTTTCACAGCATTTGATAGACATGAAGAATTTGCTCATTACTGCAATTAGAGAGCTCAATGTTTTTTCATGAATAACTATAAATATAATTAGAGCCGTATTTGCCACCCACATGTTGGGCCTTAAGTTCGATTCTACAACCCTAAAACCTATTTTGCTTGTTAGAACCTATTTATGCACCTAAATCAAGCCTTTTTTTAAGGTTTTTATATATTTTTAAAGGTTTTACAGGAGGTATTTGCTTAGTTTGTTCATGAAAAAATCAATGTCGAACGTCGTGTTTGAAACGTACTCTCTGTCGATTTCCCTTCCGCCAAGTCCATGGTGTTTTTTCAAAGCTCTAAACAAAGCGAAATGTCTGGTGCCACTGTTACCTGTACAGTTCAAAGTGCAAACTTCTTGATCTATGTGGTCTTGCTCACTTTCGCGTCACTTGGGTGCTTTGTGGCAATCAGGCCTTGCGATGGAACTTTACAGCACTCAAATTTGCACCACTGACTATGTTTCTGCTGAAAGATCATTTTTCATGATGTAAGATGATCCTCACAGACAAAATTGCGGAGTTTGACTGTGGATAACATGAAAAAAAATTGTTGGCTAACTGCGCGGCGAAGAGTGGATTTTAATAACAAATTTCCAATGGTAAGTTCTGCCTTCGCCGTAACGTTAGGTAACACACAACATTATGCAGAACAGTGCGTATTTCAGGATATAGGTGTCCCACATTGCCGGTGACTATACCTAATCAGCATTTTTCAGGAATTTTGAACTCTTTTTAAGTTTTTTTAACCTACTTCAGGATTTTTCGAACCCAACTTAATATTTTTAGGATCTATTTTACGATTTTTAGAACTCTTGTCTTAGTTACTGATCCACCTCGTATAATGACGTGAATATCTCCACGTTGCGTTCCATCTCGTCGGGTCAATAAACAGACGAATGACATGGTGTAATAACTACATATTGTTCGCCTTCCCAGAATACGAAGCGCTTTGAAGGAAGACACTTACGAGTACTATCACGCATTTACACCCACGGCGAGAATTTTAACGTCATCTGGTGGCCACAGTGACACTTCTCACTCAACCAGACAGAGATATTCTGTCAAGTCTCATCACGCACGAGATTTTAGAGTGTTTGAACATTTAACTTCAATCAAAATTCCTTCACATTACGTATCTGACGCAATTACACACATGTTCATATGTTTTTTAAAAGTGCGAGTATATTTTTCTACCATATTTTGTCACGAAATGATACGAAATCTAGTGGAAAATACAAAAGAGACTCTTCAAAACGAAATTTATGTTTATTTACAGACAACAGTTTCCACAATCGTGTGAACTTTGCAAACTTCGGGAAAATTTATAGGGATGAATTATGTACACAGGAGTAAAGTTAATAATACTCAAATAACAATATTATGATTAAGTATAACACGTGGCGCAACAGCACGTGACTGCCAGAGTCTACCTACCGACCTCACTGCTCCTCATTTCCTCTCGGTTGAGGATGGCCACCGGTAAAATACACCAGGAGGAAATCTCAGGATAAAAGTTGTTACGCTTCTCTCAGGAGACTCGAACCTGCGCACGTCCTATAGCCGGAGCCCAAAGCATTATGCCTTAGACCGCACGACCACGGTGCGGGACAATGTATAATTATAGAAAAAGTTTTAAAATAAAATTTGAGAATCTTCATACGTACCATTTCAACACTGAAATGCGATTTTATATAGGAATACCGCCTTTGATACAGAAATGTGCTGTTTTTGTACCTAAATCTTCATCTTTTATTCACCATAAATACGTGTATCCAATCATAAGTTGTCTAGGCTCCTGCGTAGACTTTGGTGCTACAACGCCAGAGGTCGCAGGTTCGGTGCCCAGCCTGGGAATGAACGTTCTTTGTAAGTGTCCCTTCATCATATCATCCATCACTCATCATGCCCGCGATTAGCGAAAAGTGGCAGAAAAGTGAAGTAAAATAAACCAATAAATTAATGTACTGGAAAAGAAGAAGTGTGTAGGATGAGGCTGTTCAATAGAATAGTGGTTTAAGCTGTCGACTTGTATTCAAGCGATGATGCTATTGCTGCACTACACATACAGTTCCTTGTGAGCATAGAGTGGACTGAAAACTGTTGTAAATGAACAAGGAAGATTATGAGTGGCGTATCCTGAAAATTTAACCTTGTTTACCGTTACAATTCTTATTCATTGTATATATTTATTATACAGGGTGAGTCAAAAGTCAGGTTACATAGGGATTTATAGTACAGAGTGGCCCAAAAAAGGTAACAGAACGCATTAAGTACATAATACAACGGTTCTACATTTCGGTTACCTTTTTCTGGGCCACTCTGTATATCTTCAATGTGTGCACCGTAACATCAATGCATTTGTGCACGCGACGTTTCCTGTTCTCCAGAACGTCCGGCATAATCATGTCTGCACTTTATACAATGCGTTCCTTCAGATGCTTGATGTTCTGAATCTTAACTGATTAGACGAGCGCCTTTAAACGACCCTAAAATACAAAATCCACTGGTATCAGGTCTGGAGACCACGCTGGCCACTCAACGGGACCACGTTGATCGATCCAAACACCATGAAACTGGACATTCAACCGTTCACGGACAATTAACGAGACAAGGAAAGCTTTCTATGTAACTTGACTTTTGATTCACCCTGTATATTAATTAGATTTAATAGATTTAAAAGAAATAAAACATCAATGCCTGCATGCAAGCAAAACAAAAACACAAGTCTCACAACTTCAAATTTTCCGCCAATTTCTATATTTTTCACAGAATTTCCCTTTTCACTGAAACTTGGACCTGGATTTCCCTCCATCAAGGGAAATTTCTCTTCATCTAGCAACACTGCCTCTGCCAAGCGCGGCACAAACAGAAAGGAACAATTAATTAGTTTTCTCCCGCCAACGTTGCCGCAGCCCGATCGTCAGAACGATCAGTGGCGTACATAAACCAGTTTTTAAGTTCTTTACATAATTTACTTAAATTCGGGGTTAAAACTTGTTTTAATGCGTAGTTTGCATCATACACGTCTGCACCATCTCGCTGCGTGGCTCAAACTGTGGGGCGTAGGTGGAGTGTGCAATGTGCTACTGTCGAATGTTCCTTCTTTCCGGAAAGCACTTTGCCACAGCTGATGAACTCAAAAGACATTGTCACAACATGGTTGAATACATTGGCTGCAACCGAGTACAACGACGGTATCAACAAACTGGTAGGACGCTATGATAAGTACTTGAATGGGTATGGCCAGTGGCGGCGATAAGGGGGGGGCGATGGGGGAGTTGCCCCCACTTTTTGACACTTTTGCTCCCACACTATGCTAAACCTTATCTACGAGAGAAGGTAAACTGTCTTTGCCCCCCAGTTTTGGCACCTTACCCCCCCTAGTTTTGGAATCCCATCGCCGCCACTAGGTATGGCGAATATGTGAAAAAGTAGAGTAAGGTATGTAGTTTCTGTACCATAAATGTTTTGCACACATGTGTCGTTTGTGTTTTACACCAAAACGTTCCTTTTTTTCTGGATGACCCTCGTATAATTAACGATTTTTTTAAAGCTAAATGTTAAAAAATTCTTTATGTAGTTTACAACTTCAATAAATTATAATTATTTATTGGAACCACATACAGACTTGGTTTATATGTCATTATGCAGCAAAACACTTCAAGTTTTGACTCAAATAGTGTGTACTTGCGTAGTTGATCACATGCGGCGCCACCGGTCTATCGTTGAAAATGGCGACTTTCTAATAAAAAACTTGAAGTGTTATGCTGCATAATGACATATAAACCAAGTCTATATGTGGTTCCAATAAATAATTATAAATTATTAAAGTTGTAAACTACATAAAGAATCACCGTGTATATGTGAGGAAAGTTAGTTTACTGGTAGTAAACGCGGTAACATGGAAACACTTAGAAACTGACGACAGTGGGGAGAAAAAGCATGGGTTGGCAACACTTGGCTGCTCATCACTTCCATTCATACTGTGGAGCCTCCGGGGAAAGATTGAGATTCTGGTCACGTGATGGACGACATCTGCCGGCCTGGGCGTGCCTGGTGACCTCACACCAGAGTATGGCCACACACGTGACCAAGGCATGCGACCAGATTGGAGTAAAACCCTCAGTAACTGAGGTAGGGCGAGATAAACAGGCCTAAAAGGGGGGGGGGGGGTTCGCACAGGGCGAGGCGATCGGAATCTGCAAACGCTATCGCAAATCGCCGTGGACATTCTCTTAAGAAGCATGAGAGTTCATTGGCCTGTAGTAATTATGACGTCATTCTCTGCCAATAAGAGAACTGCTAGGGACGTGACGTCAAATGTCTGGTTCGTTTTGCAAATATTGCCAGAGCCCCATATTTCTTTTATATCTTGGTATGTTGCAGACATGGACGTCCGCAGGATTTTTTTCCAGGGAGGGGCAAGGATGGTATTTTTTCCAGAGGGGGGCCAAAAAGTCACGTTTTCCCCAATAATAATGTTGTTCCCTCAAAAAACATTGCTTAAATTTGAATTTATCATGTTCGTTCATTAATTAACACATATTATTGTGGCTGAAATGAAATTATGTGTCTCAAATATATAATTTTCAGTTTACTTTCATTTTCCAGGGGGGCACGGTCCCACCTTGCCCCCCCCCCCTTCCGGACGCCCATGGTTGCAGACCAACAATACCAATAAACATAGATCGGAATGAGAGCTCCCCTGTCACCATCTACACTCACTGCTAAAATCTGTCTCGCATATAGTGTTAGGTTCTATGAGGCGTAGACATTTTAATGTTACAGTGGGATGCACAAGCATTGCCGGGCAATTTGTCCATAACTGTTTTCATTATTTTTTTCTCTTGCATCTTACGTGTTTATAACGACTGGGTTTTGAACACGTGAGAGATGAAGTGAGTGTATGAATGGGAAAATGCTGTTTGTAGAATAGAATAGAATATAGTTTTATTTCAGTATGAGCCTTTGCGGCTGTACAAACATTTCCTTACATCAATGAAGTTTTTTTGTCATGTCCTCTCTCTCCTTATGTCCTCACATGTTCAAATTTTACCTATCATATTAATTGTGGGCTCTTCCCTCACTATAATGTATCACCTAAGGGTTGTTTTTTCGTAATTTTACTGATAGCACTAGTTATTATTAGGGCTAGGAAGTTGAGGAAAAATCCTTTTTTTATTCCTAGTGCCCGAAGACGAGGCCCAACGTAATATATGTTGATTTTGGGTCATTCTAGGCCAGAAAATGGTGGGTTTTATTTGTCCTTTTTCGGCGTTTTTTTGGCTTATTGGTCCTTTTTTTGCCTTTTTTAGGTCTTAACGGCTTTTTTTTGCAACTTCACCTTCTCTCGATTACGTTTTTACTGCCCATTCTCAATTCGAATCATCATCAGTTCATCACCTCTTAAACATCCTTTCTGTAGTAAAGAAATAATATATATTTGAACCATCCCTGAAACGAGAGAAAAACATTTTTGGACTGAAAGAAGATGCATTTCATTCATATAGTTTTTTTCGCACTGTGTGTTCCATACCACCAGAATTTTGTATTTTTTTATTCATTAAATATGTAATTAAAACTGAAGATATTAATTAATTTGGATCACATTTTTAAGTCCTTTTTTCCGTTTGTAGGTCCTTTTTTTATATTTTTAGGTCTTTTTTTTGACAATTTACAGTCTTCAACTTCCGAGCCTTAGTTTTTATATTATCAGCAAGAAGCTTTCTGCACACCGCTCTCAGGCACTTTCACTCCCGTCCTTCATCTTATTCGCCCTCTGTGTCCAGTCGTAATGTAGGAAGGTTCCTAGGTCCCTTATTTGAGTTTCCTTCCTTCCCGCCATTTCCTTCCCCGTAATGGCCTTCATTAGCCCCTCACTTCTAGATTCGTTCGTATACCTTATGTATTTCCGTTGCACTGGAGAAGAATGTGGAATTTCGTCTCGTCTTCACCACACATTGGACCCGTCCTCTCTCACGCGCTTGAATTGTGTCCACCCCCTCGCCTGAACCATGCCAAACCCGTCCTGTCACTCGCTACACGCACGTACACGTATTTTCGCCTTCCCCATTGACTATCCCCATCTACGATTTATGCCTAAGTTAAAGATACTTTCCCCGCACATTCTGCCAAAATGTTTTGTTTGCGGATGTCCTCCAATCTGTCCCGTACGATCCTCATTTCCTGTATGCCCATCCTCCCCTCGACTCAGTAGCGGCTTCTGCCTATTCGCACTTGCACACCCAAATAAATCTGTAATGCAAATCATTATTATTATACTTATTTATTGAACTCTATCTCCTTCGAAATATCAAGTGTTCACACGCCGCTCCACCAAGAGAGATGGTGGAGAAGTCTGCGATCCGTGATATCAACCCGCATAGACCAGGCCGCGATAGGGGCTGGAACACAATGTTAGTTTCGCTCGCTATGACGCTGTTGCAGCAGTCGCGTAGAGGACGCTGATTGGGTGTTTTGGCTTGAGCGCCGTGTGAACGCAGCGATGTGTGTGCGAGCGAATGTAATGTTGCAAACCCATTCGATTGGAGATCGTGTGACGCAGACGATGCAACCCATACATCATCGCAAATTGAGGGATTTTTTTTTTTAATGAAAGGGAAATTTCGATTGTATATTGTCCCGAGCATAACAGGGGAAGAAAAGGAGAAGAGGGGGGAGGGCAACAAACCAAAACGGGTGTTTTAAGCATGCCTTTGCTTCGTACATCTTGGTCAAAATAAACGGCCTCTGTGGCACAGTAGCCGAATTCCGCGGGGAGGGAGCGTGCATCAAATAGTCAGCTGTTTTGCATTGTGTGGCTGTTACTGAGTTACAGAATTATTTAACGCTGTCAAAAGGTCGTTCCTGTTTCAGTGCAAAGTGTTTGATTTCATGGGAAACTGTACATAGCGAAAGCAGACTTAACGTTATTGAATTTTTAGAGGGAAGTTAGCTACAAAGCCTGTAGCAACTGCAGTAATATATGGATACTGCGGAAGAGAAGGAAAATTCTGAAGTACGATTACGAAGCAGGGCAGTGTGAACTTAGTGAGTACTGTTATTTGCTTTAACATTTATTATTCTCTTGATTTCGCATGATTTGCTTGGTTTGATCAGTCTGTCATTAGAAATAAACATCAGCTAGATAGATTACAACTGATTTCCTCCATGTGGTAGTTGGACCGGCTTCTTTGGTGTACGCCAATGTTATTATTCTCCTTGTTCATTAATATCAGCAGAGCCGGGGAGAAAGTTTTTACGAAATATTTTGCAAATCGGCAATAGTATTGATATTGTAGTTCGGTACTTCTATGTTTTGAGTGATTTTGTCAGGTTATCGAATGCTGAATTCCATACTGCACAATAACATCGCTCTTCTCGTGATTGGCTGGATAATTTCAGAAATATTTGAAATTTGTAAAAAAATTCGTGCGAAAAAATCACCCATTTTCAGTGAAAGGTGATCAGAACTTGGGTTGCCAATATATTAAGCTTCATTATTTACGCAAAGAGGGTTGTCAGTATTTCAGAGGGGTGGTATAACACTTCTGGACGATAGACTGAAGTGCACACCCATAGAGCCAGACCACGAGCCACCACTACCTCGACTCCATCTTCCCATATCCACCATGGTGTATAGTTCCTTCATTAGCATTGTTCCCCATTTGAGTTTCTTTGGGTCATTGTTCTGCGCCTTGTTCCACCGAGGCTCCGGGTTAACCGAGGGAGTGGTTGGAAAACATCGCGCTTCATAACGCACCTCCTGTTTGTTTACTAGTAAGTTGGAGTCAAGTCACCGTCCGCCCTGCATGTGTTCGTTACATTGTCGGTGTATCCGATTTTTACGATGGTGTTTAAATCTGTGTATAGGCCTATTCTAAGCGAGTAATGTAGTATGAGTGGCAAACGGAAAAGGTGTGTGGTTTCTCTGGAAACAAAATTCAACGCAATAAAAAGGTTGGATAAAGGTGAGTCTATTAAAAAGGTTGCTGCTGATTATGGAGTCAGGAAAGTGACTGTTGGAGATTGGAGACGTAAGCGGAAGGACATTGAAAAGTGGGTGAATCAAAGTGTGAGGGGGATGCAGTAGTTTAGCGCGGAAAACGATGAAGAAAGGTGAATATGAACAGTCCAAAAACTATGAAGGAATTTTTGAAAAAGTAATCTTCTCATTTATGTTGTACTATACAGTTTTAAGTGCTGTTTCGTCATTTAAGACGTATTAGCACATTATCTCCGTATTATCCGAGTTTTCCGTATCCGAGGTAGTCTCGGTTCAAATTAGCTCGGATAATCGCGAGTCTACTGTACATAGATATGGATAGTTTTGCTTGGCAATGTGTAGAGGCGACCTCAGTATGGAGTGTCCTGGTGTCGCCACTTTTTAGTGGCAACTGAGTTGTTTGTTTTTTATAGAGTGCACGATTTTCGGAAATAACACCGAAGAATTCAGGTAATTAATAACAACACTGAAACCATTGACCTCAAGATGCAGAAATTTGCCGTTTCGGTTCATTCCATGGACATACTTTCATATTAAACATCATAATGAAAGTCGGCGCCTATGAGGTCAAGCCAGAACTCGAGTTTAGATTTGCGTTTGGCCATCTACTTTCCTGTGCATGGAGCTAGAAGTGTGTCGGTCCACAAAGGATATAGAGAGAAAGCCAGTGGTGTTAAGACCTTTCGACCTGCAGGAAAACGAAACAAGCATGACCAAAGAGTCTTCAAAGGGGGCTCATGTTTGAAGTTGGATCACGTCCCTATCTCAAGACGGGGCTTTTCCTAATAAGTAGAGACACAGCTTTCCAATAACGTGCATGGCCGTTTCCTGCATACAATATGACGCTCTGAGGATACTTCTTTCTAGAATCGATCGTGGCCTTGCGTCTGTCGTGGCGGATGCAGGGGAAGGTCACGACCCCGGACATGCATGTGCGGGGGAGTGTTTGAGGACTGTTCGGTTCCCTGGTACAGTGGGATCCATGAGTATTACCGTGCAAATTGTCCATCACCATGTTCCTGCACTTTATTTGACCCAATAAGAGCTTTAAGAATTAAAATAAAACTCAAAACATTCTTGTTGACAACTTCTGCACCAGCACACATAAAAATCCATCGGTTAAGAACACACAGGATGTAGGAGAAAAATTAATGAAAATAATCATGGACAATTTGCACGGTAATACTCATGGATCCCACTGTACAGTCGATAAGGTATGCTTGCTGCAGCGTCGGAAATCCTGGAATCCATCGTCTTTTGTCGAAGAAAATTGAATTTCTCTCTCATGTAACTATTCATCAATAGGTTTCGGAAGTTGATGAAATGTTGTCTTCTTTTCGGGGCCTTGAAGACTATGGTAAGTATAGTAGTGCGTTTCCTTTCAGTTGGAACAGGAAAACATTGTTTATACTTTGCATTTGTTGGACTTTTCAACCTCTGTAGTTCTTGGTAAATTTTCAGCGCTTTAACAGGTTTTCTTTGCAATTTCAGCAATTTCGCAGGTTTTTATTTCGTTTTCAGCAATTTCGCAGGTTCTTATTGCGTTTTCAACAATTTCGCAGGTTCTTATTGCGTTTTCAGCAATTTCGCAGGTTCTTATTGCGTTTTCAGCAATTTCGCAGGTTCTTATTGCGTTTTCAGCAATTTCGCAGGTTCTTATTGCGTTTTCAGCAATTTCGCAGGTTCTTATTGCGTTTTCAGCAATTTCGCAGGTTCTTATTGCGTTTTCAGCAATTTCGCAGGTTCTTATTGCGTTTTCAGCAATTTCGCAGGTTCTTATTGCGTTTTCAGCAATTTCGCAGGTTCTTATTGCGTTTTCAGCAATTTCGCAGGTTCTTATTGCGTTTTCAGCAATTTCGCAGGTTCTTATTGCGTTTTCAGCAATTTCGCAGGTTCTTATTGCGTTTTCAGCAATTTCGCAGGTTCTTATTGCGTTTTCAGCAATTTCGCAGGTTCTTATTGCGTTTTCAGCAATTTCGCAGGTTTTTATTTTGTTTTCAACAATTTCGCAGGTTTTTATTTTGTTTTCAACAATTTCGCAGGTTTTTATTTTGTTTTCAACAATTTCGAAGTTTTATTTTGAGTTTTCAGAAATTTCACAGGTTTTCTTTTCTTTTCAGGAATATGACAGGCTTTTATTGCGATTTTCACTAATTTGACATGGTGTTTGTTGAATTTTCAAGCTTTTATTTAATTTTAGTACGCTGTCAGATTATTTTCCGTAATTCGGCAGTTATTGGTTGGATATTTGCGTTTCTATTCGTCCATTCAAGCTAGGCACGCCTTCCGCTGCCGGACACTAAAGCGAGACACAAACGAACCAACAAGTTACGCCTGGCCTTTAAAATCCGTCATATTTGTGGAAGAGCACCCGTTGACTTCAGAGCGAGCAGTGGTACTGTAGCGGTGTGAGAGGGGTGGATAGAAGCGAGTAAGCTAGGAAGGAGGCTGCGGCGGTCGCGTTCGTGCATTGCGAAACCTCTCATCTGATTCGTGAGCAAGAGTGTATCGTTCTATTTGCAATAATCGCAGTAGAAACAGGAGGCGATTCCGTGAAAACGAAGGCGCCTTAGCCCCGCAGCATTTCTTACTTCAAAAGCAAGCGACTCGAGCGTATACAATGGAATATCATTTTAATGTGACAATAATCTTAGATATGTGACACATCCGCCTTGATACTTTCAGCTCATAATCATTTTCATATATCACTATGTATTGGTAAGATAGACCAAAGCGAAATATATTAATGTTGTGGGAAAAAAGGAGGCATGCTGGCATGGTTCAGACTAGGGAAATGGAAACAATTACGGAAGAGAAACGAAGAAGGGGAAACGATATGTTCTATGTGCGATGGAGAGGAGACGGACGAGCATATCCTCCTGAACTGCCCTTCTACTAGTGACCTAAGAGACAAATTTCTGAAAACTTAACAGCGAGGGAGGTGATAGAAGTGGTAAAGGATAGAATAAAGACAAAAGAAGCGGGACAACAAGTGAGGAAATACCTGTGGGAAGTAAGAGAACGGCGGGGGAAAGCTATTAGAGAAGACAGCGAAATTAATGATCATGATCTTTATAGTGTAACGTAAAGTGTAAACACCCCTTATCGCATAAAGAAGAGGGGTGAATGGGAGTGTGAAAGGCAGCCCGAGAAATAGTGCAAGGTGTGAGTTTGTGTGGGAAGTGGAAGATTGGAATAGAGGTATATAGAGACTGAACACCAAAGGAACCAGACACATACCTTTATTTGATTGCTAAACTATACTTATTATATCTAATTTTCTTATATCTGATCAACTACTAAGAGTATCTGTATCAGGAGCGTATATTCTAGGCTACCTAGGCTATTTGCAAAGCCTGAAGTCTAGAGAATAAAATACAGGAGAGAAATCGATCAGAAATTGTAAATAATATTATTCATATCAGTGAGATGATGCTGATTCTGGAGTTGGCAACCTGATTTCTTATGAGTTTGCAACCTGATTTTTTATGAGTTTGCAACCTGATGTTTTATGAGTTGGCAACCTGATTTCCTATGAGTTGGCAACCTGATTTCCTATGAGTTGGCAACCTGATTTCCTATGAGTTGGCAACCTGATTTCCTATGAGTTGGCAACCTGATTTCTTATGAGTTGGCAACCTGATTTCTTAGGAGTTGGCAACCCGATTTCTTAGGAGTTGGCAACCCGATTTCTTAGGAGTTGGTAAATTTATTTCTATTCATAGCCTAGGAACACCTGAGATAGCCCAGATCTTGGGACTCAGTATACGCCACTGATCTTTATATTAACGTAAAGGGGTGCAATATTAATACATGACTGTAAGGAAAGAGTAAGTGTGTGTAAAGTAATTTAGGCTATGTAGTGCGTACAGTTCGCACAAGGAAAATACAAGATAGACTAATGTACATTTTAACATAAAGATAATGACTGTGTTAAAGATAAAGGATAGAGGATCAGGTTAGAAAGTTTGACGAAGGGGATGGCAGGGTAGAAAATAATGGGGCGCCAACAATCCATTTCACTCGGGTAAACATTTTATCTTGAGCCGCAACTGAAATCCTTGGTGACGAGGTCGTGTGTCCAGCACTCGACTCGCTTTAAGTAGGCCTATATGTTGAATGAACAGCGCTTGGAAAACAACTCATAATTAGTATTTAAACTTCAGTTTGAATGTAGCCCTGTTGTGGTTAAGAGCTCGTGTGGCTAATGATGCATTATGCACCACCCGGGACTGTTATGCCTCCGTGCGACACACCCAGCCCTATTGTACGAGTGCAAATTAGATGCTGTTCCTTTTGTCTACTGCTTGTCTTTTCTTTTCACGACGGGTCGAAAGCAAAATGGGAATAATATGACTCGTGCAAAAACCAACAAAAGAATCAGGATCCATATGCGACCACACGTGATGCCAGGCCCCTTTGGGACGTGCGAATCTGGCCCCGCCCGATCTTTGCTTGCAGGAGCTACGCTGTGAAAAGCTGAACGGAAAACTTACGGTCTAAAACCGTCAATTTCCGCTGTCATCCAACTCCCGTAAAAAAATGACCATGACAGGTTATAAGGTATTAACCGCCATTACACAGTTAATCTAATTAATGCAATTTTAACGATTCATTTATTTTTTAAAATTTACTAGACAGCGTTAAATGAAACCTTAGGAGTCCAATAAAAATTACGCTCAACAGCTCAAATTTATTGACTGTTATTTACAAAACAATCTCAAGGCTGCAACACTGAGCAAGTAAACTTCACAACACCGCTTTTGTAATTTTAAAGATGGTGCCTCCTGCATATCCACGCACCAGCGGAGAGAAGTGGTTTCTGCCCTCTGGAAGCCTAAAACTTATAGATTCTACGGCAAATGAAAATGCAATGTCTCTATGCATGCTTATCACGCCAGCAAGTTTACAAATAGAGGAGGTAGCCTATACAACTTTTCCGGAATGTCTGGAGTAGCGACGCGCAGAGGCGAAAGCTTGTGGGCGGGGCCAGACTAGGTGGGGAAGGGTGCGATTGGCTAGTCGAGCGACCCCACCTCTCCGCGCGTTCATTGGACGAGGCACACACCCGCAACATGCGCCCAGGACGGGTTCGCGTTCTCTTAATCCAGACATTCCGAAAAAGGAGTATAGTTCGACAATGGCCTCAAATATTCGAATCTTAACTACCTCTGCAGACGTTTTGCATTCATGAGCTATACTAACCATCAATAGGGATGATTAAAATATATGCTACCCCAGGCGACTCAACCAAGCAGGAGTCAACATTAGCCCAATCGAACTCTTCTTTGGCAGTGTTCAGATATCTGTGGGGAAAACCAACAACTGTTATTGAAGCCACAACTCATAAATCCTTTATTAGCTGATTAATTAAAATTATACAAGTATCATCAGATGACTGAAAAGTAAGTAATCATCTCTTAAACCCAAAAATAGTAATTTAACAACTACTTCTGATGAAAAAGTTAGTTAACATTTTATAACATAGGGATGTTAAACTAAGTTAATAATTCATTTAATTTCCTTCAACTATTCTCTCCTGGGTGTAGTCCCACTTCCAAATACAAATAGTTCACTTTATGATCATACAGGTTAATGAACTGGGCCTACAGCTGCGTATATACGAAACTGTGTCTCGGATTTTGAATTTTAATTCTCCATACAAACCGTATACATTGGTATTTGGAGGTTTCACACAGCTTCACTTCCTTTTCAATACAAAACAATAAAATTAATTACAAAATTGAATTATTTTTTGTAATTGACCGGAAATTGAAAATTTCAGGTTTTTTTGTTTTTTTCCCCCTGTTTTAGTCATAAGTACCTATTCGAAGATAACTGCTTTTTGAGTGCTCCGGGAAAAATCTGTAGATGTTCATTACATTTAGTGCCTACTTTGTTCCTAAGTTGCCTGTCTATTTTGGAAGGTTCTAGTGCCCATCTGTCCTCATCCTGGTTATGAGCTCTTATATACCTTTGCGTAACTATATGACCACGGATAGGGTAAATGATATAGGACACTGGAAAGCATCATATTGGAGCTGTAACAAATTATTATAAAATATTTTGATGAAACTCAGTCAGTAATTAAGTTTAGAATTCTTTAACTGTATAATGACGAAACATTTCTTTTCCTTAAGGCGAAGAGTAACGGTTTCGTACCAGGCGAGCATTTATTTCAGTATCGTCGGAATGGGCAGGGATACTAAAAATAACCCAGACTATAGAAGAGAGTGTGAATTTCTCCCCATGTTGCAAGTGGAAGCGTCTCTCAAGTTGATTATTAAGATAGACGCGATGCTTGAAAAATATGACGATCCCCCCATGCAGGGGAATGCTTAATCAAATGGGAGTTTTCGACAAATAAAATCTTCAACGTGTCTTCTTTCAGTTGACATGTTTTTCTACGCCATCAGAAGATCGGATGTTTGATATTCCCAAGAGAAGAAGTTGAAAAATTCTCCCATCAGCGGAATGCTAAATTTCTCCCCCTCCTACAACCATACAGCGCACAGACCTCTCATCCCCTAGCTCGTCGCGGGGAAAGGATGGTGGGGGATGAGCGGTTTACGGCCTTTCTACTGAAACTGTTCATCCTGGGCTTAAGCGCGGGAACTTCATTTCTAAAATATAATAACAGGCAAATTATTGGGTGGGTTCGAGCCTCACAGGCCCATATAAGTTGGCGGCACCCACTGTAACTCTGTTAATTTTAAAAACTAACTTTTCAAGCACTGTGAAGAACTATGGTGACCAAGTACGAAGCAGATCCAGTACAAGGAGGAACTAACAGAACAAAAGTCATGTGTTTACGGAGCCATAGACGATTGCATTAAGAAGGACCTGCATCTTCGCCAGGTTGTGACTGTGCATTTATCTCGTGGCCATTTGCACGTACAAAAGGCTTCTTTTAGTCAGCAGGAAAATAGGAAAAGAACAAGCACGTTTGGGTGAACGTTCTCAGGTGTCACTGAAAAGAGTGAATGCTCGAGGCGACGTGTAGCTCTTTCAGGAGCTGTCCAAATAGTTATGCAGTTAGTAAATTACTGTTGCTTCGGTCAAGTAAACACAGGAATGCGTTATCAAGTTGTCTGTCTCCGATGCCACGGTATTAAGTATCAGGTGAGTTCTTCCTGAATCGTACGTGGCAGCGGTGACCATTTTTGAATCATCTGCGTATGCTCAAGGCTTCTTATCAACTTCATGAACATATTCAATTTGTTTCATTTCTCTATTTAGTATTTCAGTCAGCTTTTTTCGCAATTCATAAAATGTTACCGAACACACCCTGGTGTCGGGCACAAGCTAGATTTTCTGAACACTTATATGAAAGTATTACTTTTTCACAGGCTCGTACCCCGGATTTTATTGAGGGCAGATCCGAAATGCTGTTGGGAGTATTATAGTTTTGGTTTGATTTTGATTTGATTTGGTGTTTAAGTCCACTTTGTGCACAGTAAGGCTAATCGGGACTGGACCTACAGTTTAAAGTGGGATCCGAACCACTATGTGCTTCCAACGGGTATCGAATCCGTGACCCCTTGATAACAAGGCAACGACGCTACACTGCGCCATCGGGAAGCCCCGGGAGCATTATAGAAGTGACCACCAACGCTATGGTAGTGTTACAACTAGACGTACAATTATAGAGATGCAATATTATGGTTCAAAGTAAGGGAAAAAATTCAACTCTCCGATAGACCGCCTCCTGATAAGACAATCAGCTGCACAGTCGCAGACAAACGTTATCACACAGTGTACAGCTCGGTGCTTATTGGTTACAATTTCAATTCTCAGATGTATTCGAATAGGAGTATTCCGAAAATTAACAAAGTTTTGAAATTTCCTTTAATTTTCCTATACCAGCACCATTGAACAGCCATGATAATTCTAGGTTTAAAAAATAATATATTTATAAATTAAATTACAAGTATTAGCAATTACTCTTATAGTGAAGAACATGTCAATGTGAGTGTTACAAAAAAACACTCCATATTTTCGCATCACGACTGCAGTTCGAAAAAAGTCAGGACAGGAATTAAAATGAACGGGCTTTTCCGATTAAATCTGGACGTCTGGTAGTCTTACATTGATGGTTATGAAACTAAAATTACGAAATATTGCAGACTTCTGAAGCCTGCCTCTTCCTCCAAACAACCCATTCATTTATGCAAAATCTGAAATACCGTCATTATAATATATATATATACCGGGTGGTCCAAAAGTCCCGGAACGGTCACATATCGTGAGAAATACACATCGAATCGGAAAACGAAAAATACTTGTTTAATAAGTGAAAGAAAGCTATTCAATGATATCATACTTGATTCCCCTCCCCCGCCCCCTGGGGTGGGGCGGGCAACTGAAATTCTAAATGGAAACCCCCATTTTGTATTGTAGAATCGGAAAGAGGACTTCATTCCGAGTCCAACGAGCTATCAACCATCCTCCTACCTCAATTAGGAACAGAGATATGGCGATTTTAAATTCTCGCAAGGAGAGAAAAAAAAAGGTGAAGATTTCGTAAAACCCAAAAAATTTTCAAAGGGACGTAGGCTACATGTGATCGTAGACCCTCCCCCCCTTCCCAGGGGCGAGGGTGGGGAATCAAGTGTGATATCATTGAATAGCTTTCTTTCACTTATTAAACACGTATTTTTTCGTTTTCCGATTCGATGTGTATTTCTCACGATATGTGACCGTATTCAAGCTTTTAATTTCCTTCTTCCCACCCTCCCATTTTTTCACAATATGCGTAAGCATTATTTATTGAAAATTTCAGCTCAATCGAATAATATTTAGAGGTCGCGCAACGCCATTGAATTTCTTTTACGAATTAGCAGAATGGACCTAGTTAAGTTAATCGATAACGTGTTACTTAATGTGTAGTGCCATTACTCTAAATATTAATAAAGTCAAAATGGTATAATGTTGAGAGTTTAAAACCTTTACCAGTTAAAGAATGGCCGGTAACTTAAGGAAATCCTATGTAAGCGCGTATCGTGAGTGCAATCGCGAGATGGCGCTCGCCGTGTAGTTGCGCGTGTCGTGCACTGCAAGATGCAGGCAGATTTTTACAATTTTTCCTGATTAGAAAGGCCAGCTGAACAATCGTGAGCTGTGCTTTGTACTTGACTGTTTTTGATGGCCAGCTGAACAATCGTGAGCTGTGCTTTGTACTTGACTGTTTTTGATGCGCATGTTTATCCGGCCCACATATTATGTTCTTGCATCTATATTATGGTTTTCAGACTGTATTTGAACTTGTATGTGCGAGCCGTTGGCTGTACGCACTACATGTTGGCTACGGCATGAAAAATCGTGTCGTTTGTTATTACTTATTACAGTTCCACACTGTTATTCGAATTTCCGCGTTTTGCAACCAACTATTCACAAAGTAATCAGGAGTTAGCTTCGTTGATTCTGGGGCTTGAGAGTGTATATGCAGCCATCCATCATAAACTTCCTCAGTTTTTAAGAAGGCCAGAGCGGCACACATGCGTATATGCAAACGGATTTCCTCATTCTCCCGATACTCGACCGAAAGTCCTATATCTTGAACTTTACGCCAAAGGCATTTCTTAAAATGGAAGAAGCACCCACTGATTTCTGTCGAAGGAAACACTCGGCGAATCGCAGATATGGTTGCCAATTTGGGAGCATGAACCTATAACCTAACCTAACCTATCGTAACCTAACCTAACTCAAGGTCAAGTTAGCTGGGTGCTGATTCGGGTGGCAGATAGCGCACCGTATTGGAATGTCTGACATGTCAAGGGCAAGTTCAAGCGTTTTCCTTGAAGTGGTATGTTTTGTCTCGGAGTAAATATCTTGAGGTTATTAGTGGATCCTTCACAGGTAGCTGTTTATCTAGAGTTGTACGTTTCGTCGCGAAAACCCAAGTGGTAGGTTTTGTAGGGACACCGGCAAAATTGATGAAGGTACACTCACAAAGATTACCCATGCCCAGGCCAACGTTCAAACCGGGACCATTAAGGTCGTAGCACGCCGTGCTAGCCAGTCTGCCGCGAAGGTAGGCAGAGAAAGCAACCTTGGAAGTACATTGCAAAGTGCTAGTCAAAATGTTGATGATTTTACACTTAGTCACTCGTCTATAAGAATGTAAAGGCAAACATTCGCTCCGAGCTAGCCACCAACGTACAAAAGCCATTCAATCTAAGGCTAAGCTCACCTGGATAGTGCACTGGAACTGATGCAAGATATAACTAGAAAAGAAAAGTTTCAGTAATAATAGCAGGACCAACACTGATGATCAACTATTGGCAGAAAAGCAGAAAGAGTGTTTTCTTCAAGTGGTTCAGGAACATCGAAAAAAGTACCAAGATTGTAAGAAAGCATCCCTAAGAAATAATTTCAGAATTCAGGAGTGAGGTGTTACGTATTGCATGTACTTCATTTGTCTTTCATATTATTAGATATATAAAAGATGTAAAGTAACTACGTATTATTAATCACGCATACTTGTCCATTTTCGCACATTACGAAATTTCAATGCGTCTGCGAGACCTCTATTTTTCCGAAATTTTTTAAAAAATTGCACAAATTATCTTTGTTGGAACAAAATAAGGGGTTGAGATCAAGAAAAATACAAAGTTTATTTTTTCCATACATGTTTGAAAACTAGCAGTTGTGGAAAAATGTGAAAACATTCTTCATAAGAAAAACGTTGGAATCAAAACACATTTATTATTCATTTTCTTCATAAAATATCTAAACTTGCACAAAGACGCATTAAATAGTGAATCCAGCAGCCATTGGCACCAAAGTTGAAACCGAAGTGACGAAGAACTCGGATCTCAAAGATACAGGCAGCAGACTTCGTCTGGAAGGCAATAACCCTTTGAATACGAAAGCACAGATCTCGGAACATATAAAAACGACCTTTCGATCACGATCGAAGAAGTTACAGCCAGCTAAATCACGTCCTTCTGTCGTTGCCAAACGTGTAATTTTTGACTTCCACAAACATGATGCATGTGGAATCGATACCGTGCCTTGTAAATCGAATTTCCATCTCGGTTCTGACTCGATGTAATTTCGTGCAAGGGCTAAGGCGTGTTTCAAAGGCGCCGCTCGTAAACAAAGTGCGTAATTTTCATCCGAAGGATGGTAGATAATCACCACTTATCCTCAAGGGACAGCCACTTGACACCTCTAAGATGTCAATAAAGTATATCTCGTACTACGCGAGTCAAAAAATGAGCTGAACAAACATGTATTGAACATATAAAATACAATTTGGTACTACGAAAGTCAACAAAAAGTCTCTAAAGAAGTGTCAGAAAAATCAGTAGGATTGAAGACTAAGTATAGCGACGAAAAGCTTCAAATCGATTCTCTTTTGTTAAAATTTTGGTACTGGCGACATCCAGTCACAGAGGTTTCTTCCAACTTGCAGCTACATTAGACAATGACGTTTCATCCCAGTTGATACTTAGGCACAATTTTACTTTCACTTTGCTTCAGTCGGGAAATTGCTTAAGCCACTCTAGAGACCTATACCTAATTTGAAAAATAAAAATGGCGCTTGTTCAGCACTACGAAAGTCAAGAAAACTAGTGATGATATTTCAGTCTGATTCACAAACCTCTGTATACCGGTGAATAAGAATTTGTGGTTCTTGCTAGATTGTGCAAGTGGTAATTCGAATATGTGGGTGGAATTCCAATGAGTGGAAAGAGACTAAAAATGGAAAAGAAAGATTATTATGGAAATAAACTTCCTGAAACTTGACCAGGGTAACATACTCGGCAGCCATGTTGGAATCACTATCTGGCATTATGTAGCTTTCAGGTTAACTAAATTTAATATGATATGATTTCTTCTCTGGTTCTGAGTATCTGTGACCTAACGGTACAAATCGAATTCAATGCTACAAAGTCGTGGAAAGTGCTGAAGAAATAAACGATAAGTCAATGTTTTAAACTTTGATACAGATTAACAACTTTCTTGTTCTGAGAGACCAAAGAGCACTTTCACCAAGGAATTAGCCTGCCCCCTTATTGGTTGAGTGTGACTCACGATATTCTAGGATCAACTTCCTGCCTGGACATAGCTATTCCATTGTGCTTGACACCCTCCTCCCCCCACACACACACACACCACCTCACCACCAGTGTTGCCAAGTTAGCCCTTTTGGGGCCAGAACTGGCCCTTTTGAGTACGTACTCAGCCCCAAAATTCAGAAAAAGCCCCAACGGGCTTTTTAGCCCTACAGAGATAAATCTTGCTACAAATCTAGCCCTTTCAGTAATGAAATGTTTTATGGTATTTTCAGTAAAGTAAACTGCAAAGAAGAATTAACTTAACCGATCCTCCTCTGCACCTACAAGCTCGTCCTCCGACCCCTCTTGGTGAGCAGGTAGCAAGTGCACATTGTCACTTTATTTCCTTGTTTCTGGTTTTGATATGCTGTGTAGCCCGAGGCAAATTACGGATAGCGTCGATTCCAGAAAATGCGAATCTTTGTTCAGTTGTATTGCATCTGGTCCTTGAAAGTTCACAGAAATGCGATGCGGAATCGACGAATCGTTCGTAACAGTGAGGCTCGACCAGAGACTAGTTCGTGTGTGCGGCCGTGTGTGTGTGTCTGAGTATGCGTGTGCATATATATGAAGGAGGAATATGCCGAAAATGTGTAATGCTTTTGTGTAATTTACTGCACCACAAATTACGGGGGAAATGAATTATTTAAGGTAAGAAAATTTAATTTACTTGAGCGTATGCCCCTCATCTTGACAATTGATTAGTTTTGGTTCTTGAGTTTCAGAAATTTTGCACCAAAACACCCAAGATTTGTAAATCTAGCCCCTTGGATGTGATTTTTAGCTCCATTTTGGGTGCGATTTAGCCCTTTTTTCTCTCGTGCTGTTGGCAACACTGCTCACCACCATATATTTAGTATCACTGGTTCTCATTGTCTCACATAGTGTAATGAGATGGAAAAGCTACGTAAAATATGAAAGGTACATATAAACAAACGTATTAGCAAGAAAAATTTGCATTTTAAAGGAAATTCAGGAATCGCTGTTCATGCATGCTACAAGCAAATATTTTAAACAAACACATAATTACTGAATTGTGGTAAGGAACAGGGAATGTGTGTGAACAATGCTTTCTACTCGAGAAAACCTATGAGAGAAGCGCAGCACAGAATAGAGAACTCAGAACATGCTTGGAGAACCTTTTACAATGAGTTTCAAGTACATGAAGCCAGACATTCATCCATACACCTGCTCCGAAGGTGGTCCGCCAAACAAAACACGATCGCAAATTGCAAACCATTCGGGGTCCAGCCCAGCGGATCTGGGGGGAAAGAGGAAGGGGGGGAGGATGAGATCTTGGCGGGAAAGCTCCATTACCATACGTCATAATGTTCCCTGGGAAAGCGGGAATCTGCGTGGGAGGGCCCTAACGGATTATGCAAATGGGATGACGCGTTTATTACTCGCGAGCAGGTGGATTTAAATGGTACGTGGGGAAGAGGATTCATAAGATAAGCGAAGGAAGAAGAAAAATAAATAACTTAAGAAATGTGTAGAGGAATAATTGGGGCATGTGAATGGGCGGGAAAATTTCATTGTGAACTTGACTCTTGCGTAGATACTCCAAGGCTCTTCCACCGGCTGTAGGTGTTTATTCTGGAAATTATTATCACTTGAATCGCTGCTTTGAATGACAAGAATTACATCCTCTGTCGTAAGAATAACCACAGATTACTCTACCTTTTATCCCGTCATGTAGCATATCTTACAACTATTCGAGTTCTATAAATAGCAGTGTAAATTACTGTACAGAAAAAAAATGATTTATTGGAATTGCCAAAACACGTCTGGTAAGCAGGGCCTCCCCGATGGCGCAGTGGTAGCGTCGCCGCCTTGTAATCAAGGGGTCCCGGGTTCGATACCTGGTGGAAGCACATAGTGGTTCGGTCCACTTTAAACTGTAGGTCCAGTCCCTATTAGCCTTACTGTGCACAAAGTGTACTTAAAACATCAACTCAAACCAAAAAAACGTCTGGTAACCAAAAACCTAAAGTTTGATATGATAGCCTTCACAAAATTTGTTAATTTTCACGAATTTTTTTGGTAACTCAAAACAAATTGTCAATGTTACCAAAATAATTTGGTTCTGGTAAACAATCATTTGTTAAGCAAGCTTTTGGTTACCAGAAACTATTATTTAATTCCAATCAAATTTCATCTGTGTATATTTATTTCATTATATAATAAACGTATTATATTACATACAACGGTGCTTAGTTAACATTTATGTTCATTCTATCTTCACATTTGAGTTACTGTTATTTTCCAAACATGAGTGTGCTGTATGGTGATGGACACTTCGGACAATGCTCAATGCTTTGCTCACAGATTACTGTCATTCCTATCAGTTCCCTGTTCCTTGACAACTCTCCTTGACATTCAATTTCTTGTGCTACGATGTTCAGTTGTTTGTTCATCCGGGTTCATCTATCATACAATGCATCAGGATTATCAGAATCAAGTATTTATTTGAATTATCTTTGGGATTCACACAGAACTCTAGAACAGCCATTTGTCGTAAGCCCAGTGTCAGAAAAATCACACCCGGGAAAATGGGGAGTGTATTTACACAGATAAACGTATTATAATATGTTTATCTGTAGTATTTCGATATAAAAATCCCAAAATATGAACTTTGTTATTAGGTACTTAGAAAATACAGAGCGAATTCATTTCGCATCATGGTATCAACAATGAAAACAATAATCTACACTTAAACAAGTAAAGGCGGCCGGAGCGAGGTGCTGATAATATCACTTCAACAACTAACCGAGATTGTGAATGTGTGGGGCATGTTGCAGTGTGAGGAAGTAGATTTATTATTTTTTCTTATGGAGGGCTACAAATGATTGACAAATACAATGAAACATTAACATGAAAATTTAAGGTTACGAAGGTTGCTGGAAAAGTTTCTGCAAACTACCACCAACAGTGGCGCTAGTATTCCGCTATTATAAAAATCGGAAGAATAGATCTTTTTATGTTTAAATTATCTTTGATTGTTTGTTTAAGCCTAGTCGTTTATTTTTCACAGCAGTTTGAAGAAGTAGTTTCGTGTGAGAAATGGAAATTTCTCGTGAACACTTTCGGGCAATGATTTTTTATGATTTCAAATGTAGTTTAACACCAAAACAATGCATCGGGCGACTTCATTTGGCTTTTGGGGATGAAGCACCATCCAACAGGACTGTGCACAATTGGTTTTCCGAATTCCAGCGTGGTCGAAAATTTCTCAGTGATGAATTTCGTGAAGGTCGTCCATCCACGTCTGTTGTTGCCAGTAATGTTAATGCTGTGCGTGAAATGATTGAGAGAGATCGGCAGGTGACATACCGTGAGATTCAGGCATCCTTGAACATTGACATGAAAGCAATTCATACGATTTTGCATGGTCATCTGAACGTACGGAAACTGTCAAGCCGTTGGATCCCACACAACTTGACCGAAGCTCAAAAACAGGCTCGTGTAAATTGGTGTAAAGAAATGCTCAAAAAATTCAACCGAGGCAAGTCAAATTTAGTGTACTACATCGTTACAGGGAACGAAACTTGGATCTATTCATACGAACCCGAAACTAAACAGCAATCAACTGTTTGGGTGTTTCAAAGTGAGCCGAAACCAACAAAAGGTATTCGTTCGAGGAGTGCTGCCAAGCAAATGATTGCTTGTTTCTTCGGTTATACCGGACATGTGGCAACAATAGCTTTAGAAGATCGAAGGACTGTAAATGCTGAGTGGTACAACAATTTGTTTGCCAGAGGTCATCAAACCCAAATCGTCACATTATTCTTCAACACGACAACGCCAGTTCCCACTCAGCACACCAAACTGTTGATTTTTGTCCAGTAAAAATGTCGAATTAATGCCTCATTGTCCGTACTCACCTGATTTATCACCTAATGACTTCTTTTTGTTCCCACACACACGAAAAATAAGATGCGTGGTGAGCGATTTGTGTCGCCTGAAGCAGATGTTGACGCATTCCGAACAGCGGTTTCTGAGTATGAGCTTCAGAGTGGAAAAAATGCTTTCAAAATTGGTTTGAGCGTATGCAAAAGTGTATCGATCTTAAGGGTGAATGCTTTGAAAAACAATAAAGCCATTCCCATAATTTCACATGTCTTTTTTCATATTGAATGCAGAAACGTTTCCAGCAGCCCTCGTATATTCGAAAAATGTAAACTCACTCCAGCGTCTTACGTCAAAAGGTATTGACAGAATAATCACTGAAAATGATTTTAAATTAAAGTTGTTCAGGTTGATTGGTAATTAATTATAAAGAATGCCACATCAGTGATACGCGCGAAATGTATATTAAGTACAGAGTATACATTAAATATTAGAAATGATTTTAGCTTATAATATAAAAGGTATGTGCCTTTTGTTCCAGTGCTTGAACTATAAAATGCTTTTCTCTCTTTCACTGACAGATATTGATGAAACATTTTCGTTTCTGTCCAGAAAGAAATGTTTGGTATGGCAAACAACTTTGCTCAGACAAGAAACAAATAATTATCACCACAGGAAAATTATCACCTAAAAAATTTACAAATCAGCCTTTCTGTGGAATGTTCAAAATCTTTATCAGGCTGTACAGCGGGATTCACAAGTATTACTCGACAAATTGTTCACGACTATTTTCATTCATTTATCTCTTCCATTCTGTTGTTTTCAAGAAATGGCGTTTTGTTTCTGACAGTAAAGCAAAGAGAATAACCACAGTGGTGAACAATTTGCTCGGTAATACTCAATCATCTCACTCTACATAAAGTATTCATTGTCTTGTATTGAAGTTACCTTCGTTTTAATCTAAAACTTTTCCATTTCTTTTTCCATTGCAGAACTGGTTGGGACAACGAGCAGAAGGATGAGTTGGTCAAAGCTCATTCTGGTCTTCATCGGTTGCCTGGTAAGTACCGATCGCTGCGACATCTATCGCAAGGAGCTTTTCTTATTGACTGACTTTACCGTGTATACCAGTGTAACATATTTACATGTAACTCCCAGAAAAATATAATCATATGAACAGATTTTCATATTTCTGAAAAGATAATGAAGTGCGGCAATCTGTTTATTCGAGGATAATTTTCGGTGAAGTTGCCCGTTAAGAAATTATTCAAGATTAATTTTGTCATATAATCGGAGAAAAACTTTAATTAAAAAAATATGTTCCTTATTTTATTGTGGACATTTTGAAAAAAGTAATCACTGTATATCTCTTATAAGTTACCGCCGTATAAATTGATCGGAAAAGGATTGAATCTTCGTCACACTATACACCGTTGAAACGATTTCTACAAAAGTAAATAAAAATAAATCACTTTTGATTAAATCCAGAAGTAACAATGCTTTCGTGAGCATCATTGCTCCGTAAGAAAATACTCTCCTGTCATTTCAACTTCCGTTGCATGAAAACTGGTGTTTTTTAAAATTTAGAACAGCTCGCGTGCTTTGTACCTGTATATACATGTACGTCCCGCAAATGTATTTGCCACACTATAATCACAAATATAGGATTTATTTAATTGCGAGAATGTCGAAACAGTAGATTTTGAACAGCTAATCTTCGAGCCTGATAAAATTAACACGTGAATATATTGACTTATTAATTTTTGATGGTCATTTTTAAGCTTGTACGAGAGTTTAGATGTTTCAATGGGCTTCAGTTAGTTTCGCCTGGTCATTTTGGGACTCCCTTATCACACAACGCTAGAGCAACATTGCCTTATGACGTCACCGCGGAATGCATTTATTGTTGTTGTTAGGTTAGGCTTGTTGGGTTTAGTTCTCTTAGTATAAACAATACATTTTCTGTGCAAAACCTAAAATCAAACATCTTACGTGGAAGATTTTTTCTTGCTCTGAACTCAGGCAAAAGGCATTTCGCACCGATCTAATACAGTCTCCAATACATTTCAAAATGTTATTGAATGTTCCGCAACTACCTCTTCTCTCACTTCGTCTCCAGTCCCTTCTGTTCTTATCTTCTTCTTCTTCTTTCCTCTCCTTCTCCTCTGTTTTTATCTCATATCGCATTCCCTACTTTTCTCGTATCTTGTCTCCATCCCACTCTTCTCCACTCCTCTTATCTCCTCCCCTGTCTTCGATTTCCGACTCCACTGCACTCTTCTTTTTCTTCTACTTTTCTTTCGTTTAGTCTACTCTCCACTCCCCTCATCTCGTCTCCTCTCCAAACTCCTCTTCTCTCATCTCGTTTTCCTCCTCATATCTCCTCTTGCTCCATTCTCCTCATTACTTCTCCTATCCACTTCTGTCCTCTATTTTATTCCCTCCTTTAATTTTCCTCTTCCCCTTTCTCTCTTCTCCTCTCTTGTCCCTTCCGCTTCCTCTCCTCTTCTCTTTGTGTAGACTCACCAGCAATGAAGTACTAGAAATTGGAGTTTCTTTCTTTCAGAAAGTATTTCTCATTTGCAACAAATGTAATACTGATATTTTTTTTCTAGTTTAGACAATAACACATAGATGTCTTTCGCGTATTTCATAAATATCTATTGTGCATGTGGCAACCCTGAAATTGAGCCTAACTCTACACGCAACCCAGCAACGCCTTGTGTAAATTGGGTTGCCTAGTTTAAAATGTCGTTGTCCTAAAACTTTTGAGAGATACTGTACAACCTGCAAAGGTTTAGGTGGTTAATGCCTCTACTCTTCCTGACATTGGATTACACGAGGGAAGAACAGATGTTGCCTGTCGAAAATTGGCTCAGGTCAAAGCGGCAAACACTCCTACGCCCTTCCTTATTGGAACCGAAAAGCCTGGCTCTATCTTCAAGACTCAGGTGGTCTTGTTGTCGAGATTGACATCACACGTCTCTCCCCGTCACGGATGAAAAATCGGCTGTTATGTAAGAAGTCAAAGAACTGGTGTGTGTGAGGGGATGGTAAACGACGCCGTGAGAAAAAAGTTCAACAATGAAATAAGAGAAAGAAACGGTAGCAATGAAAGCAAGCGGCCTTGTTGCTGCAGATCTCGTACCGCAAGAGTCAAGGACTCCATTCGTCGACCTGCGGACTCCTGCGCTCTCCCATTTCCTGGCCCTTCCTAACCACTGTAATCTTGAGGAGGAGATGACAGCTGCTCTCGAAATTGCCTGCTGCCACGCCCTTTTCATCATCAGATCATCCGTGGACGGACGGAGAGACATTGCATCATTCCCTCTCTGCAAACGGACTTTCGGAGCGGGTGGGCAATAGACGCTGGTCGTCGTTGACATGTGGGCGTCAAAGGATTTTTTTCTAGAAGTGACCAGGCAGTTAATAAAAATCGAATAATATAAATATTAATAATAACTAACTCTCTGCCCTTCTTAAACCCGAAGGTTTATGGCAGCAGCAACACGAGACTTTCATCTGTCCCTATCCTGGGCAAGTCTTTTCTATCCTTCACGATTTCCTTCAGGTCCATCTCAACTTTAAACACTCCATCTTCGTCTTGGCCTTCCTATAGGTTTCCCAACAAGAATCCTGTAAAGTCTTCTCTCCTCTCCCATTCGTGCCACATTTTGTAAATTTCGTCATCAACCGACATTAGAAATCCTCCAGATTTAGTAACTTCTGGATAAAGTTGGCAACTATGCTCGTCCGCTTGAACGTTTAACGAAAGAAAACAATTGAAATTTTCAAGGACCCCAAGTCAAACATCTCATTCCATGCCCATCCATCGTGGTATTCAATAAGTCCAAAATATTGACCAATAAGAAAGCGTCAAGGGGTCCCTTAAAAGGGACGGCAAACAAATGAACAATGGCCGTTGTTGGCGACCTGCTTCCGGACGTACGGGAGAAAAGCCAACGCACGCCTCCGTGGAGGACCTCGCGGCCCACGCTTTTCTTTGGCCGTAGGAGACAGCGGTCAACAGTTCGCATCTCATCGGCAAATTGTTTACAATTCAGGCTTTCCATTGTCTTTGCTTCCAAGGTCAACTTCGCAGAGTATCCATGTCAAACCATTCAGGCTTTGATTTTAGCAACACCTCTGCAGAATTTTCTGGACAAGGTCCTAAAACATGTTCATGAAGGCGATACTCGCTACCCGGTATCTTATCTATAAACAGGTATATGTTATTCCATTGTCGTAATTGCAAAGTTAATGTATTATGTACCTGTGCGTCGTGGTTGCATACACTTAGGATGATTTTTCTATTTTCCATGGTTCATTTCTGAGATTTTGTTTTAAGTCCACCACAGCATGCAAGGATAGGCTAAGTGAGGCTGGACGTACGGTTTAAAATGGAATCCGAGCCACTATGTACCTCAAATAGGTATCCAATTCAGGACCCTCTAGTTACAAGACGATGGCGTTATCACTACTCTATTGGAGAGTCCCTAAAATACAATTTAGAGATGGATGACACCAGAAATATGTGTGTGTGCAGGCTATGCGTATATATATCCTTTCCCGGATTCTCTGGAGTAAGAGAACGCGAACGCGTTCTGTGCGCATGTTGAAATTGGCAGCAGAAAGTGTTTTGCTTTACGGCCGTTACACCGCGCAGCACTTCCTTGCTTTCATCAGGCACCCTTCCCCACCTAGTCTGGCCCCACCCATAAGCTTTCCCCTCTGCGCGTCGCTACTCCAGAGAATCCGGAAAAGCAGTATATATATAAGGGATAGAATGAGAAAGAGTGCCAGAATGGCGGATAAACAAAAATGGCGTAGGACCTCGAAATATCAAACTTTTCTTCAATTGTGGTAAGTGTTTACTGTCTCCTAAGCCATTTATTTATTTATATACCGTGCGTCCATTTCGATCTGCAGCCTTTATTGAGCTTTTACATCTGTTTTGTCTGTTATGTCGGCCGCGGTGGCTCAGTCGTTAACGCGTCGATCCCGGCCGGGTCTAATTTATAAATATTCGCTGACGTTTTCCTGAATGCTTGAAAAACATTTGCGAGTATTGTTACGTCTAATTTGAAGTATGCGTCGTGATAGTCTTCAAGTGTATTGCATCTCAATTAATTTCACATTAAGGGCCTCCCCTATGGAGCAGTGGTAGTGTCGCCGCCTTGTAATCAAGAGGTCCCGGGTTCGATACCCGGTGGAAGCACAAGTGTTTCGGATCCCACTTTAAACTGTAGGTCCAGTCCCGATTAGCCTTACTGTGCATAAAGTGGACTTAAAACACAAACTCAACATTCCACATTAATTTCGCGTGCTAGTTCAAATCCGGGAACTTTTCTAACGTTGGAAGCAGCCCCGGCGCCCACCCAGCATCGAATGACATGGGTACCTGGGGGAAACCCTGGGGGGGAAAGGCGGTCAGGGGCGTGATGCTGATCACATCACATCCCACTCACGACCCCCACATGCCTTCATGGAGTGGTACTAAGCACAGGGGAACACTTTACCTTTTTTTATATACATATAGGCTATGCTTACGGACAAGGATGTTCCTCATAGCTTATTGATTTTGTTTATTTTACATCGCTGATGATATGATGATAACAACTGAATGACACTCACAAAGAACACTCGTTCCTAGGCTGGTACCCCTGGCGTTTTATCGCACTACCACTCTGCTGCTGTGTCCCTTCATGAATTTCATCACACCATCATTCATTCTCGTCTTCATGATTAGCCAAAAGTGGCAAGAAAGCGAAGTAAACCATGACACGCATGCCCAGGTAAGGAGGGATTCGAACCCGGGACCTAATTATCATTATTGATATACATTTCTGCTCACAACTACACGTTTACAGTTTATAGCGCCCCTTCTTCTTCACCACAGAACAACAAAAAAAAAAGAAGCAGTATTCTCTGCGTCCATTCTTTTTTCGATAATCGATATCTATACCACGTGCTCTGTTGGTCGATAGTCAGACTTGAATGGCTTTATCTAGAAACTTTCGTGTATAAGAATTCTTGAATGTTAACCTTGAATTAAATTAGGAAAATAATGTGCTCTGACGTAATTTCAGTGTTGTTCGAGTACAATTTGACTAAGCGCCAAGTGCATGCTTTACAAAACGATAAATTGTAAGTCGTAAAAGGTTCGAGATGTTTTGGGAGTAAACGAGAGCCATTCGTAAGTACGCCACTGTATGAATGTGGATCCAATGACAGTCTCATTACGCACGATAAAGCTATTTACAGTGTAACTTTGCATTTGCAAGTCTTGTGACTTAATTCCGTGCCATCCTGGATCCTTCCACGCGGAAAATGTTCCTTCCACAGATCTCACGACTCCCATTCCGTTTGTCATTTACATCAAAATCGCTGCCCATTTTCTCATGCTCCGTGAAGCGGGTTGTCCATACCAAAAAGGAGAATTGACATGAAATAGTAATGTCCTTTGGACGAAGGTTCCACGTCTTAAATTGAACACGAGTGCAATGCACTCATTATTGTATCTTCAGTATCACCGACATTCACGTACTTTTATAATCTTTTGAATTAAGATGAGTAGCTACACATAGTGTTTGGCCCTGCAACATGGATAAACGTTCATACAGGGTATCAAACTTTTCTTAATACCATTTTGCTCACTGACCACTTGTTTAGACGGTACGAACACTTGAAAAACGGCAATTTTTGTCTCGTGTGTATGCAACCTCGCAGCCCTGAAGGATGACATACGAGAAGTAGTACACTAGCATGACGTAACAGGTAACCTGTTTAAATAATGCTATGTATTACTATACATTAAAAATGTATTAGAACGTCAAATTTTAAAGTCCACTTCATGCTCAGAAGGATAATCGGGACTGGATGTGAAGTTTCAATATGGATCCGAACCACTGTGACAATGTGCCTACATCAGGGATCGAACCCGGACTCGTCGACCACAAGACAGCGGAAGCTAAAAATAAACAATATAATGGTATCCATTCACCTGCAATATTCGTTAAGGCCCACACTTGTTTTTGTAAGTGCGACAATATCTCCACCATTACAAACAGTAGTCATCATAAGGATGATATTTTGATAAAACGGACGAATTTTGAGACTGAGGTTTCATCAATCTCTCCAGACAAATGTTGAGCCTTTAACGAGAGTCAGGACACTTCGTGTCCGTTTTCTTCCATCCTATAAGTCAATAGTACAAATTAGGTACGTTCATTATTAAATCAACCACTGAACAAATTCTATAGCAATCCTCATCGACACGATTTCATTATTAAATCAACCACTGTACAAATTCTTTAGCAATCCTCATCTACACGATCTACAGAAGATTCACAGTAGATAGATTGAGAGAGAGCATTTTCAAACTGGCCAACAGGTGGCAGCACTTTAAATCTGGCACTGCCCATCTCTCAAATCATGTAATAGTAATGTGCTTTTTCTATCCCCTTGCAGCAATATATTTTTGAAAACTTATGTAGATAATTTTGTTGCTATCGTAATCGATTAATGTTGCTGTTCGGTCCAAAATAAAAGAAAGGAAGGGAGAATGAATCGATACATGTAAGAGCGAGGAAATCTTAGATTCTAGGCTATTTTCTTCCGTTATATACTTACGTACAGTGGGATCTACTAGTATTACTCGGCAAATTGTCCATGACTAATTTCATTAATTTTTTCTCTTATCTCCTATGTTTTTTCAAGCAATGGATTTTTATGTATGCTGATGCAGAAGTTGTCAACAGCTTGTTTTGAGTTTTCTTTTAATTCTTGAAGCTCTTATTGGGTAAAATAAAGTGCACGAACATGGTGATGGACAATTTGCACGGTAATACTCATGGATCCCACTGTACAGTGCGCCTTAACGCAATCACATTCGATGAAGTTCATGAGACAATCTGCTTTTACTCTGAGCACTGCTAACTTGAGAAACTATACCTTCTGTAACCTAACCTTGTAACTATAGCCTAATCCGTTATAACGGAAAAGGCTTTGAACTCTGAGCTGGCTCATTGTTCGAGCATATCATTTTATGATATCGCCATAGAATTTGGAGATGTATGTTTCTTGTACAAAGGGAAGACGTTACAAGCGAGGTAGCTCGTATGATATTCTGGTGGAAAGTTGTACAATTCCTCGGTAATTACCTTCTCGTCGCAACATGCGGTATTTTCCTGTTATTTCTCTTCCTTCTTTTTCAGAAGAAATGAAAAGGTCTGTATGCAGCAGTGTTGCCAACTCTTGTTGAGCAATATCCCTACAATGGGCGAAAAAGTTCCTAGTATTTTTTTTTTCACGTCAGCCAAATATGCTCTGTGAAATGACAGATTGTACACGGAAGTAGCCTTACAAAAAGCACACAATTATATGTAATTTCAATTTTGACTGTGCTGCTCCCAAATCGGTTGCCGTTCAAAAACAGATTTTGCTTGTACAGTTTTTGGTGGGTGACATTATGTTCAAGTCTGTTAAACCGACCCCTACAATCATTATTCTGCTCCTACAGAAATGCAGTTGGGCATCGGAATATTGCTCCGGCCTCTCATGGGAAAGGTATTTTAGGCACAATTGCATCCATATTTGAAAACTTCCCCATTTTAGCTTCTTCAGAAATATATGCCTTCGACAGGAAAACTTGGTGAGATAACTCAACAGTTGGCAACATTGGCATGCGAACTAATGTCATGTGAAGAACATCTCTGAGAAATGAGAAAACATCTTTATAAAGGATACAATCGACAAGTTACAAAAGCAGAAAAGTAAGCTTTGAGAAGAGAGCGGTTGCTCTCCAAGTGTACAGTAGCGTATTTATGATTCTTTTTCGAGGGTTATCTGTTTCGTTTTTCCCCCACTGCCAGTGTGTACATATTTTCTATCTCTCAACTGTCCAAACATGTACCTAGGTAGGCACCGCATTATATTTTACATCAAGAAGTGATGATAACCATCACGATTAATTTTCCTTCTTCGAATATAATTCAGGTGGGAGGAAGAGGTTAGGCCTGATAGTTATCTCTTAAATATACCATTGGTAGTATCACGTGAATCGTCTTGTTGCCCTTCTATCATATTTCACCTAGTGGCCGATGAGAGGCAAACTACCATCTTGCAGCTGCGTAAGAAGATATGCCAATAGCTATATTTTCACGGTGGAATTAGTAGCAACTTCGTATTCAGTTTGCTTCAGGAGGGAACTGCTTCAACCACTCGACATCTTTTGACATCAGAACACGAACTACATTTTACGTTGTTCATTTGTCAAATGAAATTCAGTGTTGCCAACAGCACGAGAGGAAAACGGGCTAAATGGCACCCAAAATGGAGCTAAAATTCACATCTAAGGGGCTAGATTTACAAAGGTGCGGCTGCGCACTGAAAAAAAATCTGGTTCTTAATTCTTGGGTGTTTTGGTGCAAAATTTCTGAAACTCAAGAACCACAACTAATCAACTAAATTAAATTTTCTTAACTTAAATAATTTATTTCCCCCTTAAATTGTGGTGCAGTAGATTACACAAAAGCATTACACATTTTCGGCATATTCCTTTCTCTCCTCCTTCATATATATGCACACGTACACTCAAACACACACGGCCGCACGCACGAACTAGTCTCTGGGTGAGCCTCACTGTTACGAACGATTCGTCGATTCCGCACCGCACTTCTGTGAACTTTCATGGACCAGATGCAATGCAACTGAAAAAAGATTCGCATTTTCTGGAATCGAAGTTATCCGTAATCCTCCTCGGGCTACACAGCATACCAAAACCAGAAAGAAGGGGATAAAGTGACAATGTGCACTTGCTACCTGCTCCCCAGGAGGGGTCGCAGGACTAGCTTGCAGGTGCAGAGGAGGGTCGGTTAAGTGAATTCTTCTTATTCGTTGCAGTTTACTGAAATACCAACAAAAAAAACATTTCATTACTGAAAGGGCTAGATTTGTAGCAAGATTTCTCTCTGTGGGGCTAAAAAGCCCCTCGGGGCTTTTGCTGAATTTTGGGGCTGAGTACGTACTCAAAAGGGCCAGTTCTGGCCCCAAAAGGGTCAACTTGGCAACACTGATGAAATTGCCTTCCCTCCGCCAGATGGTTCTGTACGGCAAATTTGGTTACGAGGAAAACGCCAGCTGTCTCATCCTAGTATGCGATAACAGGCGTAAAATCATAACTTGATGCTATTGGCTAAAGTAATGCTCGAAACAAATTAAGCTGCTGGAGTGCAAGAGAAGAAATGCCACCAAATAAACATCAAAATATGAGCTTTATGTGGCAGCCCTGACACCTACTGATGGGAACATGTCGTGTATGAATGAAGGTGGAAAGCGCAAGGCATCTTCGCAACCCATTACACAATATACAAGGACCAACCGCTGGGCTCCTTTCGCAATGGGCTCGAAAGGGCGGATAGGTACACCGTTACGGGAAGCGGCTTTTAAGCAAGAGAATCCAACTACTAGATAAGAATCACTCTGCGTGTGCTAATGGTGTATACGCCCAAGTACAAGGCAACGCAGTTGAAAGAGACGCTCGTATCAGAAGCTTCAAGGGACGAATATCTTTCAACATAAAAAAGAAGCAATTGGAGATACTTTAAGAGTATTGCAAGGGCTTCTGGCATCTTCTTGGCCACTCCTTATATGATATCGTATAATTTGTTTCTTTTAATGGACCTGAGGATCCAAAACATAGAACCTCCATTTTAGTCAGAATGAACGAAGGTCAGGGTTGCCAAGTATACTTCTATTATTGCATTCACCAAGTAACATAAGGGCACTGTCGCAGTTATTTGTCACGTTTTCAGTAGGTTTAGGACATTTCAATGTAAAGTTGTGTACCATTTTGTCCCTTATTGTCATCAGTGATTTCCCAAAACCATCCCAGTCGTTATCCATACGCGGGTCCAGATTTTTTTCTGGCAGGAGCACAAGATATATTCATAAACATAATGTAAGCATATCATAGGATGTAATATTGAAAATATGTGTACATTTTATACATGTTAAATGTAGACATGAACTACCACATATCGAGGGATTTTGAGTTGTTTTGGATCCACTTTGTGATCACGTAACCTAATCGGGATCGAACCTAGAAAACAACTCGGAAATGAACATTTGATTACAAGGTGACAGAGTTAGCAGTTCTTATGACGCAGAAGCAGTCCTACAGTACTTGTATCAACAATGATCAAAAAGAGAGAATGTAAGTTAAGAATTCACTTTCTGGGATGTAGCTGTCATAAACATCGTAAAGTTTTGACCTACAATACTTCTGCTTTGTCTCAGATTAAATTTACGTGTAATCTCTTCCCATACTGTATTCTTTGAGGGTGTCTACAATCGTGTAATATCAACGTAATCGTTAAGAAGTCCTGGATTCGATTTCCGGTGGCACGCGTTTGAGTATCCAGCAAATCCAGTTCCGATTAGCTTATTTGTGCAAACATTTCATATTCTTTGACTGTCTGGAAAATAGCATTACTGAAGGAAGTTATTGGAAGCATTTTATCTTGCGATGCTAGAGCATTCTTTGTGTTGGGGTACAACGATATCATCATTTTTTTAGCTTTGATCATCCATTTAGTAAGGGGGCACGTGTCCCATGCTCCTCACGCTAAATCCTCCAATGTCGTTACCTTCCTCATTCATATTGCAACATTTCGATATTCGACTGTTTTTATATTTCAGCAGTTTTGATATTTGCGTTTTCCGATACCATCTAGTCATTACGTGAACTTCCGTATCTTCTGTTATCTTATTGGTTGTTCAAATAATGTAAAATAAGTCCTGTTAATCTCGTAGTGCACCTTGAGAATTATAAAAGCCAACGTGAAGATTATACTCTAAAATATGTGCTTTCAAAAATAGTTTATTTTATTTCAATCAATTGCCATGCCTATTCTACCGCTTTGGCATTCTACCGCTTTGGCATATAAATCTGGTAACACTGACTCGTATTATCACACAGCTTCTTTCAAACAAATTTATATCTACGTTTTACGAGAGTCTAGGTGAGAGATAACGCATAATTGTTATTTGATTAACAACATATCCCGCAGGTTACCTAGTTGCTTATCTGGATGGAACAACGCAGTGAATGGATCGAACGGAAAAACACGACAGGGCTTAAGAAATAACGACACACCAGAGTTGGCACTTCCATTTATCAAAATCTTGTTGCATTTGATTGATCGGTTTTTGTATCCCCATAAACATTTCTGCTGCAACGCGTCCTCACAGGAATAAAAAGGTGTCAACAGTTATCTACGTTTTATAGCTGCAGAAGCAGCCATTAAAAAGCTTGGCCGGAAAACCACGATACTTGCTTTGATATGTAAAAAGAAAAAGAAATTGATCTGTGTAATACCGAATTCGTTGTTCGTTCAGTCTCTCACTTCAACACCCATCGTTTTTCAACTGCCTGTCGCCAGCGATGATTGCGGTAGTAAAAACCAGAAGCCACTTGCATGCAGATTGGTCGTTTTCAAGAATTCACCGATGAGCTCACCGGCGTTCCTTGTTTCAGCATATTGATCGCTTCACACCGTTACCTTTCCACCAACCTTCAGAGTTGATTGCTGATGCTGACGTTTTCACGAGAGAGGGGAGTCTCGATAGATGGATGCTTTATAAACAACAGCAAGACACCAGTAATTGATTTTTCTGTGTTCGGGTGTAAGGATCATGACGCCGAGACTTAGGTGTGCTTTGTGTATTTATCATATTGTACAGTAGAACAAATTAATAGCAGAATCGTCCTCACTCGCTTATTTTCATGCTTTACAGAGATTTTCCACGTTCACGAATTGGAATCTTAACAGAGATTGCAAATCCGAATGTGAGCTAACTCACATCACAAAGATCCACTGGGGAAATTTTTGTAAGGGGTCAACGAAGATATTCAACAATTGTCGCACTCGCAATATCAAAATTCAAGATAATGTAATTTATGTATCAAAACACGGGGGGGGGGGACGCAAGCACCCCCTCGCAACCCTCTGCCGCTGCCTATGGACAATAACAAACGCATAAGATGTTGGTGTTTCTTGATGGTTGAATGCAGTGCATACTGCCATATATGTGCATACTGCATATATATATATATATATATATATATATATATATATATATATATATATATATATATATATATATATATGTGTGTGTGTGTGTGCTACGGATGTGACTATTATATTGTTTCGGGGTGGAGGGGGAATCACCCCTGACAGGGATGAAATTTTACTTTACTTCCTAGAGGCGCTTGCTTACCTAGTGCGGATAATAATGGCACCCCTAATTAATTGGTACCCTGTATATAAGAGTGAATTTCCTTCGTAATATCTTGCTAATACTAAAAATGCATTTTTAAAGCGTTATGGTTATGTGCAGTGTGCGGATTCCCCCCCTCCCCAACATACAAAAAATATCCCCGGTAAAAGATAATAATTTTTATCAATGGCAGTGATGTTTTTGTCTCCCTCAAAAAAAATGGAATTGAAACCATATAGCATACCATTTCTTAACCACATAACAAACAAAATTGAAAAATCATTCATGTTCATTAATGGTTCAGTCACCAAAGTATGCAGCCTTGTGGATTAAAGGAGGACACCATTCTGAAAATGACCAAACTTGCCGGCCCCAGGCAACAGCAGGCTGTTTTCCACTAAAGTTTTCATACCATAGTGCTGATATCTTACATGTATTAAAGTGTACACAAGAAACTTATAGGTAGATTAGGTGGACATTAAGTTTGAATTAGGCAATATAAATTCCGTCAAGTTTTCGGTGTTACTCGAGTTGACGAGCTGTATCTTTGCGGGTAGCCTTGGCTACTCCGCGCAGACTGCGAGAGACATACGTTTATGTAGTTGCCACCTACTTGCCCTTTAGGTGGTCGACAGCAAGGACAGAACGCAAGCATAATGACGCGCAGCCGGTAGCTCCTCCCCCTTGCTACTGCGCAGCCTGTTTGGGCAGGGTTCACCCGCAAAGATACAGCTCGTCAACTCTAGTTCGATAGCTCTTTTTCTGTGAATGAGTTTAAGTTGTCTTAGAATGTAAATACACTGTTTCTAAATTACGTCTAAATGTTATCATAAGATTTAATAGCCTAGGTTAAAACCAATGCTCTAAGGTGCTTAGAACAGCAAGGCAATAGTTTATTTTACTCACTGGTAACCGGTGATGTGCCGTACACTGTAAGTTTACGTCTACATGCGTTGTATACAAATAATCTACGCATAGATTACATTTGGTTGTAGTTTACATGGTACATTAGAAATAATTTTGAAGGCTTTCATGAAAGTGACATTTTCAACTATATTTGTTCCTAACGAACTGACAAGAATCTTATTTACAAAAAAAATTATCTCTTCTTTTCTACCAACTTCGAAAGAAAATAAATCGTATGCAAAGAAAAAACAACAGATGGCAGTCGTGAGGCAAAAGTAGTCCTTTTTCAACAAAACACTAAAATATTTCCTATGTTACGCTTTTTTCCTAGGTGAGAAATTGTTCAAAATTGAAAGGAAGAGTATGAAAGGTTTTCCTCACACATTAGTATAATTTTGTTTTACTTCTACAGCGCTCTTAGCTAAGTTTTCACCTTTCGTCATGTTGTTTATATAGATTATCTACGTGTATAAAATAGTCTACCTGTAGAATGTAGACTATTGTTGTTTACACGTAGACGCACATCACTGCTGGTAACACAAATTTGCATATCCAAAAGAGCCTAACCCCGAAATGAAATAAATACGCCACTGAGTTGGCACTCCCCCAAAGCAAAAAAGCTGAATTCGAACAGTGTTTGCAGTCAGTTTTTTTCTGATCGTCGCATTGCATTTATAGCCTGCATACTTGCCATCCGATAACAATTTCTGTTCATGACCTTCTGAACGCACGCCGCAAGAGAAACAAATCAGACGCCACGTCGGCAAGAAAAGAAAGAAGGCCCAAGAACTTGCCTGGTTGTTTTGCCATCAAGATCGCTTTGACTTCAACAATATTCCGGATGTTTTTCGCTAGAAACATACACCATTGTTTCCTCGGTTTGTTAGGAGAGAAATAGCAAAACACGATATGTTATTGCGTTCGGTAATGTGAGAAGTGTGTCAGAAGAAATGAAGTGCAAGACAGGTTCCTTCATTCACTTTTTTTTCTTCGTTGAGAAAAGACTGGTTGGAAAACATGCCTCGCCTTCTTTTTTTCTCTCTAATAGAACAAGAAGTCTTTTCTGTTGAATCGTTCTGATATTCTTCAACGTGTAAAGGAGTTGCAAAGCGATATGCAGTACCTTCAACCCCGTAACGTCGCTAGCGGGAAGACAAAGGAAAGGGAACAATTGGCTCTAGAGTGCCACACACGTAAATTTGCCGTTGCGTAGAAACGTATTTTCGTTTCGTCTCCCTCTCTCTTAGCATCACGTGTTCTACCCTGCTCGAAAACCTTCGCTATTGTTGCCATATTGTCATTCCATTCCTGGACACACTCGCGCAAACTTCATTGAAAACAATTGAACAGCGCTCCAGCTCGCGGTTCCCACCGGTCAGCAGGGACGGCAATGTGGCAATATAGCACGGCGGAGTCGTTGCTTCTTTTATGCAGTGCATGTTCATTGGCTAGCTAGTAACTAGTGTTGCCAACTGTAATAATGAAGCACTATTTCTGTCACGGAAGGGGAAAGCAGGTAAAGTGGCGGTGAGTTTTGTTGGATTGGAAGCACCATATTTTTATTTTATACTAAGTATTTGACCGGTTTGACGTTGTGTGCGTGTATTGCGTGTGTTTATGTAAAAGTGTGTGTTTGCTGATGAACGTTAAATTCCATAATGCCTCCAGTTCTGTCGAAGTTGAAATCAAAAACCTTGCATAGCCAAGCTCGGGAAATTCTAAGCAACGTGCACGAGTTCATGAAGGAGGAAGCCAGTCATGGTGTTAGCATCCCAATAAAGCATTTTGGCAAGAGAGCAGCGAACAGCAGCAACAAATTGTTCATATTTCATAATTTTGGAATTATTCAAAATAAATAAATTATGTGGCTCCAACATCATTTCAACTCTGGCTCCGGCACGTGTTCTTGTAGAAATTGCATAGAGGAGGCTGTCATTTTTGCTGCTTAATGCGATACATATTGTTTTCTGTGTTAAAATTGCCATGCTTTGATGGGTGACCAAGTTCATAGCAGGGCCGGCGGAAGGGGAGGGCGAACCGTCCCATCGCCCAGAGCGGCAAAATTTGAAGAGAAGAAAAAAATAAGCCTATTGAAAACTGTGATCGAGCGAGATATTCTTTTGCGCTGAATAGTATTGAAATAGCATAAGAAGTCTCATTATTTATTTTATATTTTGATGTTTTAGTTAGGAATATATTGATTTTCAATTTTCCGTTGCTGCGTAATGACCGGGGGGGTCGAAATAGAGCGGCATCTGCCGCCACCTCCCAGGGAGGCAAAATGACTAGCGCCGGCCCTGGTTCATAACAAAAGAAAAAGCCGCGCAGCTTATCGTCTAGTGGCAGTATATGTACTTGTTATTGTTGTGGAAGCCGGCATCCTTTGTAAATGTACAACAAAGGCAACCGACTGTCGCCGATCTCAGAGAGGAAATAATAATACTGCTTCAGGAGGAGTGTTATGGTGCAATTGTAGCGGTTTAACACGTTGGCATGTTATTATCTGCCGTTGCAGTTCCATACCAGTGTATACGGGTTTTGGGAGTGAAAAGTTAGAACGCCACCAGTGCATTAATGCAATGAAAAATAATATATATATTTTTTTATTTTGTTTGAAATCACTCAAATAAGGAATCGTATGAAGAAGTCTTCTTTGCAGCATTTTTGGTAATTTTACTTATGTGTTAGTTCATATTTTGCGAATTTTTAGTCCATATGTATGTAGCTACATACATAGTCACTTGTTAGTACATATTAATCCTAGTCCTGGTATAATGCATGACGTTTAAAACTCAACGTTAGATAGACCTGAATTCTCTAATTTTATTGTTGTACGTAACAGCTGTGCATCGGCGCACCGCAGCGATTTTTCTATCTGCTCCATTAGCAACACTGCTTCTTTAGTTCTGTCGCGCATTGCACGGCAGAATTATCTGCGCTGGACTCTACTTCGACGTGGAAGGGTTACCCCTCCCTTACACCCTTTTTGTGTTACTACTCTGTCGACATAGTAATCCACCGAAATCTGTTTAATAAGCAAAACATACTCACATAGATGATTTTTTTTTATTAACCATTACCTAACACGAAAAATGTATGTTGAGACCATCGTGAATTTTTTTAAAAAATGATAATGCCTTACAAAGAAAAATAGTAATTTTTCCTAAAGTAATAAACACCATTTATATAATTTACTAATTAAAGATATTAAACGTCTTAAAGTAGTCATTCACTACTCGGTTAAATTTAAAGATAGCCTGCAAACACAAAAGAGTGAAAAAATATATTTTTATTGTGGAAGGGGGCAAAAATATTTATCGTTTTTGGTGTAAGGACAATTACTTCTAACGTATGTATTTGTTATTTGAAGCGATAGCTTATTTTTGTCTTTTTGCACTGTTCAAGGGAAAAAATGTTAATTTTTGCATTATCATCACAATGATACCGCTTCTAAAGGAATTCGAGACAATCTTTTGCAGACACTTAATAAAATGTATTTTTTAAAAAGTAAATCTGTGTACAGTGGGATCCATGAGTATTACCGTGCAAATTGTCCATCACAATGTTCGTTTGACCCAATAAGAGCTTCAAGAATTAAAAGAAACTCAAAACAAGTTGTTGAAAACTTCTGCACCAGCATACATAAAAATGTATAATTTATTTCCATTTATAGTACATTGAATTAAATGAAAATGTTGATGGCAAAAGTTCTAGACCGGCTGAAGTGGTTTCCCGTCTGAAGCGAATTTAATGCGACGTTGTGACTAACTTTCGTTAGTGAAGAAAGAAGTAATATGTTTACCAAGGTCCATAAGCTAGAAGTTGCCTCTGATTGGACGAAGTTTGCCGCTAACAGAAATAATACGTCAAGATTTCGAGTCCAACACAAGCTTATCTGCTGCTCTATCCTTCTATAATCGTTGTTCACCTCCATGTTATTGATCCTCCTAGCTTGTATTTTGTGGCTCAGTTGTAAAAGATGAGAGAATACAAATTTTCGGTCTGATACTAGATGTCTGTGATGCTGTAATCTGACGTTATCGATGGAATCTGGAACGCTCATCATTCATTGATGTTCGTTTGAATGAATTCTTGAACGATTCGTTATGATTTACCTTCTATATAAACGTTTAAAGTCTTCGTCTTTTTTCTAACATTCCTACACCTTGCTGAATTTTATAGTTGTTTTACTTAACAGAAATGGATGACGCACCGATGTGGAAATCCGTACAAGCGATAAACACGTGCTTCTTGATCGTGCCAGAAGTGTTGGGAGGTGGAGGGGAGGGACTGTAGGAGTGAAGACACAAGTTGCAGAGCCCTCGGGCAAGAACTTGACTTCATAAATTCTTGACACGTCCGTAGGGCTTCCTCAGCAAAGAAATCGGAAGTTTAGATGCTGTTGTTTTCGTTAAAGAAATGAACTAGTCAAGGAAACTGGAATGTACAAGTAGAACATTTATAACAATATGTTGTGCTCTTACATCGTGTATGTAGCCGTGCAGGATTCACAGATAAACCCTTCATTTCAATTACGTAATTCAATTATGAACCCTCTAGAGAAATGACAGTGCAGTGGAAGTATGGCGTATATTTCATGTATTCACATATGTCGAATAGAAAGGTTTTATAACATTTTTTTTCAATTCCACACGGTTATTTTAAACTGCACTAGTAGTGAAAAATTAATGTTTATATGTCTCAATTGTTCCACTGACTTAACATTGGATTATTGATATCTCAAACTTTTGAAATTCTCTTCTAATATTGTTTTATAAGAACTTTTATTATAGCTATAACTTCCACTTTTTAATTTGTTCCTTGCCTTGGCCACGAAATTTGATATTTTCATTCAGTAAACACACTGGCAATATTTCTAAGTTTTCAGTGCTATTCTAACCCTGGCGTATTTATCTGAAGATGTTATAAATATTCCACTTTGGAACAGTTCTTTTATCTTTGGCTTGGCGCTTGGGTAAAACAATAAGATGACATGCAACCTTGCAATATATACAGGATGTCTCAAAAATGTATACACACTTTGAATGATTATTAAGGCAGTGTTTATTAAAATACCATTTTCAAAATTTAACAGAATCTACAGACATGAATAATTTTCTTTGTCGACGCCTGTTTTCAAACCGATGACTGTTTTGATCCAGGCACTGTTGAAAACGTGTAGCAATTTAATCTCAAACCCAAGAATCATTTCGTTCGGTATTTGTGTACATTTTCGTTCATTGTCTGGCTTCAATTCATACTCTTGCTGATTTTGTACCGTAAACTGTATATTTTATGCATCCCTATACAAAAGGGTCTAGTGGCGTGAGGTCTGGTGAACGCAGAGGGTATTCTTCTGAACCTCTTCATCCAATCCATTTGTTCGGCACATTTTGCCAAGTACCACTTAGAAAACTGCACTTTTCGGTCCGGATCATCTGCATCGAGAGCATGGACTCTTTTTGGAATGTAACTCTTTTCCTTCAAAATGCAATGGACATTGACTCTGATATTCCTGTTATCGTATGTGTACATTTTATTGGGACACCCTGCGTTTTTAAACATAGCAGTGGTTGATCTAAGAGGCACACAGGCTACTTTTTCCATGTGCTAAACTTAAAGCCAAAAAATATCCTAAACTTTTGATGTGCATTTATCTGCACTTATCTTACATGCGTTTTCTGTTAAATGAACCAAAAAAAATCACATACTGCTTATAGATTTGTAATTAGGCCAATGTAGATTTGTAGGTAAAAACTATCTTTAGAGAATCATATTTGAGGACAATTTCTGTATTTCAGATTTTGAGGAATAGTTGTTATAAACGAACCATTCTTGCCAGCATAAACACATTTCCTTCTGTTCATGAAATACAAGTACGAAATAGGGGGAAATGTCAGGTAACAGAATAGTTTTGGCATGTTCTCTTATCAGAAACGTTCACAAATGCCTTTATTCCATATCATGTCACTACAGGACTACATTACTGCTAGACCAGAGGCGTGGCGTGCATGTAGCCGCTGTTACCGCAGGTAACACCAAAATATAAAGAATTGAAGAACCCGTCTTAAAATATTATTACGTACATAAACTGGTAATATTGTCGTAAAGTAAACATTGCAGACTGACATTTTTTCTGACACCGGCAAAAGCGAAGAGGAGGACTGATCCGGTACCCTCCACAGGCAACATGAGGAAAGGGCCCTGAGCCCACCCAAGGAAGACTTCGCGTTGCGACAAATACTGACCGCGGGAGAAGGAGGCGGGTTTTTGGCATTCCTGTTTAGCCGGCGCAGTTGCCGGTGATCCTTACCGGAAACATACCAGTGTTGCCATATTCAATTGACAGCAAAGAGCTAAGTCGCCTAATCGGGTCTATCTTACTCTGAAGGTGTCCAGTCACACTGGGGAACGATGGCGCAGTGGTAGCGTCGCCGCCTTATAATCAAGGGATTCCGGGTTCGATACCCGGTGGAGGCACAAGTGGTTCGGATCCAACTTTAAACTGTCCCGATTAGCATTACTGTTCATGAAGTGGACTTAAATCGCCAAATCAAAATTTTAAAAAATCAAATCACACTGGGGCAAGAGCAAACTACCAAGTGATATTTTGTATTTACACTAAATATCAGCGATTATGAAAGTCCTCTTTGTCCTTCTTCGACATCATGGGCGAGAAGGAGAGGAGAGGGATGGGTATGGTCAAGGGGTCCGCTGTCCTTCTAAAAACGTCAACCTAAAATTCTATATTTCACACATATAATATTATTTCGGTTACAGGAATTTGTGATAATTGTTGATAATACTGATTGAGATTGATATACGTTGTCGCAGGAATGCAATAATTTCGGATTGGAGCAATGTTTTTGAGGTGGTAGAACTGTTTTTGGGTGAAAACAATACTTACAAGCATAATTTCCCGATTGTTATCTTGGCACGCTCTGAAGTGTCAGGTGTCGCAGGTTCGAATCCTCAGCAAGAAATGGTTATTTCAATGTTCGTTGTTATTATTTTACTTACATAATTATAAAAATTAATAATTACATACACAAAGAAATAATAATTTTATTTCAATAATTCACCATGCATCCTCATCGTTACGATTATCCTATAAAGCGAAAGCCTTAAAGGTAGCAAAGGACGTAAAATATACGAAATAGTAGTGGTGTCAGAAATGAGATTTCAGTGGATTTAGCGAAACATGGGAGTGGGAGTAGTTGGGAAACAGATGAAGACTACATCTACTCTACATACGTCTTATTTGAAACGAAAAGTTTCGCGATTTGGGCAAATCTGGTTTCAAAAGAACTAAGATGGCAACATTAGTAGAACTGGACTTCTTGCAGGTTCCGAAGGAAATATTGGGGAAGGGCCGATGCTGAGAGGGGAGGGGGCAAGGAGGGTGCTTCACGTGTTACAAAAGTAAACAACGATTTGTGGGAGGGACTGTGCAGTGGGAGTTTTGTGACTGGTGTCTTTCGTCTTTATGTTGTTTTCGGGCATTGTCAATTAATTAATGAAGCTTGCTCCGAGTTCCGAGGTGGCGGGTTCATCCTATCTGGACAGTGTGTGTAATCGTGCGATAGAAGATATTTTGAAGCAAGCTTTCGATTCGTTATTTTGCAGAAAAAATCGAAATTGTGGCGAAAGGGAGGCCAAAGCCTATTTTGAACGATTTAAAAACCAAGTCGTCTGCTGGATATGACCGACATTTCAATGTTTCGTGGTATAACGACTATCCGTGGTTATGTGGATGTGTGCAGTTGTCGAAACTCTTTTGTTGGCCATGTAGTCTATTTTCGGGTGAAAAAAAAAGTGTCGAATTCAGATGTGGATAACATGGATCATGACCATGACGCACCCAAAAATTCAAATGAAAAATTTCTCTTTATGACAGCATCATAGAAGTTTTTTGATTTGATTTGATTTTTTTTTGCTTCGCTTGTGCCACTTTTGGCTAATTTGCGAAGATGGGGATGAGTGATGATATGATTAAATTGATGAATAGACATCACAAACGCCCATGCCCAAGCTAGGTTGCGAACCCGGGATCCCAGCATCATATAACTATTTTCTAAGTCGAATTGATCTGCTCTATAAGTAGCCTTCGATGTTTCTGTAAGTATCAAATTACGTATTATTGTGTCAACAACCAATGTTTGCGATTTCACTTTAGTCCTTGTCAACATTTCTTTTCCTGATTAATAACTTTACCAAAATCTAGTATTGAATTGCATACGTACCAGATTAATATTATATGAACTACTTGGAAGACATTCGGGGGGGGGGGGAGCATGAGGTGGGGAGGCGCCCAAGTCTCCCTTAAATGTCCCACTGATAACCGGTAACACTTTTAAAAATCCACGCCACGCCACTGTGCTAGACACTACGTGAAGTTTTGAACGAACACACTAGCTGGCGCCTTCATAGCTTCTCCAAGTTGATAATCCTGATTGCCAGCTCTCGGTATGCTGCAGAGGCGGAACGAGAAATATTTCCGACTTTCTTCTTCGTCCAATTTCGAACGCTTCGTGACACCTGTTAACAAATTAACTCCTAAGTGGCTTCGTCCACACCTCTAGAAGAACCAGGTGCCGACAGAGGATGAATGAAGATAACGGCATGCTCCGCTGGCTTCATCTTCCAACGGACGTAACAGATAGGATTTATACCAAGATCTGTTGCCTTTATCATCTTCACTGGAATCGTTACAATTTCCGGTTCTTTCTGCTGAGCACTACTACTTCTCCCCCTCTCTTTCTTCACCCAGAACCACGCCTGCCTGGGCGAAAGAAACCGGTTGTAGGATGTTGCAGACTTTTTTTTTTAATTTGTGGGGGAGAATGACATACTGAGGTCAAAATCGGCACTAGATACAAACTTATATGAATCATATAGGAAGAAGAAATATATATTTAATTTTCAGTGTCAAATTCTTTAATTTGCTCAACGTTTTGACGTACTGCACAAACATCTTTTACAAAAGCCGAGAAACCATCAAAATGTCAACCTTACTTCCACGTAGTACACCCAGGTAAGTGCAATATTGCAAGCCAACGAGCACGAGACTCTGGCGTGTGGACCTACTGCCAGTTCAATCCTCTGTAGTTTTTTTTGATTGATTGGTTTGGTGTTTTAAGTCCACTTTGTGCACAGTAAGCCTAATCGGGACTTGACCAACTGTTTGAAGTGGGATCCACCGGGTATCGAACCCGGCACCCCTTGTAATGATTACAAAGTGATGTCGAATTCTCTGTAGGGCTACGTGTTACCCTGTGTTTTGTCCTTCTGTTGAATATTCAAGCACAGCTTCAGCTTTTAACCTAGATAAGTTGATTTTAGTGCTCAGAGGTACGTGTTCATTTTATTTATAAGGTGTTCGGCCCAAGTGCTCAAGCACCCAAAATCTTTATTTCAATCAATTAAAGAACCAAAATTACATTAAAAAGTCAGTTACCAAGGAAACATTATTATAACAAAGTTCAAGATATGTTGCACTGAAATTAGTATGTTACACTTCTGGGTTGTAGTGATTCTATTGAAAGTCAATCGGATCATTACAACTCAGAAGTGTCCGTGACTGTACAAAAATGTGGTGCACTTATGCATTTCAGTAATACAACATTTTGTGAAGCACAGTAAAATAAATATTTAAAAGAGAATATAATGCGTTTGTGCGTTGTTTGACACTGGAATTTTGTATCATGCTCGATTTGTTCTACAAATATACACAGCGCACCACCCCTATCCCCTGCACTGATTAAGGATTGCAAGCAGCCAGCTAAAATACCAGCGAAAAACTGACATTTTAGGCCTATGCAAAACGCTAGATATCGCATTTTATAATAGCCCCGTCTAGTTCACTGCAGTTTTTGACACTAGGTGTAGTGCAGGTGTATCCCGGTGTCAGGCTGGTGTAAGGAAATGACGTACAACCAAGTAGACGAATAGCGGTGTTCAAGTTCAGAAAATTCAACAAATGCCTGTCTGCTGCTTTAAACGTTCATTTGATTAGTTATCAAGCACCACGTAACCATTACACCGCTCCAGAAAGTAGTGCAAATGGTGCAGACACCAAATACGCTACTTGACACCAAATCAACAAAGTAGGCGAGTCGGTGTTGCATTGTGAAACAAACTTGACGCGCGAGTGTAGAGTGTGTCAAAGAGTGCAGCGAACTGGACGGGCATTAGTATGGCATTTATATATATATTATTACATATTATGTAATTTATATGTACTTCCTGCTGTTATAAAATATATATGAAGTGTTTTAAAATGTGGGGAGTTAATGCCGAAAAATGTATGAGGACCGGTCCTGTAACGTCACGGAAGCTATATGAAGAGCCTGGATGGGTCCACCTATACAAACTCCACCTTGAGTTATACGATTTGTCTCAGCTTCCAAGCGCCATCTAGTGTGACGAGTGCAAAATAGCCGATGGACAAGACTTAACCCAGTTGCATGTCAATCAGTACCAACAAGAACGTAACGCTGCCAAACGCAGAGGAACAAGATTTTCCTGTAAAATTCGCACATCGCGTGTGGAAAATCCTACGGTTCCTTCTTTCCGGAATGCGTGGAAAAATGTTTACTCGTGGGGCGGGCGGATGGCTTCTTTATTCGCAATAATTGGCTCCCCTCGGGCGGCGACGTGTCAAGCTGACCCCCCCTCCCCCAACTCGGACCGGACTGGAGAGCCAGATACTACAGTTGGAATTATTATCCATTGCTTGCGTTAGGTAGGTGGTGCGTGCCTGAAAAAGGGTTACACAGATGCAGTGTTGCCAACTTTACATTTGGATCCAGGCCTTGAACATTTTTACACAGCTCACCCTGATGTAACCATGAGTAAAATTGACCCATTTTCTATTATTATTGTTCTGAATCATAAAAAAACTCGATACTTATAATTTTTTGCTGCATATTTAAAACTTAGTTCAGTGGAAAGATATTAACATACAAATAATCACTAAAATGAAATTATACAATAACTAATGCCCATATAAAATTAGCAAAAAAATATTTTTACTCATTCACAGATACTGAACGTTAAGTCAGTTTTGTTCCCAAATAAGGAGTGACCCTTTCTGAAGACACCCAAAATGTGAACATCTCTTCCACGTAGTACACCCAATCCTGCATTTAGCAGACTAACTAGGCTCGGGCACCTCGACCTGCAGTCAGAATAATCCTCTATGGGACTTGTGTCCTTTCATCTTATCACCATCTTCATCTTCGCAATTAGGCAAAAGTGCCTGAAACACTAAGTAAAATAAATCAGTTCAAATCAAATGATTCCCAAATACATTAACCGCGAGTAAATTTAATGGACACACCTGAGAGCGTATTCAATCCACAATTATGCTCTCACTCTTGTATGCCTCTGAGATATAAACGTGTCATAATAACCGCTAGAATACGGAGGTAGACAGACTGTAATATCTCGAATTACGAAGTGGCGTGTAACATTAGAGAAATATTTATGTGATGTTTGGGTTTACGCCGCTGAAAATAAAGTTTCTAGTTTCTTTGTTGATGTGATTTGGCAACACTGCGAAGATAATTCCTTTTTTCTATCAGTTTCCGTGAATCACGTGAGAGCTACATTGCATTTAGGTTGAATTCCGCGAGCTACTGCTAACGTCTGATTGACGTTTAATCCCCAAAAGAACCAATGTGTACGGCATTCTCACAAATGTAGACCCACAACTTGTCAAGGTCACTGGACCCTTGGTCTGTATCACTAAAAACCACTACACGTTGGAAACTTTTTAGGAGGGATTTTATAATGCGTATGCAGTACATTAATTGCACCAAACTGTTAAAATTATAATACTACCAGTACCAGTACTACTTAGAACATGGTAAAAGGTACCTCGTGTTCGCAAGGTGGCCCACTTTACGAAAATCATATTTGTATTTAACACAGCTAACAAATGGCAATACATCAACGTACCCAGTCCTCCTCAGGTACACTCTGCAGAGAAACAACAGCCTCGGGATGCCAGCACTCATTTTATGTAAGTTATCGTGTTGGGTAGCGAGCATATTGGTCGTTATTTTTAGGTAAGAAATGTGTGTTTGTGCATCTTTGAAATTAACGAATGTTCATATATTATTATATATTTTGAAAGCTCATTTAATTATTTATCTTTTTGAGTAGTTACATTGTGACTGTCTTCTACATTCACGAATAACAGTATTTACTTTATTTCTGCTGCACACAAGTTTATAAAATTAACAGGGAACCATTGAGATTAAGAACGCTGTATCAATGTCGATATTTGTTTTAAGTTGTTGATTTCGATTCGTTTTTGTTATATGTAAGAAGATTGACTTAAATGTATTGTGTTGAAAATCACAAATGAGTTTGTACGAATGATTTAAAGTGAAATAATATTTAGGAAGCTGAGTTGTATTGTTTAATTTCTTGTAACGTAAGTATAATAACATTATGGAACCCTCTGAGCGCTGAGGACTTGCAATTTAAATTTAAAATTGTGTTAAAGTCTGCTCATCCTTCGCGTACAATATATATTCAGTGTGAAGTTGCAACATTATATTTTTTTTTGTGTCAAAGCAGCGATACCTATTTTTGTTTACAAACGTCGTTAATGTATATAATGCATGTCAACAATCAAAATTCTCTAACAACAATTTTGTCTAATAAATTGCAGAAACGTGAATAAACATGAATAAATGTTTCCCTGAGCACAAGCAACATTTTCTAAGCAACTATAGCTAAGCCTTGGAACACCTTTGGGACCCCTGTTCCCAAGGTGGTCCATATGTAACGGTTTTGTATTTTTTTTTAAGTTACACGCAATTTTACAAAATATTAATTTGCTTCACATTGTAAATTAGAGGTGTTATTTCTTTTAATTTCAGAGGTTTGTAAATTGTCCTACAATCTTAACTATGGCCACCTTTGTTTCACCTACCTCATTGTAAGCATTGTGTACTGATGTCATTGAACCCTAGCTCAAACTCAATCAAATTTCGGTTGACGTGCATCGTAGTTTCACGAGATTATTTTTGAAAATGCAGGAATCCGATATTTCTCCCACGTTTTCAGGAAGTTTAGTCGATGCCGTTGTTCTTGCAACACAAACGCGCAATTAACGAAGCAAGCCTACCTTGGACTACATAATATTTCTGCTTGTTACGCATAGATTTTCTTCCCGCGGTAAGAGAATCGTGTTCAAAGATGAGAACAGTTTCTGCCACAAGCTTGTGAAAAGCTTCGGGTTATTATCGACGGTGCATGACTGCAATTTAGCCAACGGAAGTTGTTCACTTTGGACGAAGGTTTTCAGATAACTCGGTCGTATTTAGTAGAGCGTGGTGTAGGAGTTCATTGTGTACATATTTTATTGTATACTAAGCAAAATTAAATCATTACATCCCGTCCAGTATGTTCATATACATTATTATAATGTACTAAATGGCAATAAGATAATATTTAGAATACACAATAGCACATTGAAGCTTTTAGACTCAAGTTCTAGGCATGATACGAGTGTTACATTTTTGCGTTAGTTCTTGTCATCCTGTGGCGTGCCTAGGAAGGGGGGAGGATCATAACCCCTATCCCCTTTGATCCAATTTTCCTAAAAAAAAAGAACGTCAAAGGTAGGAAAAGATGGACAAATGAAGGCTGATTAAAAAAAAAAGTATATGTAACGATACTGCCACCAATGCATCCTTACTTATTATTTTTTTAATAAATCCGTTATTTGTTGATTTCAATAAGCACTCCACCATGGGGTGGGGTGGGCTCGGGTTCCACGGGATCCATGAGTATTACTGCGCAAATTGTCCATGACTATTTTCATTAATTTTTCTCTTACATCCTGTGTGTTTTTAAGCGATGGATTTTTATGTATGCTGGTGCAGATGTTGTCAATAGCTTGTTTTGAGTTTTCTTTTAATTCTTGAAGCTCTTATTGGGTCAAATAAAGTGCACGAACATGGTGATGGGCAATTTGTACGGTAATACTCAAGGATCCCACCGTACATGATGAAATCTCAAAAAAATGCAGGGAGTTCTAAACTTTTTAAAGTTTATAACGGACACAATTTTGACCTGCTTTTGAAAACTGTCGATGTTCCTTCTTCCTATTCAAGAACTAACTACACAGCAATGAACTCATCCGTATTATCGTCAAGACACAAATCTTTAGATCCGAAAACGGAACCTGTGTTCCATTTTCATAGTTATTTTTTTTTTTTAGTTCTATTTCCTCCCACCATGAGCGCCACCGTTCTCGAATATGTTGGCGGAACTTTCTGTAATGAACGCGCCAATAGCAAACCGCTCATAATCTTCACAAACCTGAAATTGACTCGATCATGTCGTGCGATGTGAAGCCACTCCACCACTCTTTAACAATTACATCGAAATTGCGTCGCGAAATTATTGTTATTTGCTAGCTGAGGTTAGGCGGATGTAGCCCATCAGGTCTGTGGTTAGCAGCTAATCAGCTACACGGGTGAGTACTTCTCAATCACGATAGAGACCTCGACGCGAGTCTTTTTTTATTTTTATCTCCATGCCCCTTTTTTGTTCATTCCCCACCCCATTCGTAGTTTAACTACGACCAGTAATCAAAAACGATGACTTCATCAGCGAAAATAAACACCTCTCAATAACGTAAAACAATACCTAAGGATCGTGCATGTAGATATAAAAAGAAGAAGATAAGGGTTTGTTGTTTTTTATCTGTTAATGTGTAAGTAAAGCTGATGCAGATCTTTTTCTTGTACAAGGACTGTGCTATTAGCCTGAGAGTTTAACCCACGCGCCAGACTGCTATCAGTTCGTAGTAGGATGCATACATATTATGAAGCAAATTGTCCACTGCCATTCATTTTTCTTACATTCTACGTGTTTTTAAAGTATAAGAAGTTGTACTAATGCTGATGTAGAGGTTTTTAATTTATTCCTTGGAGTTAACGTTTAGTACGGTCGATAAATCGACTTTATTGGAAAAAAAACATGAAACTTTATGCACTTTTCTTACACACACGTAGAAACAATTTTGACGAAGGGACCCAAAGATCGGCAGCGTATTAAAACACGACGCCATATTGACTTTTTCAACAAATTGCACAGATTTTCCTTTAAAAGGTTTATAAAGCTTCATTTTACAGTTTCATATTGGAATACACCACGGAGGTGAGCAATTACATTTTTTGAGTAACGAGTAACTTTTTCAGATAACGAGTAACGACAGTTACTTTTCTGTACAGTGGGATCCATGAGTATTACCGTGCAAATTGTCCATGACTATTTTCATTAATTTTTCTCTTACATCCTGTGTGTTTTTAAGCGATGGATTTGTATGTATGCTGGTGCAGAAGCTGTCAACAGTTTGTTTTGAGCTTTCTTTTAATTCTTGAAGCTCTTATTGGTTTGATTGATTGATTGATTTAGTTTATTTTACTTCGCGTTTTGTGCCTCTTGGCTAATTTGCGAAGATGAGGATGAGTGATGAAAGGATGAAATTGATGAATGGACATTCACAAACAACCAAGCCCGACCGGGATTCGAACCCGGGACCCTTGGCGTCGCAGCGCGATGTGCTAACCGCTCGGCCACAGGGTCGGGCGAAGCTCTTATTGGGTCAAATAAAGTAGACGAACATGGTGATGGACAATGCACGGTAATACTCATGGATCCCACTGTACGTTACAACAGTAATGATCAGTTGCTTGCTAGAAAAAATATAAATAAAATGTGTGATGATTTTTTTTTCAAGTTCATGGTTCATGCTTTCAGTTTTCATACGTCTATGTTTTAATAATTAAACATATGAGCTTTATTATAATGTAATGGAATGTTTAACTTTGGATGTTCAATAGAAAAAAGAACCGCTCAATAAACGCACCTTGCTTAGAATAACACGTTCTCATTTGATACACCTTTTTTCTCACGTTTTGTGTTAATTTCTAAGTCAATTTTATACCTGTAAATGATAATCTAACATCGACTTAAAATTAATTATACAGTGAGAAATAAACTTCTCGCACAAAATTCGAAATGTATTAAATCAAGGTGGATGTGTAGTGGTACATCATTTTGGCACAGTTAAACGTATGATTATTGTCTGATATCCTCCATTCGTACAGTTTTAGAGCATCACACGGAAATAATGTAACTTTGATGCATTTCCCTGTGTAATTTCTCCAGTTAAAAACTTATTGTGTTGCACCAAAAATTCATCGTTAACAGTTTATGTATTTTTAATGTGTAACTGAAGTCAAAACAACCATGTATCCTCCTGTTAATTGACATAATTTGGGTATTATCCTGAAAATAACTTTGCACTGTGTATTGCCTTTTGAATGTTATTATTTTGTAGTTTGTATGACTAACTAACTAACTCACTCTCTAGCCTTCTTAAACCCGAAGGTTCATGGCTGCAGCAACACAGGCCTCCATCTGTCCCTATCTTGAGCAAGATCTATATACTCTTTTCCATCCCTACCAATTTACTTTAGGTCTATCTCAACGTTGTCCCTCCATCTTCGTCTTGGCCTTCCTACAGGTCTCTTACCATCAGGTTTCCCAACAAGAATCCTGTGAACTCCTCTTTCCTCTCCCATTCGTGCCACATGGCCTGCCCACCTAAGTCTTCTTGATTTAATCATTCTAATAATATCTGGACATGAATACAAATTATGTAGTTCTAAATTATGTAACCTTCTCCACTCACCTGTCTCCTCATCCCTTTTAGGTCCAAAGATTTTCCTAAGGATCTTATTTTCAAATACTCTCAATTTATGTTCCTCTTTCAATGTAAGGGACCAAGTTTCACACCCATATAATACTACAGGCAAAATTACTGTTTTGTATATTTTAACTTTTAGTTTCTTAGATATTAAACGAGAAGACAAAAGTTTATGAAGAGAGAAGTAACATGCATTTCCTGAATTAAGCCTACTTTTTATTTCCTCTGTAATATAATTTTCACATGTTAATATTACTCCTAAGTATTTGAATTTGGAAACTGGTTCAAACGAGTTGTTATCAATAATTAGATTTTGATTATTACCTAACACTTTGTTTCGGCCTGTAAGCATATATCTAGTTTTTTCTTTGTTAACTTCCAAACCTATCTCTTCAGCAGTTTTGAAAAATATTTTAGCATTATTCTTAATTGTATTTATATCATCTCCTAATAAGTCTACATCATCTGCATATGCTAACAACTGAGTCACACCGTTTAATTTTAGTCCTTCGTTAGTTTCTTTTACCTTCTTCCTAACAGCATATTCTAAGGCAAAATTAAAGAGCAATGGAAATAATGCATCTCCTTGTTTTAACCCATCATGAATTGTAAATTTGTCAGACACATTAATACCCACACGAATTTTACTTTCTGTTTCACTGGTGCATACTTTTATCATACTAACAAGCTTCTTAGGTATTCCAAACTCGACTAATATATTATATAATTTATCTATTTTGACCGAATCATATGCTTTTTTGAAATTAATGAATAGCTGATGGACATTTTGATTATATTCCCACTTTTTTTCAAGTGTCTGTCTAATGTGAAAAATTTGATCTGTACTTGATCTGTTACGTTTAAATCCACATTGATAATCAACTATAACTTCATTAGCATATGGGGTTAGTCTTGTTAAAAGAATGTTAGATAATATTTTATATGTTGTTGACATTAGAGAAATTCCACGGTAATTGTTGCAGTTCATTTTATCACCTTTTTTAAACACAGGAACAATTATGGATTCTTTTGTTTGTATGCCAGAAAGGAATATCAATTATAATCATTTTGCATTGTATTAATGGTTCCATAATAACAGCCATGCTCTCCTAATTGTACGTGGAGTCCCAGCACGGGAATTCTTGCATACCGTGAATTAACTATAATTCTGAAAATTGTAGCCTTTGTCGCTATAATTCATAATTAGGTGACCAATTTGGTTAATTGTGAACATCATATATTCAAGCTAGCTATCACGAAAGAGCTTGTACAGTGACACGTTTGGGTTGCAAGGACATTATTGACATTGTTCCAGTGGCTTTACGATAGGGACCTCAATATTCCGGTTATTTCCCCCCCAAATTCGAGTTTTTATTTTAGAACACTTTTCTGGCAAATATAGAGCCTACCTAAAAAATATACAGGGTCAACGAAGTTAGTAGTAAGTTGTATTTTATACAGCGAATATTGATACACTTGTCAGTTGAATTGAATCTTCTGCCAATATGCTGTATAAAGAAACAAACAGCCGGAGTACTAAGTGAGGTGAGTGTATCTTCATTGTCCTTTTAAATTAGTATTTTAAATTGTAGGTCACATGGCCTAACCCTTCTCGTGACAAGTTTTTTTCAGTGTTGGAAACTATTTTTGAGGCAGTTACTTTCCACGGTTTCCCGCGCGAGAAACACCGATGTTTCGGCTCCTGTGTGGCAGTAGGTAGACACTCGATCTCCGCCAGAGCCGCATCACTTCGCCCGGTAACGCGAAACGTTCTGACAGAAGGTGGAAAATCGTTGGAAAAATCCATTTACACGTGATTTCACGTAGCTTTTGGAATGTTCTTCTTAACAACAATTACCATTTTTGGGAGTTATTGCATTTGCGAAAAGGGAAGGTCTCCAACGATAGGCCACAGAACATTTTGATCGACCCACGTAGATATGGCATGCAGTAAAAAAGAACGTGCGCAACCGTAGCCTCCTGCACCTGATGAGAATGAGCGATAATCATGCACGGAAAAGAGGGAAGGGGGTAAGAAGATTGATGTTTTGTAGCGCGTGCTGCCTCCTACCGGAAGAGATTGTCCGCGGAAGAAAATTCATGGACGAAAGCTCCTCCTCGCTTGGGAACTCTGATTCTTTACGATTCATGAGGATGGTGTTTTCTTCAACGTCCGAGATGAGAGGGAAAATGGCAGATCTGATTCCGCCGCCAATCTAACAAGATAATGAACGGTTGCTAAAATACGTGGATGATTCCAGATGTCTTCTTCAAAAGGATTGCGAGCTGTGGGGAAAGCTGTTTATCAAACGGCATCACGTTGCGAGATGTTGTGTCTGTCTATCCTTTCTTCCATTGTATTCGTGTGCTTATCTCTACCAGCAGTGACTGAAAAGAGAATTAGCCGATTTCCGTGGCGAGTGCTTAGCAAAACACGCTACGGCGCAAGGGATCCTGGGTTCGAATCTATACCTGAGCATTGGTGTTCTTTGTGCGTATCCCTTCATGTAGATCCTTCCCTCAAACCTTTCCCACCAATACCGTTTTAGGAACTGACAGCTCTTGTCAAGTCCACGTGGAGTAAATGAGATGTTGCCAACTCAGTTTCTTTAGAGATTTCTTAACTTTAGGTTGCGGTTGCGTTATCTTTGCTAAGTTGTGTCATTGTGTTGTACTATTTTTTATACAATTTGGAGAACTTGGGAGTATAACGTCGCAGTGAAGATACCCAACTGGCGTTCGAATCAGGACCTCAACTATAACCGTGGATGTGTGACATGTGGTTGGATACATTCAGGTTAAGAAATGCAGTTTCTCGAGGGCTCGTAGCGTCGAAACGAGGACTCGTCGTGAATATCTCACCAAGAGATGATGTTCGCCTCGGTATCTTGGAAGTTTGGCGCTGCTGTGCAGGGACATCCCGTGTCCACACATTAAAGTACATAAACTCCAAGGGAAATTAAACAGATAATGCATAAAACGATGCATTTTCCATTACTGAACCACTTGATGCAGTAAAAATGCATCAACTTGCTTCGATGGATTTGGAGCTGTGTGCATCTTGGATTCGAACTCAGGCATAGCGATTTACACTACCCACTGGAGGTCGACTATTGCAAAAGAAGTACGTGGGAATTGTGTGACGTATTTTAATGAGCAATAAAGAAAGGAATCAGCTCTAAGCTTTCGCCATCGACAAGATGGCGTCTTACGTTGAAAGGCGCGGTGCTTTATGTTCAACTCGGACTTACGTCGTGTTTACCGTACCTACTAGTCACGATTGTCTAAAGTGAAGGAAAAAGTTAATTAATATTAGCCTTGTGTTGAGTTTTAAGTAGCTTTATTGCGGATGTGATACTGTATGTGTTCATTAGCCATAACAATCAAGACCTTTGGGGAAATGAACCTGACAGATCTATATGAAACCTGCAAAAGCATTTAGTGCTATACGCTAGTGGCAGATGGCAATCTTTCCTTGCTGTGGCTAGTCTGCGTGGATGAAAGGTAACGTGCTGTACCTGCAGGAACGTTGATTTATTCAATGTTCACTGAGATAGACGCCACTCCTTATCTACGAGAGAGAGAGTCAAATGAAATCTTTAAAAAGCCAGACAAAATTTTTATGGCAGACTCAAAATTACGTACATTCATGAGATATCAGATGTTATTGTCTAAACGTTCGCAAAACTGCGTCAGTATTCACGTAGTTTTAATTTGAAGACGGATGTTCTATTTATTTTAGGGTATGGCCACTCTGGAAACTTCACGCCTGTAGATTGTTTTATCCGGTGAGTATCACAGCGTATGGTAAAGTTGAAGTCCTCATTCGAACGCCACTTTACTTCAAAGAAAGTTTCGAATGATCAGTTCCCTCATACTATATTTGGAACGATTTAAACATAGTGGAGATTATTGCTGCTTAAAATGTGATTATGAACCACATAAATGGCTATGCTGACGTCGAACTTTAGTGCAGTTGAAAATTAAATAAAGAAAATCTTTCAATTTGTAAACAATCACCAAATTAGTAAATAACAAGTACTCACCATTGCCTGCTTTCTTCAGTACGCCACAGTTCTAAAACTCTCGACAAGCGCCGAAGTCAAATCGTGTGCTAGGTCATAAGAATCACTCTTTCACTGTCGAATTTTGTTTGAACCCTCGACACGACATCCGCAGCTGATCATCGTGATGAAGTGCAAATCCACGTCTAACACCACTGTCAAGTGTCAGGATAGTCAAATAAATCTAGCAACGCCAAACACAATAACAAGACCAACACACCAACGTGCTCAATTCAACGTTCAGCAGCAAAGTTGCACGCTCAACCAAGAACTAATGCAAGTTTCAACTGCTTGCTACAACTACCTACCATGAATCATATCAGCTACTCTCACGGGCGCCACCTGTAGTCATTTGAGGAAAAGACAAATATAGCTGTTCTGATTGTACGAATTACGCAGCACAACATTGGATTTGTATATGTTTCCTTACTGAACGACACTTGTGCTTGTTTTGTCTGGAGTCAAATCTAGAGCCTCTGGTTTCGTAGTGTGTTTCACCAAGCATTCCTTCAAAATTAGAGAAGGTAACATACAAAGGGGCCGAGGTATTTCTTCCTTTATTTGAAAGGGATTGATTTGTTTGAATTAGTTTATTTTACTTCGCTTTCTGCCACTTTTGGCTAATCGCGAAGATGAGGATGAGTGATGTGATGAAATTGATGAACGGACACTCACACAAAGAACACCCATTCCCAGGCCGAGATTCGAAACTGGGACCCCTGGCGTTATAGCGCGCTGTGCTAACCCCTCTGCCATGGAGCTGGAGGTGGGCAGTATTTGAAAATGAGTAACTGCTGTGGTAGGTTTTATGCAATAAACACATTTGAGGCACTTACAGTGGGGGTAAAAGTGTAACCGTTTGCTTCAGCGGCGTATTCTGAAAATTTGACCTGGTTTACCGCAACAATTCTTATTTATTGTATATATCTATAATTCGTCCATGTAGATTAATTAGATGTAATAGAAATAAACACCACCAATGCAAGCACGCAAGAAAAAGAAAAACAGAAGTCAGACTACTTCAAATTTTCAGCCAATTTCTATATTTTTCATAATATCTCCCTTTTTAACTAAAATTGGACCTAGATTTCCCTGCAGCAAGCACAGAAAGCAGAAAGTAACAAGCAGTTTTCTTTTACCAACGCAGTTTGCAGCGGTGGAACTGACCCCGCAGGTTTCGGCTCCCTTGCGCTCCTTGCGCACCATCGGGGAGGAAAGCCAACAGTCAGAAGGGTACGATGGAGAACGATCAGTGGCGTATATAAACCAGTCTTTACGTTTTTTTAAAATAATTTACTTAAATTCTGGTTTAGAAGCTAGTTTTAACAGTTTGCATAATATATAATGATCTGTTACTCATGTAATAAAGCGAAATGCATAAAAAGATCTGAAAAAAACTTGGTTTACCGACGGTAAACGCGGTAACTTAGAATTCGCCAGTGATTTGCACATAATAAATAACTGGCTCATTTCTTCAGGCTGAAAAGGGCCTTCCCGATGGTGCAGTGGTAGTGTCGTCGCCTTATAATGAAGGGGTCCCGGGCTCGTAACCCGGTGTAGACACAGTGGTTCGGATCCCACTTTAAACCGTAGGTTCAGTCCCAATTTGCCTTACTGTGCATAAAGTGGACTTAAATCACCAACTCAAACTCTCCAGGCTGAAAAAATTTCCTTCCATCCGGAAGTAACTCTCAACTTTATCAATGGCTACTTGAAGAAGTAACTGAGTTGCAGTTACTAATTTTAAAAAGTAACTGATTACAGTTACCATTGCAAAATTCAAACAACAGTTACTCATTTACGAATTCAGCACCTCAATTTACAAAAAATGTAAACATTATTTTGTAAAACACTGTCAAAACTTAGGGAAGGACCCGAGCCCGGTAATGCCTGGCTAGGAAAATGTGCAAAGTTTGCGTTTTTGTATGAATTCTCGGAACTTGCCCTGCATAAAGCCCAGTGAATGAATACAGTGATGGACAATTTGCCTGCTATTATCTTTGAAACGTCTGTGCACCCCTCATAATGGAAACACGGTGGAATTCGCCAGCGGAAACAAGGGAGTTATGAAGAAGAAGAGTGTGAACTCTCCGCAGTTTCCAATCACGAGTCATGTTAAAAGGTTGTGGACCTCGATGGGGTTCCCGTCACGAAAGCGCAAGAGATTATAGCCAAGGCTAGCCCCGAGGGAAATAAAAGAGCGCTTGTCGAAGATGAGCACACAATGGGTTCCGCAATGCATGAGCAGACAGCGGGGCTCCATCCAGTCCGTCCATGTGAATCCCACGGTACTCGCGAGGCAACAAGCGAAAGCCTTTTTTTGTCGGGAAAGAAAGAATGAAATCCGCTGCCAGCAACACTTTTATCCTGAATGCCATATCCACATTTTTAAGAATAAAATCGTGCTGTTCCTTAATGAAAGTTAGTTTTCCCATCAAGTACTGCAAAAAATTGCACTCAATGTACTGATGTATGGGATACGTTTAGCCAAAGGACAACAGGAGATGTTCTCCGCATACCATAACATTTTTTTTTGTTCCAAGTTACGAATCGTTTGACTATCATCCGTAAATCAGAGGGTAGATTCATATGTGCTATTGCTATAGTATCCTAATATGCCTTAAAAATGTATACATACACACAGTAACAAAACCACAACAAATTAACAAGATATCGGCGAAATGACAAGTACTGCAAACAGAGGCGCAACCACGATTTTTTGTCTGGGGGTGGGGCAAGTACCAGGATAAACTTACCAATAATAATAATAACAATTTTAATAATAATAATGTTAATAATAATAATGTTACTAATAATGTTATTATAACATTATTATTATTATTATTATTATTGATTTGCTTTATTTTACTTCGCTTCTTGTGCCACTTTTGGCTAATTTGCGAAGATGGGGATGAGTGATGGCATGATGAAAATGATGAATGGACACTCACAAACATCCATGCCCAAGCCGGGATTCGAACCCAGGACCAACATTATTATTACTATTAGTAGTAGTAGTATCAAAGACGTTATTATCCTCGTAAATTACGCAAAAAGAGGGTAGAAGTTTGTGCTAAAGCATTTGTGTTCGAACGAACGATTTGAATTATTTTTTAACACGTTCAATTTAACAAAACAAGCACATAAACTATTTTCGAAAGACAGAAAATGCTTGATAAATGCATTCCAAGTATTCTTTTTTACATTAACATAACTTTCATGCACGATATATGTTTCAGATATATGCAGCGTGGAGTGACGTGGACACTAAATTGTGTACGTATTCGAAGTTTCTTTAATAAATATTATATACAGCATATATTATTTAAATACATTATACAACCAATTCATCCATCTCACAATAAACCAACAGCAAAAATGACATAAATTGTCTCTCAAATGTGCACACTCCCTTTCCTCAAAACAAAATCAATGAAGACAAGTCTTATTTCTCTGCCTGGTGATTTACAATGCATTACAGAGATCAAACATAAATTGCGAGCGAAGCGAGGAAGAAAATTTTTGGATTTAATTTTTTTGCAGACTGAAATCAATATTAATTGAATAGGGCGCAAAAAATTTCACGGAACGCCATGGCATTAGCCTATATCATTTACAACTTTTGTGCCTCCCCGATGGTGTAGTGGTAACATCGCCGCCTTGTGATCAAGGGGTCCCGGGTTCGATACCCGGTGGAGGCGCATAGTGGTTCGAATCCCACGCTAAACTGTAGGTCCATTCCCGATTTGCCTTACTGTGCATAAAGTTGACTTAAAAAAAAAACAAATCAATCAATCAATTTGACAACTTTTTTTTTTCGTTTAGATCATTCAGCACCTAGGGCTGTCTTCCGCCGTCCCCTAGCTGCGGCTATGAACTTGATAAGACAAAGGAAAACAGGGAATGCGAGCGAAGCGAGCAACAAATTTTTACGAAAAGTATTTTTATTTGCATAAAATTTGAAGTTCTGGGTGGTAATTGCCCCCTACAGGTACACTTGGCCATCAATGTTTGCTCCCTTGACCCCCTAGAACTCATCTCCGACCAAGGTGTGTGGGGGGGGGGGGGTAATGCCCCCCCTGTGGTTGCGCCGCTGACTGCAAATTAGCACGGGTAAGTCCATCATTTTATTAATCATCTAATGATCTCCATCGGAGCGAATAATTCACAGGAAATGGCGGTGATTGGGGTTCAAAACTGGGGGGGGGGGGTCAAGGATAGTTTACTCTACCGTGGTCGATAAGATTTATCATAATGCAGGGGCAAAAGTGGCAAAAAGTGAGGGGGGACACTGCCCCCACCTATTCGCCTCCACTGTTCACAGGTAGAGAAACGGCGCTAAATAATCAACAGTAAAAAATCATTCCCCGTCATTTTTCGCGATGATAAATAGAAATGATAGATAATTATAGAAGGTATATTTTAAAAGTGTTTACTATGTATTAATTATCAATTATTTTTGACTTCCCAACGCAGCGAGCACCCCTGGATGTTGCACTATGCGGATGTCAAAATCCCCGAAGTAAACACACCAAATCGCATACAGATATACTCATTTCCTTTGTCAAATAACAAGTAATGAACTCATTTACACTTTCTCACTAAAAAAAAATAACTTATGTTCTTGCATTGCGTAGCCTATGTGTTTCGATGTAACAACAGTATATCATGTATTCAGCGTTTAACCCCATCTTACAACATTGTCATTTTACTATTCGTTGATAAATTCACACACGCAATGTCGTTGCCAACTGCAACCCTCTCCTCCACCCTCCAATCATCTGCTTTTTGGCCTGTAAGTAGGCGCGAATCAAGCTAAAATATTGCCAATGGAATTGTCTTCCAACAGCCAGATGGAACTGTATGACAAAACAAGCATACATTGATTGACTTATTTGGTTTAATTTCATTCGTTTTTTTGCCACTTTTGGCTAATCGCAAAGACAAGCATTGAGTGGTAATATGATGAAATTGACGAAGGGCCACTCTGCACAAAGAACACCCATGCCCAGGCCGGGATTCGAAACCAGGACACCTGGCGTCGTAGCGCGATGTGCTAGCCACTCCGCCACGGGGACCGGCTATTATCACTAATGAATACGGCTCGGAAGTTGAGGAAATATCCTTTTTTTCCTAGTGTTCAAAGACGAGGCCCAACATAATATATGTTCATTTTGGGTCATTGTAGGCCAGAAAAAGGTGGGTTTTATTTGTCCTTTTTTGCCTTTTTCGGCGTTTTTTGGCTTATTGGTCCTTTTTAAACCTTTTTTAGGTCTTAACGGCTTTTTTTGCAACTTCACCTTCTTTCGACTACGTTTTTACTGCCCATTCTCAATTCGAATCATCATCAGTTCATCACCTCTTAAACATCCTATCCTTTCTGTAGTAAAGAAATACATGTAAATTATATATATATACCCAACTGAGGTAAGGTTTCCGAAGTCCCATTTCTGTAACCCATTTCTGTATTAGGCCAAATATGATTCTTCAAATATGATTTTTCAAATTATGATAATCTAAAAAATATATAATGTCTGAAAGAAGATTCATTTCATTCATATTGTTTTTTTCGCACTGTGTGTTCCATACCACCAGAATTTTGTATTTTTTATGCATTAAATATGTAATTAAAGCTGAAGTTATTAATTAAATTGGATCACATTTATACGTCCTTTTTTCCGTTTTTAGGTCCTCTTTTTAATATTTTTAGGTCTTTTCACAGGTCTTTTTTTGGCAATTTATAGGTCTTCACCTTCCGAGCCATACTAATGAATATCAGATTGGTATGTCTGAAAAAGTTGCATAGTTAAACAAACGTGGTTTAGGTAAATGTTTTAAATCTATGCTAAAGACACTAACAAAACCGAGCGTCTCGGACGAGTCTGTTTGCGGTATCACCCATATTCTTGTCCAATCTTTGGCAGATCTTTCGTTCCCCAAAAGGGATTGGGCATGATACCCAAGTAAGCCCCAAACATAACTACATGTTTCCCGTTCTCCTTGCAGCAAACCAGCGCACACGATCCCTAAGGGAGGAAAAACCTTCGTGCACAATGCAAGAACATATTTTTACGTGAAAGCATGAGCTTCAAAAGGATTTGTTGGCGGCGTCTTAGTGTTGGCAAGAAAAAAAAAGCGCGGGGCGGGAGTTCACAAGACTCGATTATCAACTCTTGATTCTTCGCAGCGAGGCAACGATTAATCACGATTCGCAGGTGGCTCCCTCTAAGCTGGGTCCCATTCTCCACTCTGTTCTTTGGGAATGATTGGGCTTACATGATAAATTGGGCCCGTGATCATGTTTAAGCTTCACGAGGTGGAGCTCTTTGGCTGCATTGGTGGACGAACGGTATGCTGAATTCGCATGTTCTTGCCGGACGATTTAAAAGAATTATGCTACCAAACCATTGTATTTCATTATTGCCTCAAAAAAAGCCCCGTCTAATTCGCTGCACTTTTTGACTCTCTCTGCACTCACGCGTCTAGTTGGTTACAATACAACTCGTCTACTGCGTTGGTTTGGTGTATGCACCGTTTGCACTACGTTCTGGAGCGGTGTAATGTGTGGTGTATGCTAACTAATCAAATAAACGTTTAAAGTAGCAGACAGGCATTTGTTGAATGTTCTGAACTTGAACGCCGCTATTTGTCTACTTGGTTGAACGTCATCAGTAAGTTGAAGACCTATAAAAAGGCCTAAAAATATTAAAAAAAGGAGCTAAAAACGGAAAAAAGAACGTATAAATGTGATCCAAATTAATTAATAACTTCAGTTTTAATTACATATTTAATGAATAAAGAAAATACAAAATTCTAGTGGTATGTAACAAACAGTGCGAAAAAACTAAATGAATGAAATGCATCTTCTTTCAGACATTATTTTAGATTAACATAATTTGAAAAATCATATTTGGCCTAACCACACTAGGGTTACAGAAATAGGGTTCCAGAAGAAGGTGAAGTTGCAAAAAAAAGCCGTTAAGACCTTAAAAAAGGCTAAAAAAGGACCAATAAGCCAAAAAACGCCGAAAAAGGCAAAAAAAAAAAAAAAAAAGGACAAATAAAACCCACCTTTTTCTGGCCTACAATGATCCAAAATGAACATATATTATGTTGGGCCTCGTCTTCCGAACCCTAGTCATCAGCTTTAGACAGCGAAAATGTTACTCCCTCTGTCCCATAATTATAGTCCGGTATGCCAAAATGGTAACTTTTTATTTATGTTCTTTTGGACACTCGATCGGCCAATTTGCACTGATCCTTGTTTCATTTTCTTCTTCTGTATACACAAGTATCACAGTTTGAATATCGGACAAGAATTTTGTGACCACAAACAAAAGTGTACCGGACAATAATTATGGGACAGAGGGAGTAATTTTTTTAAAAAAATTTCAATTGCAGCTTCTACGTAAATAGTAGCACCCGCAATATCAGCTCCTTGCTTTAGTTGCGTGATGTAGTTTACTGTCATTTCATGTATTTGACGTCATTTTTTATTACCCAAGGCTGGCCCTTTGGACACGTCGCTGCGTAGCATATCCAATCAAAGCGATTAGCCTTCAATGCGGAATTGTAATGGTGTCCATTTTCAAGGGTCAAGCATCGCCTCAATTTATGACGACAAATAATCACAAGAGAGTAGATTTAAATGTCAAGCTGTATGGTGAGTTATCTGCGGAACGCTCCCGAAGCAACAGATTCATGGTTCGAACTTTTGGCATGGACATATCATTGTGTTTGTTATTTTATCAGTTTAACCCAAGAGGCAGAAATGCGACGTAATAAACACCGAAATACGAAGAAACGCACATAAACATCTCTATTTTTACAATCAATGAATTGGCCGGCAAATAACAGCTTAGAATCATGAAACTTAAAAATCACAGTTTTTCGTAAAGAAGAAAAAGTATGAAATAATACCAGAACGTGGTGCTGTGAATAGTTTTTGCATCCGGTTCTCCTCATTAGAATTCCGTAGCTTGTTTCACTTGTAACCGACTCTACAGACCAGTTGTGTTCTACTGAAAGAAACAGCCTACATTCTTGCCACCTCTTCGAGCCTGTACGTTCCACTTTTAAATTATGGGGTAATTCTTGTTCTATTCAACGCTTATCGAACTCGTCATTTTCCACTTCTTTTGCAACTATGCGTTCGTTCGTCACCCCGAATAAGCAGAGAAAAGTGCAAAGGGCCATTTTGTTTCATGTTGCTTTTTTTATAATGTACATTACAAACCTGTGTGTTTAACACACGTACAGTGGGATCCATGAGTATTGCCTTGCAAATTGTCCACGACTATTTTCATTAATTTTTCTCTTACATCCTATGTGTTTTTAAGCGATGGATTTTTATGTATGCTGGTGCAGAAGTTGTCAACAGCTTGTTTTGAGTTTTCTTTTAAATCTTGAAGCTCTTATTGGGTCAAGTAAAGTGCACGAACATGGTGATGGACAATTTGCACGGTAATACTCATGGATCCCACTGTACGTATGAATTCTGATTACTGCAATCACTGTAGCGTTATGCAAACCGGTGAAGCATTCAGTCAGTGAACCAACTTTAACTTTCTTTGACATTTAGCCTCAGACTTTATTTCAAGTATGACTCTGACTGATAGAACAATATGGAATGGAAATTTACCGTATGAGGAATAACATAATTTTCTCGGGAAAGATGCACGTTTGTGGCACTGAAACGTCGATAATATAGAAAAGATATATCACCGATGAAAAATTGTTTTTACGTATGTACATATGTACATACAAATCAAATTTACACTATGCGTGATACCCCATATTTTTTTTTAGATTGCTCTATATTTTTATTCATAACTAAAATAACGCAGGGGAAACTAGCGGTTGTTCGAAGTGCATAAAAAATATTTGGGATTACCGCCTTTTGCTGTTTTTTCCATAGCAAAGCTGAGGTCTTGATTTCGACTTGTAAAAATGTGATTTACATGATAAGTATACAGCAAGATACGTAGATTTTACCAGGCAAATTGACCATGTCATTTTCTTACATTCTACGTTTTTAAGAAATGGAATAGTACTGATACTAGTACAGAGGTTGGTAACACCTTCGTGGACGTTTTGCTTAAATTCTTGAACCTGAAGTCCCGTTAAACAAAATGAACGAACGTGACAGTGGACAATTTGCATGGTAGTATCTATGCTCTCCATTCTACACTATGAAAAAATATTTGACAACACAATTTTATTTATAATATAAACAAGGAATATAATGAACGATTTTGCTACCTCAATGGGACATGTAGAGATCTTTGTTATTGTCCCATTCTCAGAGCTTTTCCTGTTGTGCAGAAAACTGTCCCGAAAAACAAGATAAAATCATTTACCGTGTTTTGTTTTTGTGTACATTGTCAAAAAGAAGATGTGTTCCTATCACACATGTTATCACTAGTTCAATAGCCATAATTTTCTTGACTAAATAATTTAACTGGAAAAGAATTGAGATAAATTTACATACTGTGAAAAAAACGGTTTGTGTATAAGTCCGATGAAATCATCATTACCATATAGACTGCAGCTATGGTGCAACAAAATCTACTGTAACTTTTTTATGCTTGGGTTTACTATTGTCTCAACCGGAAATAGCCAGAAATATATTTTTGGGTGTGGGGGAAGGGGTTAGGTTGTGTTTGTAAATAACTGTTTTAGTTCATCCTGTTGCTTTTCTCTTTCTTTTTTGTAGTGCACGATTTACTGAATCTGAATGGTACGTCCAAGTAGTTTGACAAGAGCAGAAAGTTTAGAAAAGGTCTATCAACCACAAGCAAACAAACCTGCGTAGACCCCCGACTCCTGTGCACCAAACTCTCGCGAGGAGGGGAGGGGGAGAGTGGGCCATGCTTCCTTATGTTCCGAGCGGAACGGAAGAAGAGAAAGCTGCGCTGGGACTTTTCGTCCAAGGATTTATCCTTCTGGTCGCTCTATACTAACAAAACTCCCGTCAGCTAAAATATAGTACTTTCATGACATTATGCAGACACCTGTACTAGGATGTATACACGCGGAAGTTGATGTGGTTTATTTTACTTTTTCTGCCACTTTTGGCTAATCGCGAAGATGAGGATGAATTGTGATGACTGATGAAGCAGCATTCACAAGGAACACCCATGCTGGGATTCGAATCCGGGACCCCTTGTGTACGCACGCGGAAGTTGAGAATCAGCATCATCATTTTAAAAACGGTAGACTCTTCAATAATTATATTTTTGTTTTGTATTTTTTCCTGCACTAAATGCCTAGTAATTATATTTTGAATCATATAGCCTAAATTTAGTAAACACAAGGTGTTATCATTTGCACTGTACATCTTGCTAAACTGCTCTTGCATGAATAAACTCGTAGCATGACTTTATCAAAAATAGGTGTACATTCCAACGGTAAAAGGTAAAAGTTGCATAAGTTAGGATCAGCTATTTCAGGGATATGGCGGCACCGAAGTCTGTTACAATATCCTCAACCTCTCGAAAGGTAGGTTATTTAGAGGAAAATCATATTACCAACTTCAACGAGGATAGAGTACTTCCTACCCATTTCAATTTATATCAGCTGAGTGGATATTGGAGACTTTGTCCTTCCTTGATACGTTTTGGGGGACGGAAAGTGCTTTCTCCCTCAGCGCCTGTGGCTGAAAAACATATTCAAGTTTCCATAATGCTTCCGCCTACAAATGGTAAAATCTCTCAGAAATCTTTGGACAAGTTGAAGCATCCTTTTTCTTTGGGTCAGCTAGTTCTCTCTCCTAATAGGACCATAGTGATTTTACCGAGGAGTGCGAGAAAGCTGGAAACATGTTTAGATAAACCGGTATCGCCAAGCGGCTTTTTTTAAAAACAACGACGTAGCCTTGTTATATTGTTGTCCTTGACCTCATTACAATCTTCTTCCTTTCCAGGTGACCTGGTGCGATACGACAGACATATGGCCGTTGGAGAGGCCGGACGGTATGACGTCAATCCAGTCGCTCGAGGTGATGTGCGGGAAGGACCACATGGACGTCCACTTAGCCTTCACGAAGCCCTTCGAAGGGCTCGTGTTTTCCAAAGGGCAGTACGGCCACCCGCACTGCGTCTACGTTCATCCAAGCTCGGGACTGGCTTTCTTCACGTTCAGGATCTCGTACACAAAGTGCGGCACGAAACCGGATCTGCACGGCCAGTTCTACGAGAATACGATTGTTATTCAATACGACAAAGATCTTCTGGAGGTATGGGACGAGGCGAAGAGGCTACGGTGCGAGTGGTTCAACGATTACGAGAAAACAGCCACGAAACCACCCATGGTCATTGCAGACTTGGATGTCATCCAGCTCGACTTTCGAGGTGCGTTTTCAGTACTTTTTCCTCCTTGTGTACTGGCAACACTTGAACCGATGTCCCACACCAAGTTCAATTCTGTTTCGAAATTAACTAAAATAGCAGTATTTGGAAGTAACGAGTTACTTGTAACACAGTAGTAACTCAGTTACTTCTTTCAGGTAACTATTAACAAAATTAATAGTTACTTTTGTGTACGTTTCAACAGAAATGAACAACATTATGATTTACAAAATAAATAAGTTTAAGGCCGTGTCTGCTGCCACGTTCTTTTTCTGCTGGAACCTCAAAAAAGATGCGCGTGGCAGTAGACTCGGTCTTTGTTTTATCGTGATTTTATCATGCTATGTATGCAATTACGTCTGTAACACATACTGTAAAGTTGTAGCGATTACTTTCACAAAAATGTTTTAAGATTAGGTCCCTCAGCATTCTTCTAATAATAAACCTAAATGCTCTCTTAGTTAGGTTAAGTTCTATTAGCATTAAAATAATATCGCTAAATGCTTTCTAAAGAAAAAGGTTCTAAATTACCTGTACATTCATTCCCATAAATCATAAACTTGCATTTCTCTCGTCTTAATATGTTCTTAAGATTTGTAACATCCTCTTAGCAGACGAATTACGTGGCAGCAGCAAATTTGATGCTTATTCTTACTGCTGACACGTGCGTGGCAGCAGACTCGGCCTAAGTTTAATCTTCATGTAAGTGAACACTTGTCAGGGACAATTTTTTTAACGTCACGTATTTTTTCCCAAAGTATTCTTGTATTTTCACATCTAAACATATGAGACTCATTATAATTTAATTAAAATTAGTGTTCATTTTAGACTGTATTCAGTAAAGTAAAAAGCAGTTCATAATGATAAACGTTATAGAATAGGGTTACACATTAAAAAGTTAAACTCCATATTTATTGGAGTTAATATAATATTCTTCTAATAACACTTATCCTCATCTACTGGAGACACGTCTAAAAGCAGCTATGGTTTATTAATTATTAAAAATTATACAGGGCGCACCTACCCTGACTTGACTAGAGCTAACAAATAATATGGACACGAACAAATTTAAACAAACAGAAAAACTTAAATCACTACAAAAGCTGAGGCTGTAAAGGGTCACTCTACAAAGATGAACAAGCAGGCACGGTGAGGGGGGCTGAAGCCCCAGAAATCCTTCTAATATCTAATTTAAATAGTATACAGTGGTAATTAATTAAATTTACTTCCTTAGCAGGAATAAACATCTTGTACAATAAGTTGCAACAATCTGAGAAATTCATCTTCAGGGATTCTACCCCACCCCCTTTTACGAGCCTGTGGTCAAGACAATTCAACCCAACAGAGAATAATATTGACCTGAATCCAGGCGCCACATCCTTTTTTTTTACCTCCAAGACAAAACTAACAATAAACACACACTAAAACCGCGTAACCTTCGTACAGAAACCGAGAAGATGGTAGTAAAGTGCCTGCAACTCATTGAAATGAGGTGCTGCGAGGCATTGACAGATCACGGAGGATCAAAATTGCTACCGTCAGGTAAAGAAAATCTCAACCATGTCATTTTACCTTTATATTGAAAGTGCTGCCATCTAGTGGTGGGAGCTTAAACTATATGAATTCCTTATCGGTCACAAGTGCTCCCATCTAGTGACAAGAGGATGAAGTCATTTTTTTACGGTGTAAGATGCGATTATGCACTGAACTCGCCGCTGGCACCAAAAAAGCACAGTTCCACAATGTTCTTACCTGTCACTCATCGATGAACTGAAAACAATAATTGACAGGCAACTGCTCTTTCTTCACAAATACTTTTCATGAACTATTATGCATCTCAATATGAAAATATAGAGGAAAACAATTCTAAATAAGACTGCTGCACTGGGAAAAATCATGTCCCAACGAACATTTGTTCCCTATAAGTGCATACACTTACATTACTATTAACATCATACTATTTTTATTTTTATATTTTTCTCACAATGTTCATAAATATTTAAGATGGTTATTTTTATTTTTACTTGTGTGTGTAAAAACGCAAATAAAAGTGCGCCACTTAATTAAAAAAGTAAAGGATTTAGAGTTACTTTAAAAAGCAACTTGTTACAGTTTTGTTACTAAAAAAGGACTTACTTCCAAAGAATGCTCATTTGGGGGCACTAAGGCATATAAGAATCTCCAAGTTGCAAGTGTTTGTCCAAAGTTTTCATCTATGGATTTAAGGGCACTAAGGGTGGTGTACAAGTAACTTTAGCAAACATGAACAAACTGACCTTATTAACAATTTGAATATTATATATTTGAATGTTTACTCATCATCTATATCAGGACTATTTTATTGCGGTGTATGAATTTCAGTCCCTAAATTTCCACTGTATTTGTCAACTAAGTTAATACTACTGCCAGTGGCGGCGATTAGGGGGGGGGCAGATGCCCCACTTTTTACAACTTTTGCTCCCGCACTACAGTAAACCTTGTCTGCTAAGAGAAAGTTTCCTAGTTTGCTCCTCCCCCCCCCCCCAGTTTTGGAACCCAATCGCCGCCATTGACTACCGCCATTAAACCTATAAAATTAAGACATGTTCTCTTATGAATATATCATTTTCAGGAGACAATGTGGATTGCTGGATGGAAATTCAACACGGCAAGGGGCCCTGGGCCCCTCCAGTCAGCGGGATTGTTCCTTTGGGATCAACACTCACACTTGTGATTGCCATCAATGATCACAGAGGTATGTTCATATTTATATTCTCTTACGTCATGTGCTGAATCTTACCAATTCTTGTCCAGCAAATTAGGAAGCACAAAACACACTAGAACTCTAATATTCCATGGTTTTCCCACCTATATTGTCAAAGAAGAAGAAATAAATTAAGAGAAAACAAGGCAAAAATGGCATTTTTCTTTACGTTAGTTACCTTCAGTGCTAGCCCGATCTTTTTCTTTTCACCACTTAAAGTTTGGAAGTGGTGTAAGCAAACACGCAGGACCAATACATCTAGAATGACAGTCTTTTTTAGAAAACCAAATTACAATTTCCATACTTGATCCAGAAACTTCATAAACACAAATTTTATTGAAGATTTGGCTACACTGATGTACTACATAGAAATTTTCAGCGAAAAATGCAGGCTCGATCAGGACTCAAACCCAGGTCTCTGGCATCAGCAAAAAAATCAGGCGAGGCCAGGCTGGCTCGGTAGCTCAGTGGTTAGAGCAATGGTACGGTATGCCACGGATACGGGTTCGAGTCCTGGTCAAGCCTGCATTCGTTGAAAATTTCTACAAATTTTGTTTGGTAAGAAAATTTCAAAATTACAACACAGACGTTATCCACAACCTAAATAAGGGAAGATAATAAAATTGGGGAAAAACATGAAAAAGAATTCACACCATCCCATCATGAGACTCCTCATTCTTGTTACCTTGCCTTAGAAAGACTTTGAAACAATCGAAATATTGTATTTTTTAAAAATATATGTGCCAAAGATAATAATCAAAGTGAGTGCAAACTAACTGTAAATATTCTTTCCTAGAAAGTAACGTCTTATTTTCGTTATGTTGATTGCCATTTTTTAAATCCCTGTTACCTAGTTTTTACTCCACCTCCATTTCTTCCTTGCCAATGTTGGTGAGAAACCAATGAAATATCAGAATTTCTTTACGTTATTTTGTGCTGCACTTTCTATTTTAATCCTGTACATCAACAGGTACAGCAGTAGAGAAATAAATCAGGTAATATTTACAACGGTCATAAGATATGGAAGGTATAGTGGAACCACAAGCAAAACAACCTGTGCAGACCCGCGACTCCAGCGAGGAGGGGAGGGGAGAGTTGACCATGCTTCCTTATGGCCCGAGCTGAAGGGAAGAAGGGAAAGTTGCGCAGGGACTTTTCGTCCCAGGTTTTTTCCTTGTGGTCAATCTATAGGATACGTACATTTGCAATGCACATATTGCATCGTTCTGCATAAACGTCCAATGCTTGGTAATGTTGTGTCAAGGAAGCTGATGCAAGATAGAAGATCTGGCTTTTAGTATAGGTGACAGTGAAAGCAAACAAGGAGGAATTGCAGTCAGATGTAAATTTTCAGAACTAGGAATATCATAGGGTCTGATGACTCATTAAGTAATGAGGTTACTTGCATATATTTGTGTACTAATGCACAAGACAAAGATCAGCAAGTAAGAAAAACACATACACGGTGTTGAATTATATTAATTCCCATACACACACACTTATTCTCATTCAAGTTTTTGAAAGTACTATTGTTCTGTTATGGGTTCTTAAGGCTCCATCAGTATTCTTAAAAAAGTCAAACAATTGTGGCCGAGTGCATATTTAATAAATTGTTCTAGCATTTTCCAGAAAGTAAATGAAGAATTACACATGTAACTACAATGTCCCTTCTACTTTGACGAAGCAGGAAAGTTTACTGTTAAAGTATTCCCCAAACATTTTCTGAACTGATTAAGAACATGAGGTATAGTTTCGCTTGATGCGCACAGATATTTCAGTTGTGTCCAATGCACTTGGATATGGAACATAAAAGCCTCTGATGTATTCCTCTTCACTGCCAAAATCTGCATAATCCTCCCCGAAATAATAATAGATAAAAAACATGTGATGTGACCATGAAAGATTAACACAAAATCTCTTCATGTGCCTAATTATTGCTGGTACACATGATAATATAATGTGTTTCATTAATACAGATAATGTACAACTTTTTAATGTTTGCAAGCTGATGTCAATGAATTCAGCAATATGATATTCATGAGATAAAAAGGATAAATACAGACAGAAAGTAAGCTAGATAATAGATGTTAAAAACAGGCATACACTTTTTGGATTTCTTCTTTTGACTTGTTTCTTATACCAACATGCTCAATATACAAAAGCAATCACCAATGGTTTCATCTTTAATCTCTAACAAAGCAGCAACTTCTTTTTGAAGGATGACACCTTGTCTGATAAGTGCAAGATTCCCTTGTACCCTGTAGAGATGCATTCAGAAATTCAGTTTGTGGAAAATATCAGAAAGGTATAACAATTTCTATAAGGTAAACATCCCTAAGTTCGACAGGTTAAGGAAAATTTTTGCAGTTAATTGCTTGTAGTGGCTTTCATATTTCATAAATGCGAGTATTTTTTTTTTGCCTGAAAGTTTAAAGATTCTACTTTCACCCAAAAAGTATTTTGCATTCCAACAGTTATGTTACATAATTATTAAAAAAATCAAAAAGTGAATCCTACAATCCCTAAGTTCGACATCCTGTCCTTAATTTCGACAGTTTGTGTACCAAAAATCGACACCCCCTTATATCTCAACATCAGACACTAAATATGCAGATGTTAATAATACCAATAACTGCACATGTCCTTCTATTGGCATTTCATTATATTCAACTAAATTTACAGATTTATCAGGGCATGAACTGCAACAAAAGAAAAAAATTATTGTTAACCCCCCTTTTTTGATGCTCAACAAAATTTAAAATATTAACATGAATTACTTACCATGCCAAAGGCTAGGTACATTTAAGCAAATAAAACACTGAAAATGTTGATTGCGTTTATATATGAAAACTTTGAAACATAGTTTTACAGGGTGATTCCCAATGGTGTATATGATATAATGTAAACAAAACATCTAACTAACTAACTCTCTAGCCTTCTTAAACCCGAAGGTTCATGGCTGCAGCAACACAGGTCTTCCATCTTTCCCTATCTTGAGCAAGATCTATTAAAAACAAAATTGTTGATGCGCAACAAAGGAAAAATTAATAAAAGCAATTTATGATTGATAAGAAAAAAAAATGTTTTGTCGAAACCGGTTTCATCTCTCCATTTGTAGATTAAGTTGACATCTTTTTTTCTATTTTTTCTAGAGTTGAGCATTATATTTCAAACGTCCTTAATGAAATAATGGCAATCAGATGGCAGAGTTTTTTCATGACGTCCGCTAGATTTGTATAAATTATGACAAAATCCGAACTGTCCCAAACTCCCTCTCGGGAACAAACAAGGACAACAAAAATTTGCCACTGGAAGAGTATCCAGTTAATCATTTTACAGAGTTGTAGTAACTTGTTTGAAAATGCCTTGTGTACGATTTGGTTTTAGTTTCTAATTAGGTTAGGATAGGTGTATGTCTGCTGTCTTTTCTGTAAAGTTCAATGTACTAAAAGCTTTCGTCTTCAGCCGGTCGATCATACAACATTTGCAACATTCGCTTTCTTGCGCTGCGGTTGTCTTGCTGGTGGAACAGGTGGATGCGAGCTGTTCCCTCGGAAGCTATTTCGCAGCGTTTAGCCAAGGCATTTAGCAGACGCTTAGACTCTAGAAGATTTTTCCAGTTCGTTATGACTGGCAGACGCAATTTTGCAATGAGATTAGGAAACTATAGACTTCCTACACTCCGAACTATCACTACGACGCAATTAAGCTTTAGCACATAGCAAAAACTCGAAGGAAATCGAATTCGCTGTATCTCGTAGGGAACAGCTTGAGAGTTCAGCTTCCGCGGTGGGAAGTGGCTCCATGAGGATCGTTTACCTTCGCACGTGGTCGGAAATACTCGGCGTCAGAGCAGAGGGTGGGACGACGAGGGTAGGTGAAGTAAACAAACTTCCAGTCAGGGTGAAAGTTTTTCTTCGGCGTGTTGATTTCGGAAGAAAGAAGTGTTCTTATTATGTTATTATAGATAATTTAAATAGCTGAAAAGGGCGATAAGTAGAAGGGAACAGCCTGTTCCCTCTGTTCCATGGAGGGACCGCCACTGATCTAGACTCCTGTGTTTTTCTTGTGGAGAATTAAAACACTCCCTCCTTAAGTAAACAAAAAAAGTACTCTTTCCATAAGCATTGTTATAAAAAGTAAAAGTGGCAAAGAAAATAGTTGGGTATTATAAACATCCTTAGATACATTACACCAATACAGATACAGTTTTCACATATTTAAGAAACGGAATAAAGCTGTGAGATTTGAAATCGTTACAAGACAGCAGAGCTTCAAAAACATGTCTGCCATGTTTTTCCTTTCAATACAACACTATACTGCCCTAAACTTGCAATAAAAAATCACTATGTCCTTCATGATCAAGATTTTAAAAGTAAGAAATTAAATATCTGTTTAACTTTTGGAATTTTGCTGACTCTGTTAGTCACTTTTGTCTGATAAGCTTACATTTGGAAAATGCATTGTTATATCTGTAATATCAATTTATGATAACTGTGATTCTCTCAGGCTATTGACCTGGTGAGTTCTGGAAAAGTTTCCAAGCTATCATGAGTTCTGGAAAAATTTCCAAGATACCACTCAAATGCTAGGAAACCTTTCCAGAACTCCTAACCCAAGAGAAACAATTCACTGCCAGGAAAGTGTTAATTTTCTTCTCGTCTGAAGGCGAATTTAGCAGAAAAGTATGTTATTTGCATGTTTAAAATGCTGAAAGCTCTTTCTCTACAGAAGCATGCAACCAAACACATTAGACTTATGTTGTTGGTTTTTTCTGTTAGTATAATGGGGAAACAGAACCACAATTGTAATCAACCATTTGAAAGATGAAACAGCAATTCTAGCAAATTTTGATTGCTTTTATTTTATTCTTTCAGGAGAATTTGACATGAGAGTGAAATCCTGTGCAGCGACTGATGGTGGAGGGCATATTATCCAACTATCTGACGAGCATGGCTGTGTGCTACGCCCTAAGATGATCAGCAAGTTCCTGAAGGCTCGGTCTAGTGATGAGCGAGCATCGGTCATCACATATGCTTTCTTCCATGCATTCAAATTCCCAGATGCCCTTAGCGTTCACATCAACTGTAAGGTTGAGATTTGCCGAAGAGGTTGCTTGGAGCATTGCCAACTTCCAGGGCATGGTGGCGGCGGTGGTGGTGGTGGTGCTGGCCACTTCCTGCTTGACAACTACAATCCGTTCCCGCAACATGACTATGGCCCTCTGGAGAGACAAGACAATGGGCCTCTATCGTCTGAGGAACATTTAGAAGACAGGAGCCCTGCTAATAATAACAATGAAGAAGAGTACGATGACGACGAATATCAAAATGATGAATCATCATCAGCCGTACACTTCAAGGAACCAACGGAAGTTCATTACAAGGAACCGGTATCGGTGCATTACAAGGAGCCGCCAACAGTGAATTTCGAAGATCCAACAGGCTATTCTAAAGAAACAAACAACTCTCCACCTGGCCTAACTACACCAGCACCAACAACAAATTTCCACCAGAACCAACCTCCTATCAGCTACTACGAGGATGACAGCAACGAGGATATCGATAAGGCTGCCACTGTGGAGCTACCACGACCTTTCGAGGAGCCGACACAATATGCTGCTCTTCACCAGCAACGTCCTGGCCATCGTGACGGACAGCTCCCGCTTAAAAGCAACAAACCGCGTTTCCCTCAGGGTCCAAGGAATCTTGACCTGCCACTGACGTTCCACGGAAGGAAGAAGAGATTCGTAGTATCGGATAACAAAGCACGAAATGCAGACGTGGGAGTGAGCAGTTTGTACGAAGTAATCTCGGAAGCCGATCTTGCTTTCACACCCGATGCGAAAGCAGAGTCTGTTACAATTTTCCAAGGGAGAATTCGCGAGGATATCGTGTACGGAATTTGTTTGCCCGCACCAGGATTTAGCTTGATTTTTGTGCTGGTCTCCATGGCTACAGTTATCTCGGCACTAGTTGCTGGGTTCCTCTTTTATCATTATCAAATCCAGAAAGAAGTTCAGCAAGGGGCTCTTCTGGCGTCAGTTCGCAACTGGATGGTCCTCCATGTGCTACGCAACCACTCGGAGGAGCAAGATTCCCCCGAGCAGCAGCAGCAAGGATAACAATGGTTTCTAAGGAACGAACAGCACCTTCATATCATTCTTACTTGCGTCATGCAATATTATGAGAATGTTACATTAAGAATTCTCAGTTATTAAAGTTTCAGGATCAACATGTTTTGTTGAAGTGTTATCAGTTGAGAAAGATGTCAAGAGCTACTTAAGACTTGCGATGCAGAACATAAAGACAATAGTTCTGTGTTAATTTGTGAAGGGACTTGTATTAAAATGTACAAGCTGAGGGTTTTATCTTCTACCAGAGTATTGCGTTCATAAAAGACAAAAACATTCGAGTGTAGTGTAAGCTACTAACCAACACTCGCCACTTAAGTTAACCAGCACACACATTCTGTTCAATGTATTCTCAGCATACTGATGCAAAAAAGCAAGTGATGTTCTCAAAATAAGAGGATTTCAGCTCTACTGTTTCAGTATGAATCTTTACCTAAATTGAAAGGTATAAATGCATTTGAAGCAAAACTGTTAATTCCGATGCCGAAGATATTCCTGAAGGAACGCGATACTTGCCTGCATACTAGAAGGGTATGTACAATAATAATTTTATTTGAACAGATTCTAATCAGAAATTATAAATACGATCTGCATGTAGGTATTACCATTCAGTTAAGAAACATCTACCTTACTATAATCGAAGACTTGTAATTGCAGATGTAGATAAGAGCTTGGAATACAATGAACAGATTGATGTTTTCCTACGAAAGGGATCTTTCCTATTTTTTCGGCTAAAATATTGTCATGTACATATCTACGGTGTGACACTAATAATGTTAAGCACGCAATTGTGTATGGAGGACAATTACATGACAGTGCTCGTACATAATGCACAATACTAATTTCGCAATTCTCAGGCATTACTCTGAATAAGACTTTTGGAGTAACACAGTGACAATAAGTGAAATACAATCATATGTGCAATGTGAACTTGAGTAGAACGTCTTCTTATAGAAAGACAAAAAAAAACAGGTTATGTCTGTGAGTAAATGTACATGTATGTGTGTGTGTATGTATGAGTATGTGTGATGCGAGTGACGTGGTAGGTGGCCACTCCTATCAGACAAAATGGACGGGAATTTGCAATGGGATGATGTTATCTGCATGCCAGTAAAGTGATTGCAGTTATTTATAGCAAATATTTATTTTTTATCAACAAGCACCGAATAAGAGTTTCTGTGTGTGTTCATCAAATCAATTTTAAGGATTGTGCACTGTACATTTTAGAAAACATCTAGCAGGCAGTATCATTGTTAATTTTTGTACTTTGTAAAAGATATTACTGTAAAAACTAACTCAAGCTTAACATTAAATTTTTCAGCTGTTATATTCACTTGCAAGATACCAATGAACTACTGCACTTTATTTTCAAGATTAGAAATAAATATTTTAATATAACAAATCTTAACAAAAAATATGAAATTGAAGTGAACTTGCTGTACATAAATTTACCAGCAATAACCACAATGGCCTGACCACATTTTTTACAAAAGATACTTTTACAAACATAATTATTTTTATAAAAGAATTGTTTCAATTGATGAATTAAATAGACATTTATACTTTACTATATATGACATCCACTGAGACTTGAAAAATGAAAACCAGTAATACTTTAAAGCACTAAATTTTTAAAAAATCTTTTTAGTACATTACACATCCTAGTGTACTATGGAGAGCATGAAAAGGAACAGTTTGTATTAATTTCAACATTTTTAATTACGAAAGGCATTTTACTTCAATCATTTGTGCAAAAAAACAAGAGAGAATGAATTACCAGAAATTCTCAACATTAACAAAAATTGTTTACAGCAAACTTCTTAAAAAAATCTCCCAAGTACAAATTTAATGTATGCAAATTGTTACTAATTGCTTTCACTAATACCAAGTCAATCATCAATTAAAATGGACTCTCTTGCAAATTTACAAAAACTGCACATGAAAAAAGTATGGTGCACACCTTAAATAGAACTTGGAATGTTTTTCATAATAGGTTAAGAATTTTATTAATACTATTAATAAAAACTAATTTAAAATGTAGAAATTTCTCAACACATAAACAATAGCAACATTAAAAAATGATCATGATATAAGCATGCACTGGACAAAATATTCCTACTTTAATAACAAGTTCTTGTCCACTGCGTTCATTACATATTGTTACTTTTCAACCAAATACAATTTTAACTGTGCAATTGACACAAACAATTCTGATGAACTCTTGTGAATATAGATTGTAAGCTATATTCAGCTGATATCGTTGCTCAAATATTAACTTTAAAAAAAAATATATTATGTATAATCTATTGCTCACTTCCTATTACTTCATGAATATAAAATATGAAACATAGTCAGATTTGAAGGTATATGTATAAGTTTGTAAATACAAAATGTTATATTTATATGTGTATGTGTGTATTCAGAGAGGAATCATTCTCTTGGACATTATGTACATATTGCAAAATTTTGTCTTTTATAGTTCATATCTGTTCCTGTGGAAATTAATATCATTGGTAGTTAATAGAACCTTTTTTTATTGTATTTATATGGGTTAAAAAGTCTAAATTGATAATGATACTTGAAATCCAATAATTCACAAAGGGGTTGGTACTTACTGCAACTTGGAGGTGCAATAATTAACAACAAATACTTAATTGATTTTTCAGATGTGTTGATTGTTGTAAAGGCCTGTGTTGTATGTTAATGTACTTGTGCACAGATTAGTTATGGACATTGTTGTTGGAAGATGAAGTATAAAAAACACCCAGCATGAGTTGTGGCCTATATGTTCAAGTAATTATAATAAACAGCACATTAAATTATTTGTATAAATATGTTTCTGTACAATTCTTTTTCCTGTGTATCAAATATGAAGCATTTATTTCTTTAAAAATTACTGAGCACAACCTTTGACACTAAAGGTTTTGAGACCATGATGTTTTCCAAAGTTTTATTTTCAAGCATACAGATATGTATAAAAAATTGTAGCAGAAAACTATTTATTGCAGAGGGTTGAAGGTGGTTTAGTTATGGAGGAAAGAATTGAATTGTTGTTTTGTCCACTTTATGCACAGAAAGGATAATTGGGATTGGACCTACGGTCTAAAGTGGAATCTGAACCACTGGGCCATGTTCCTCCAATGGGTACCGAACCTGGGATGCCTTGATTACAAGCTGCCAATCTTAACAATATAAATCGGAAAGGACCTTTGAAGGGAAGGAGATTGCGTCTCCTTTCGAAAATTAAAATTTGACATCTCCCCTTCAAAATGGTTAGTTATTAACCCATCCGCTTACCTAGTCTGACTGGACGTTCGCTTCCCGTACCTAGTCGTCGAATTGACGGGTTCCCGATTTTCATCACGTAGTTCCTTTTTCATTCAATAGATGGCAGAGGTTGTATGATCTTTCAAATCTATGACGTGTATGTTTGAGCTGCTAAGTTTTTCATACCATTTCAAGCATGTTTTGTTCAGTAATTTCTCATGTAAACAAACCTTCATTTGTTACGTTTTGCAAACATGTTGCATAAGAATGTTGTAGATGATTCTGCGATTGAAAATATGCTTTTCGATAGCGATGAAGAGGAAAATGTGGATTTTGGAAGTGGAGATGAACACGGGGGTTCATTTTGTGTTAGTGAAATTGAAGAATGTAGTGAAAGTGAGGAAGTGGCGGCTGTGGCAGGAAAAATATAAAATGTTGAGGAATGGAAATGGAATGCAAATATGTGTGTGATCAAATTTATTAGGTGAGTTTCTAATTATCTTTCAAGTAAACTGCATATGTGCATACTTATTACTACACTTCCACTTCAATATATAAAATTTTCACGTAAATTGCTTGGATAGTTTAAACAATATTTGACATCTTGTCTTGCTGTGCAACCTTCACGGGAGATAGCCAAATTTAATTGGTATTTCATGGCAAAAAAAATTGGCATTTAAATGGTAAGCAGATGGGTTAAAAGAGGAAGGCTGACTGACTGTCTTTTACATTGTAAACAAGGGGTCCTAGGTTTTATTTCCGGTGAAACCACATTACACAGTGGTTCAAATATCACTTTCAACCAGTCCTTATTACAGTATCTGAACATATAGTGAATAAAACATTTTTTAAAAAAAGAACTTTATGCCCTATTTATTCACAGATAGGCTAATCGGGACTGGATCTACAGTTTACAGTAGGACCTGACCCACCCCTCCACCAGGTATTGAACATGCGACCCCTTAATTACAAAGTGATGCCATTGCGACTATACTATCGGGAGGCCCCAATTTTTTAAAAAATAATATTTTGCACAAACACTATTCCGTTGGTGAGTCACTAGAGTCTCATAATGGAAAATGGGAAGAGAAAAATTCTAAGATTGTTGTTTTGTTCTTGCCATTGTACAATTAAACTGTTAATCATTAAAAAAAAACCTTTCTTTCACCATATTGCTGAAAGAGAATTCCCCAAAACCATTTCTATCATCAGGCTATGCACTGTATCACAAAATACCTCCCTTTGTGCCAATATTTCTTGTTAAATTTCTGGAAGAAGAAGAAGAAGAAGAAAAACACATTTTTTTGGAAATTTCATACTATGACCCTCGCCTCATTGTGCACCTTATTATCACATAGCAAGGAAAAATTGTTTGCATCTCTAGGATACATATGTATTCACAATCAAATTTTTTAACCAATCCTTGAATAATACATCAGCTAGGGAAAAAAAATGTATTACAAATTAGGAAATAAAGCCCTTTTTGACCTACAGAAGAGTATAGGCATATGTACTTGAAATACTTGAATTTCACAGATAAATTTGGCTCGATTGTAGGTATTACAAGAGTCAAATGAAAAGTCCAATAAAAATTGTAGAGTAGACTGTATACAGCTCAAATTTACATGACCGCAAGGCTGCAACACTAATCATTGAGCTTCAAAATGCCATTTTTGTTATTTTAAAACTGATGCCTCCTTTACACACTTCACCAGTGAAGAGAAGTGCTTTCTTGCCCTCTGTCAGACTAAAACTTTCAGAAATTTCTCAGCAAATGAAAATTCAATATCTCTGTGCATGCTTACAACACCAGCAAGTTTACTATACGGTGCACACTTTTAGAAGGAACATGAGTTCGGTCAATACCCAGCCAGTGCAACTGCGCTGTTGCCAAAATAACTGATAGCGCAAGGGAAGGACAGAAAATTTGCGGTGTCCATTATTTTGATAATGCATGCACAGTATATATGAGTACAGTGAAATAATATAGTGAATATTTCTACACAGGATTATAATATCGTATCACTGTAGCATATATGAGAAACCCATACCTGAAAGAAGCTTGAAGGTATTGTAGAGGAACTGCCAGGTCGTCATCACTGCTCTCGTCATCTTCCTCGGTCTCCGTGTCACTGATTTCACTCATTTCCGAGTCACTCTCCTGGAGGATAATGATTAGATTTTGCACCCTTGGTGCCTGTACTACTGGTGCTAAATTTTGAGTGGCATTATTTAAAATAAAAATAACACACGGAACACACACTATTGCACGAAAGGGCTGTATTTAATATTTTCACAAACTGTTCTTCGTGGCGCACGAGTGGACGATAAGTGAATAATTTTACACCAGCCTTGCTACGAAAACGCTGAACTCAAACTGACCCAGACTTTCAATGTTCGAGAACACCCGGAAGAATGAAGGATCATTGTTTATATCGAGGCGAATTTAACACCGACAGTTTTCCCTAGACACAACAACTCAGCTGCATCAACACGGTGGCAACGAAAAAAACAGGCGGAAGGAAATGAAAAGTGATGTTTCCCTTGTTTCTTCAAGGAACGATAAATCCGGCTGTAGGTGACGGAAATTCATGGGACTTGGACAGTCAGGTTCAAAATGTCTTTCCCCATCTTATGATGAACCTTAAAGTGGCGAGTTTTATGAAAACTTCTTGCGCATAAGAAAAATACAGAACACGGCTTTTAACATCCGCGCCGCAGTCTCCTAACTGTACAACATTGCACTCCTGCCATTGGCTGATCGCCACGCACACCCTCTGCATGGCCCTGCCCGATATCGCTTCTAAAAGCGTGCATCGTATAATGGAGGAGAATGTTCGACAATGGCATCAGTTCGCAGGCAGATGGGTGGAAAGGCTTTCCCAGTGGCTCTTTTAAGTGACTCCATGTGGACCCAGAAGACTTACTCTTCTTGAGGTTTGCAGGCACTAACTCAAAGTTGAAAATTCATGTAGATCATCAATAGGCCTGTGCTAAAATGCAGCAGACTTGTGCAACCCTCCATACAGAAATCTACTAGATTCTGTACACTTCTTGTATTTTTCTAATTGAGTTTGAGAGGGGTATGTCAAAATTTCATTTTCCTTAATTTTGACTCCCGCATTGTATAAAACAAAACATGTCTGCAATAATATTAGATGTGGTAAGATATTAATATACACATAAAACACAGTATTCACATACTATTTAATGTTCTGATTAGTTTTAGTGCCCACTGTCACCATCCAAATGAAGTTCAAGTGAATGGGGAGAGCGATCACAGAAATTAATCAAAGAAATGTGGATACTTAGCTATATTTCATGTGCATATTAATAAAATATATACTTGCATTGCAGTAAATTTTGAAGCTTTCCTTGTGATGAATAATGAGAAGATTCTCTTGGGCTATCGACCAGGTGATTTGTGGAAAAGATTCCAAACTTTCGAGTGATAAGACAAACCACTGCCGAAGATCAGAAGCCTACTACGTAACCCTAATGACAATTTAGGAGTTAAAACAACTGGAGGTACTGTATTATCTCCAAATGTGGTAAAGCATGTTGGGCAGATGGGCTGGACAATAGAAGAACGCTGCAGAGAACATCAAAGTTACATGACGAGTTTCCATCTAGAAAAGTCGGAACTAGCAGAACATTCAATCAACGAGAGCCATATAATAGATTTCAGCAACACAGAAATTATAGCCAAATATTCAAACTACTGGGGCAGCATCACCAAAGAAGCAATAGCCATTGATGGGGAAAAACAGAATTAATCACGACATGGGGCTTGAACTGAACCCAGCCTGGCTAGCGACAGTGCAGACGCAGCAGACAAGGCTTCAGATTGGTCCACCATCTTCACCGGAAACCTCTGGAACACACACACACCAGGTTGACGCTCAGGACTGCACTTCTACCCTGAAGACGAGAGTGACGTTAGCTCTCGAAAGCTTGGAATCTTTTCCAGAACTCGCCTGGTCGATAGCCCAAGAGAATATTTGCAATATACTTGTATTGTGTTGAAATTCTAAAATGTCACACATGTAAAAGCTAACAAGAATGTTAGTCACATGAAGCCTAGGCAGTAGATTTCCAGTCATCCATAAGGCCACATCGGACCTTTGGCCCACCCCAGCCAAGCCCATTCTAAAAAAAAACATAAAAACGCTTTAATATTTCAAATTTTAAAAAATTACATCTGCTTAGAATTTCATCTGCATTCAGGCGGCAAAACGGGCTTTTTTGAACGACTGTAGCGCTGAAACGACGCTCCAACGAGAAAAATGTTACTGAAAAAAGTTTTGTTTTGATGTCCTCTACACGAATCTGTGGTCCGTGGGCGCCATTAAAATGACACCCTGTATATATATATATACACACTGGGTGATTTTTTTAAACCTGAATCATTTGAATATCTTGAAAAAAAATCATCCTACAAAAAAATGTTCCAAATAAAAAGTTGATAGTTTGGAGGCGGAAGTTTAGTGGTGCAACAAAAGAACACCCCATCCCCCTCTTGTAGGGGGGAGAGGCTAAAGAGAGTGATAACGGAGTGGAGTGTTAATGAATGTTAGTGGGGTTCTTATGGCACTAGTCGCGGGCTTTGAGCCTAGGGACGGTAATCGTGTCAGTTTTTTCTTTGTTTCTGCCGTCGATGAAAGTAACTTCATAGGAATTCTCGTTAACTTTTCGAAGAATAGTTCCTTTGTACTTATAAGAGGACGCGAAAGTTTTTGACATGCCGGGAATCGGAGTGGCATCTAGAATCCACACGTTGGCCTGGTGAGTACTGTATTTGCCTAGAAGTGCGGTCTGTGTACTGTTTCTGTTGTTCGAAACGTTTGTGTAAGTTGTCATCAGCGGTCTTACGTATGGATGTCAGGAGTTCAAGTCTTTGTGCGTTTGTCTGGGAGATATTGTCAGGGTTCGAAGGAAGGACTGCGTCTGCTAAGATCCTTGAGTTGTAGCCAAACAAAGTAAAATATGGGCTCTGGAGGGACCCAGAATGGATTGTAATATTATGGCTGAATGTCGCACTAGCTAAATAGTCACACCACGAAACCTTCTTCTCCAACACAAAAACTCTCATGACTTTCTTTAAATAGCTAAATGAACTCTCAACTAGCCCATTCATGAAATGCGCACAAGTGTCTACATATTTTAGTTGTACGCCTGTGTAACGACCCCGGATCGTCACAAGTGAAGACGGATCCACCTCTAAGTTTGTTAGCTTCTATGATCAACTTTTGTAACTGTTTATTGTTAGTTCAAGATTGTAACAAACTCGGATCGTCATAAGTAAAGACGGATCCACCTCTATGTATAAACATTTTTTGTAACTATTTAATGTCAATATATGTAGTTGAATAATTTTCCGCTCGCTTACGCTAGCATCGCCAACCTTATATAAAGGCGTAGGCCTGGCTGGCAAGTGAGTTCGACTCCGCCTGCGGGCGAGAGAAGGTGCCCTCCGCTAACGCGAGAGTCCGAGCACCGAGAAGGAAGTTCCGCTCCATCTTGGGATGAGAGAAGGTGCCCTCCGCTTATACGAGAGTCCTAGCACCAAGGAGAAGATCAACTCCGCTTTCGGGCGAGAGAAGGTGCCCTCCGCTTATGCGAGAGTCCCAGCACCATAGAGGAACCCCCACTCCGCTTTCGGGCGAGAGAAGGTGCTCTCCGCGAAAGCGAGAGTCCAAGCACCAAAGAAAAGTTAAACTCCACCTTCTGGTGAAGAGATGAATGGCCGTTTTAAAATTTAGTTTCGGCTTACTCCCTCCCAATAGTAAGCAACCTCCTTGAAGTAAGAAATCTGTTTCCCTACTTGTGTACGTGTATAACTTTAGTAAGCTTCACCAGGTACTTATTATTATTATTGTTAACCCTGGGAAGTTTGTTTTTAAACGTGTGTATATATATATATATTATTTTGTTAAGAAAATAAACTGGCATATAAACTTTCATCACCTGTTGTTCTGTTGAGGTAAAGGTTATTGGTCCCATTTCATCTCTAATCTGTGGAGAAGCTCTTTAACACCCGATCCCTGTGAACTATGCAGTCTCATCTCTCCGCTGAAGAGACAGTTAGCATTATGGGTAGATTTATGCACATTTTGAAATGATGTCGTCCTCCGCAACGCGCTCGCCGAGCTAAGGTGCGTGTCTACGTTGCCTACGGTTTCAGCCGGAGGAGGACGTTGCATAAATAAATGGCGCCCAACGTGGGGCCCGATAGTTCAAAAGCCCGACTGTGAAATTAATTGAACCCGACAGTGAAATTTATTGGAGCTCGACAGAACTGTGAAATTAATTGAACCCGACAGTGAAATTTATTGGAGCCCGACAGAACTGTGAAATTAATTGGAGCCCGACAGAACTGTGAAATTTATTGAAGCCGACAGAACCGTGTGCTGTGGACCTTAAAAGAACTGTCCAGTGAAAGTGAAAGTAGTGTGAGCACCAATCCATAGATTATTGGCGCCCGACAGGTGAATGGGACTGATTTGTTGTGAATTTAGTACATAAAACGTTGAGACTACTGCATAAATAATAAAGTGGGGACCAATAGTTGAACAGGCTTGAGCAAGTGAGTACTTTTGCTTAAATTTTGGCACCTGAATGTTAGCCAGATTCATAAATATTGGCACTTGTAAAGCGGGATCCAGAAAAAAATATATATATATAGACTGAAGCATAAGACAGTGGTGATAAAATGGAAGATCTAAAGAATATGTGTAATTTCCAAAGGACTATGATTTGATCAGCAATATGTATTGAGAAATCTATTTTGACCCTATTATGAAAATGAGGAACAGAAGATAAGACTCCAAGGAGGTAATGTTGTGGCATATGATAGAACTGTTGAAGATCCCGATGAAAGGCTCGTGGGCAGTGAGATTGCAAAAATGAATGTCTTTTGGTAAGACTTAAGTTTGTATATAGAGGTCAGAGTACCAAATTCCTTCGAGTGCAGTAAGGCCAGAGAGGCGTGCCAGAGCGAGTGTCTCCGAAGATGAAGAGGGTATAAAAATCCCGAGTATAAAGGCTTAAGTAGCTTGCAGGAAGCCGTTTATGTGTAATGAGTAACTTATGCTCAATCTGCCGAAGAAATTACGTTCTTTTATATATGTTTGCAACAATGGAAAAAGAGAGTTTTATAAATGTTAAAAGCTTTAACTTGAGATGTGTAAGGGTAACAAATTGTGAAGGATTAATACATGTTGAGGTTTATATGAATATGTTCTTTTCGAATCATAAGAGATTGTCAATTGTTGAACTTGGTGGCGTTAGCGTCACACAGCTATGCTCCTGTCTTTATTTAAGAATTAGTTCAATGTATGAAAGCTCAGTCGAGGATAAGAACTGAACGTGTCAACCACGCGTTAAAAGTATTTCTGAGATTTCGTCACAATGGATTGCAATCGTAAAGTGTTCCCGGATGAAAAGAGACTGAAGGAGGGGTTAACCTTAACCAACCCGAAGTTGAAAATTCTATGTGAGCCTGTGCCAAGGATGCAAAGGCGCATTAAACTAATACCACCACCTCTGCGGGATCCCGAAGAACTCAGAAGGAGGAAGAGACCAGCTCGTCAATGGAAAAGTGCTTTGATAAAGTGCATGGCGGCCGATGATCTGCAGCGGGGATACAGCTCTCTACCATATTCCCCAAGTCATCCAGGAATTTTGGATTTGTGCAAGGTGTCCTCAAGGAAAAGTGTGTCGATAAAATCTAGTGTGGACAAGAACCAGTTAGCATCTACTACTTCTGTCCCGGTGTTTGTGAAGCCTGATGCTACGCTACCTCTCCCAATGGTGAAACCTACCGCTTTAGTCTCACCGAACCCAATAAATGTGTGCTCTTGTGAAGAACCGCAAAGTGTTGTCCCTTCAAGCAAACCTGAAGTACCTGAATCGTCCCAGATACATCTTTGGATTGACCGCGTGAGGAGGCTGGAAGCTGAAAACCGCAAACTGGAGACTGCCATCCAGGAAATGAACAATGAGGCCAATGCCTGGGATGTAATGGAAACCTCGCCAGTGAAAACTGTATCCGGTGAAGACCAAACTTCCATCAGTGGCTCCAAGAGTTCAACAAACGTGATAGTTTCTTCTCCCCTACATAACCCAGTGGTTCGTCTGGAAGCTGGCTGTAAGAACAGTAGTAGAATTTTGGACTGGAACAGTAAGGATTCTTTATTGGTTCCTCAATTTACAGCTATTTTGGGTGACTCACCTAGGCCTTATCCTTGGTATATAGCTACGCTTCGAAGACTTCATATCCGAGTGCCCAGGAGGTTTCCGTTTGTGAGATTTCTCAAACGAAATGGACTTTTAATTTAAGAAGGGTTAATAATATTATTTGTATTCTTTGAAGAATATGTTCTCATGTATGAGTAATTAGTTTTAGTATCAGAGTTCTTTAAAGAAAAAAAAAGAAATCTTTTAGCAAAACATGTAACCTATTTAATCTCAAAAGATTTTTTTTTCTTTTTCCCCAGAGGAGGGGTTATTGTAACGACCCCGGATCGTCACAAGTGAAGACGGATCCACCTCTAAGTTTGTTAGCTTCTATGATCAACTTTTGTAACTGTTTATTGTTAGTTCAAGATTGTAACAAACTCGGATCGTCATAAGTAAAGACGGATCCACCTCTATGTATAAACATTTTTTGTAACTATTTAATGTCAATATATGTAGTTGAATAATTTTCCGCTCGCTTACGCTAGCATCGCCAACCTTATATAAAGGCGTAGGCCTGGCTGGCAAGTGAGTTCGACTCCGCCTGCGGGCGAGAGAAGGTGCCCTCCGCTAACGCGAGAGTCCGAGCACCGAGAAGGAAGTTCCGCTCCATCTTGGGATGAGAGAAGGTGCCCTCCGCTTATACGAGAGTCCTAGCACCAAGGAGAAGATCAACTCCGCTTTCGGGCGAGAGAAGGTGCCCTCCGCTTATGCGAGAGTCCCAGCACCATAGAGGAACCCCCACTCCGCTTTCGGGCGAGAGAAGGTGCTCTCCGCGAAAGCGAGAGTCCAAGCACCAAAGAAAAGTTAAACTCCACCTTCTGGTGAAGAGATGAATGGCCGTTTTAAAATTTAGTTTCGGCTTACTCCCTCCCAATAGTAAGCAACCTCCTTGAAGTAAGAAATCTGTTTCCCTACTTGTGTACGTGTATAACTTTAGTAAGCTTCACCAGGTACTTATTATTATTATTGTTAACCCTGGGAAGTTTGTTTTTAAACGTGTGTATATATATATATATTATTTTGTTAAGAAAATAAACTGGCATATAAACTTTCATCACCTGTTGTTCTGTTGAGGTAAAGGTTATTGGTCCCATTTCATCTCTAATCTGTGGAGAAGCTCTTTAACACCCGATCCCTGTGAACTATGCAGTCTCATCTCTCCGCTGAAGAGACAGTTAGCATTATGGGTAGATTTATGCACATTTTGAAATGATGTCGTCCTCCGCAACGCGCTCGCCGAGCTAAGGTGCGTGTCTACGTTGCCTACGGTTTCAGCCGGAGGAGGACGTTGCACCTGTAATATTAGCTAACTCCCGTAAAAGTAAACTTGAATTGGGTGTTGAGCGATCTAAATAGATCGTTTCCGGGAGGCCATGGACTAGAAAGACTTTCTCAACTAGAGCTGTTGCTATGTTTTGTGCATCATGATTAACCAAAAGAGCTGTAATGACGTATCTAGTACAACTATCAACTACTGATAGAAAATATTTGTATTTGTGCATTTTAGAAGAGACTAAAGGTCCACAGACGTCAAGATGAATTCGTTGAAAAGGAATTTGGGCTGGTTGAAATGTCTGGGGAGTATGGGGTTTAGAACCTTGTGGTTTCTTTGAGATCTGGCAAGGGATGCAATGTCGAACCTTATCATACACAAATTTCTTCATAATAGGGAAAAAGTAGCGCATAAGCAATAAATTATATGATTTTTGTGCGCCTTGGTGACTTCAGTTCATTTTATGTGCATGAATAAGATCGACAACTTGATTTCTTAATGCGTGAGGGATACAAAGTCTATCCCGACAACCAGTTTTGATTTTATTAGTCCTGTATAAGACGCCATTTTTGAGTACATAAGAATAGGAAAGTTTTTCTAGCTTAGGATTACTAGCTTGACCTTTGTTTTCTAAAATGTTAATAATGTCTCTTAAATAGGGGTCTTTACGTTGTTCTGAGCTAATATCAAAATCTTCTGCTTGCGTATGAAATACTTGATGAAAGAACAGAGCATCATCATCATCATTCTTCTTGTCAGGATTAGTCTTTTCAAGCGGTAAGCTTGCACGGAAAAGTGCATCCGCAAGTTCATTTTTACTGCCGCTGACATGCATTATTTCGAAATCAAAATTTTGAAAATAAAGTGCTCTTCTACCCAAAATAGAACTAGGGTGTTTAGTTGAACGAAGATAGGATAATCCTTTGTTGTCTGTGAGAACCACAAGTTGTTGATTCATAAGAAAAAATTTGAAAGTTTTTCAAAACATAATATGCACCTGCAATTTCGAGGGAAAATGTGTCAGCTTTTTTCTCTGTTGGTGTTAAGGCTCGTGAACAATAAGCACATGGATGTAAATTTCCTTCTTCGTCAGACTGTAACAGCGCTCCGCCAATGCCTTCTCCGGTTGCATCTATGAATACATATGAGGGGCGCTTAGGGTCATAAGGGCGGAGGATAGGGGCGGAAGTTATCATTTGTTTTAGTTTCGAAACTTTTCTGGTGTTCATCAGTCCATTCAAACTTGACATTCTTTTTGAGAAGCTTGAATAAACATTCTGTCGGTCCTGCAAATCCTTGCACAAATCGCCGAATGAAATTTACAAGTCCTAGAAAACTACGAAGCTTGCGTTTGGTGTTAGGGGTGGGATATTCCAAAATAGCTTTAAGAATATGTTCTGAAATCTTAATTCCCTTTTGAGATACCAGGTTACCGAGGACTTTTACTTCAGTAAAGGCTAGCCTACACTTAGAAGGTGACAATTTAAGGGATGGTTTTCTTAACTTTTGAAACACTCTGTCCAGTATGTTAATCATGTGTGGGAGATTTGAGCTGTAAATAATAATGTCATCAGTATAAACAAAAAGTTCTGAACTGTCTATTCCACTAAGGGCAAGCTCGCTTACGTGGTTCATTACACCGGGGGATGTCTTCAATCCCTGGCATAACCGAGTATATCTAAAACGACAAAGATTATTAATGGAGAAGGCGGTAATGTCCTTAGAACGCTCTGTTAATGAAACTTGAAAAAATGCACTAGACATGTCCAAAATGGAGTAGTATTTCTTACCAGCCATCTCTGCCATGATGGTGGGGATATCTGGGGTCTGTAATTATATCAGAGCTATGACTTCATTCAGCGCCCTCATGTCGGAAATAAAATGGTAAGTCCCATTGGGTTTCTTGATTAATAGGACTGGGTGTCGATAGGGACTCCCTTCACAGTGTTCTATAATACTTTTGTCTAATAATTTCTGAATTTCCTGTTTCATGGGTTCTCTGTAATGAAAGGGTACAGGGTAGGTTTTGGCATACACTGGGGTGTTATCTGTCAGCTTGATGTCATATTCCAAAATGTTAGTTTTAGTTAATTTATCCCCTGGCCAGAGAAAAATATCTGCATACGTGTATGCGAGCTTTAGGATTTTTTCTCTTTCTTCTTGGGGAATATCAGGGTTAACTGTGAGGAGGAAGGGGTCAAAGGTCTGTTGACTTTCACTGATATGTTGTTTTACTGTGCTATTTTCATTACAAGCGAATGAAAATGCTACATCTTCGCTGTTATTTTCCCAAATGGAAGTAACGTCACTTAAAATTTCACATGTCGATATTTCACCTAATATCGTGTCAGTTTCCAAAGTTTTTGATCGTGGACTTAACTGAATTGTGTTTGAAAGGGTAGCTTTTCCCGTATACACATTTGCATTTTCAATTTGGTTGAATATGTCATGCGACACCTGGTGAGTTTTGTACTTTGACCTCAAAATACTGTAATTTGGAGTACGTCTTAAATTATGAAGAGTTATTGTATTGTCTTTTAACAACATCTCGCACCTCTGTGTTCGCAAAAAGTCATTTCCTAAAAGTGGAGGGACATTTGTTGAATCTATAATTCTAAACGGGTGCGAATATTTATACTTTCCAATTATGATAGGAAGAACTACAATTTCAGACACACTCAGTTTTGATCCGGACACACCTTGGATTGTGGACTTTACCTTGTAGGTTTATCTTTCAGAAGGGAGGAGGTGGGAGGGGTAAATTGATATTTGGGAACCCACGTCAATAAGTAAATCTACTTCTTTCCCTTGTATGCTACTATTGATATACTATTGATATAATACAAGCCATTTTTCTCAATGATAGGAACTTTGTCTAGTCTACCATTATCTTCGATTTCGTCCCTGCAAGTCGAAGATAATTCTAGTTTAAACTATTATCTCTTTGTGGTTTGTAATAGCAGTTATCGCTCACGTGATTATAGCGACCACAGAACGTACAGGCCGATGGATTTGCATCATCGCGATTACCCATATTTCGAGTCGGATCTCGATGTTGAAACCTATTATTTCCCCTAAATTGGCCTCGAGAGTTCGACCTAAAGTTTCCTCTTGGATTAGCCCTATAATTACCTCTGTAGGAAACGGAGTTATTATTCCCCTTGTTTTGAACTCTATTACCTCTATCATGTGCGCTCTGATTAGCATTTTTCGCGAATTCCAGAACATTTGAGCAGAAATTAAGCAAGGATGATGAATTTAATGGTTCTACACAAGAGTGCAACGACATGTTTGCAAGCTGCGATGAAAGCTTATTTACATCAGCACCAGAGGCAGTATTGTGAGTGTGTTCCACGTTGGCCACAGCTGGTGGCACCACGCAGTGGGGAATTTCGGAACTTGGTTGAGAAGCCGCGACAGGCTGTGGAGAGGATAACTGAGAGGAGAAATTGTGTCCTTGATAAACTGTCTGGGAGGGAATGACTGGAGCAGGAGTTGATTGCAGACTTTGGACTTGATGAGCGGGGTGTGGAGGGAGAAAGGTTGGATTCTGGTTATATGCTACAAATTGCTGAGGCGGGTTCGGCGGATTACTTGGGAGGGGGGAGTAAACCTGTGCATGAGAACAGCTGTGAAGTGGCATCTGGGTCAATGTCTGATGCAAGCTTGCTTGCGCTATTGCTTGATCAATTTCATACTTCTCCTCCATCATACGGGAATTAATCAATAACTGTTGGCGTTCGAAATTTTGTAGGTGGGCTATTAATTCCTCTGTTTTGACAAAGTGCTTATATTAGTTAAACAACCAACCAATGTATTTGGCTCGCAGTCCCGTGATTATATATGATAGAGTCTGTTCTTCAGTTACGTTTGGGAAATATTGCTGGACTAATGCCTTCTTAGCAATAACATAGCCGTTAATTGGTTCTGTAAGTAGCTGCTTTCTTGCTAGAACGATTTGAACGGGCTCAGCAGACAGATAAGGGCCTCTGAACAATGTACTTAGTTCATTTTTGATGTGTGTATATGTCAGGTCTGCAAAGTTAGGTCGTTTCTGTATATCGTGAAAGTAAGTCAAAGCTGTGTCAGTCAAAAATAAAGGCAACATCTCTTTACGCTTAGCTACCGACTATCCTGCTGCGTGCGCTACATTTTGAAGCTTGAGGAAAAAGGGTTCGACTTCTTTGGGGTCGTTTCCCCTAAAAGGCATCAGATATAACACAGTTGGGATTGGAGTGGCCATGTTAGTGGTGGGAATTTCTACAGTAACCTTATCAGGGCTATTAGTATTGTTAGAGGTAGTAACAACGTTAGTTGGGGTGCTTGCTAAGGGTTGGTGTCGGGTTCTCCTGGGTGTTTCTAATCCTAGTACAAATTGAGGGTAGTTTCTGTTAGCAGATCTTAACCGTGTTAATGGAGGGGAGGGGGCTGGTGATAAAGGTTGTGATTTTACTGGGTTCGCCGTAGTTGCAGTAGCTAACTCTACGATTTGGTCGAGGGAGGCATCTAGGTGTTCGTGCAATGCTATCTGTGACGTATTCATAGACTAAAGTTCGTCGTGCTGACCAAAGAACAAATGAAAGTATGGGTATGCAGTTATTTATTTCATTAATATGTCGTCTGTCAAATAAATATAAGCAATTGTTCTCATTCCTGTGTGAATGATGCTCAAATACGTCCAGAATGAATGTTATGCAGAAGAACTAGATTTTGTGTGTGTGTGGGGGGGGGGGGACTCGGCACAAAAAGAAAAGAAGGGTTGCATTCCATAGGGTAATATACAAAATTGTCACTGGGTCTGACACATCTTAAGCATACTGTGGGAGTATGAAATTGTAACTACTAAAAATTTACTTTCAAAAATGCTCCCAAAGTGGGAGGGGGAGGTGGAGACTAATTTAATTTAAAGCAATTTGTACAGAAGGGTACTCAATTGCAAAAAGGGCCTGAAGCACCTCCACCATGTTGTAATCCAGTCTTACCTGGGATCTGAGGTCACAGGGATGCTTCAATAATACATTTTAGGTACAGCTTAATTGTACCTGTCAGCTGAACCTGCTCCGATTAAGAGGGAAGAGATATGGAAGGTTGAATTTAAAGGTTATTTACGCTTGTTCATACCTGGTAGGTGAGTGATGTTCTTGTCCAGATGCTTCTTGCAGACCGAATTGTGACTGATGCCAAGGTTCGATTCCGTGACAATTGGCTCACTGATCCGAGTGATCCCGCGCAACTCGCTGCATGCTTATGCAGCCGTAACTTCGTGTACCGTTGTCATAGTTCTGTAAGTTGTAATGTGTCGTAGAGTAATGCAAGTGTAATCAGAGACTAATGAGAGTTCGATGAGACAAATGAGACAATTGAGACAAATAATCCAAATAAGAGCGAGCCTTCCTTTTAAAATCTTAGGCTTCGAAAGGTTGTTAAACCTTCCGAACACGCTGGATCTTGTTTAGATCCACACATTTGCCTTTCAGTCATTGGTTCACGGAAGTTACAAAGTTTGCGCATTCTTGGGATCGCCCGCTGGTCGGACAATTCCAGGAAATAAACAAGCGTAAATATTCTCTTCACAAGGTTTTCTCGTATTCGTAATCTCCATATCTCTACAATATATATATACAGACACACACATATATATACCGTGCAAAATTTGCATTTGACAAAAATTATAACACACAGTACTTTATTGCAAAATTTGCCATTTTACATGTCTAATACATATTTAAACTAGGCAGCTGTAATAGGGAATAAAACATAACAAAACAATTATTGACTTAATAACAAATATAACAAGCTTATTTTATACATATCAACAAGGATAATAAACTTCCGAAGAGCATTGCGTACACTAAATCTAATGATGAAATGGATACATCATATGTGGAGGATGGACAACAGGGGGATTGCACTCTTAGGATACAGGAACTAAGAGGTTTCAATAAGGCAGTTTTTAACATGCATCCTTTAAACAACAGATGTTGTACAAAGTAGCATCAGGTACATACAGACATGAAAAAAATTGACAATGTTGTCTTTTTTTATAGTCTAGATAAGCATCTATGTCTGATACTCTGAAAAAATGACATTTTAAAAAGTATCTTGATAAAATGTCCATCACAGTGAATTGTACAATGTATCGAAGATACAACATGTAACAATCAAATGTTAGAAGTTGCTGTTGTAATATTTGTGACAGAAACTACTTGGATTTTGTACAAATTGGTAAGAAAACTGGAAGTCTGTTAACAAGACATAAATATCATGCCGTTTACTTTTTGGGAACTGTCACATTAGTACAGTGGAACCTAGATTTTGCACTTCTCAGGTGACCAACCTGAAAAGCCTTAAAATGCAGGAAAATGTAAAAACAAGGAATTTTGCTCTCTTCGGACCATCATCATGCGGGAAAATGTAGTCAGGGTACCACTGTAACTACAATCTAACTGTGAACCAATCATTATTGATAAATCTTATCTGGTTACTTCACATTATTCAACACAACAATATTTTTTTCTGTTGACCATTTCTTCTACTTTTGATTTTTTTGCACAAAATACTGCCAACTCCTGTATTTTCATTGATTTGAGACACTTCATGATTGTTCAAGTTTCAAAGTATTAATTTTTGATTAAATATTTCATTTTGTAGAGTTTCAATTGTTTATGATTTTTTTTAAAATTCTAATACACTGTTTAGTTCTTTTTTGTTGTTGCTCTAGAGACACACGAATAAAGTTCTAACCAGGAGGGAGCACTTTTGAGCATAATCTCAAGTTTTCATTCATATTTTGCCATATTTTTCATTTTGGTTATCTCCTAAAAAGGCATGTTTTCACGTGGCAATGCAGGGCATCGTCTGGCCTAAAGAGAGGAATTGTAGCTTCCCTGGAAACATGATTCAAACAAGTGTTCTCGGGATGCCGATTTAACCCAAGAACACTTAGTTTAAAGATGTTTACGAGTTAGTGAAATGACTCTTGCAGGGGCTGGTGTTGATTGGTGAAGCATCTCACAAATAAAATCCCTCCCCTACCTCCCACCTAGCACCCACTCACCCCTCCACCTAGCAGTGCCTCGAGCAGTCTGTCAGCCTAAGGCAGCACTGTGGTAAGGAGAGTGCAAGCGCTGATCGTCTTGATTTGGTATGTTATGTTGTGCCCTGTACGTCAATTTTACGTAGCTCTAGTAAAACGAGAAAAAGCTTTCATGTAATTTTGACATTCGTAAATTCGATTTGGATAGTTAGATTTTGAAAACAAAAGTTTAGAAGCATGCACTATTTTCTTGTAAGACTTTAAAATTACATTCCTTCTTTATTTACAGTGCTATGAATATTATTATTGTTTGTTTTTCAGTGTTCAAACTTTTCGCCTTCATTCTTAATGTACATACAGGCTTGCCAATTGAGACATTCTCTTAAAATATTCTATGTTAAATAAAACCATATATATACATTTTAAAATGAAGAATAAAATTCCAAGATAAGGAAAATAAACAAAATAATGTTCACAAAGAATCATCATCTTGTTTTCATGATGTAGAGGTTGTGTTAAAAATACCGGGTGGCCAGAATGAAAGTTACCCAACTCAGAGCCCTCTGTAGCCTGTTTGAGGCATCTTAGAACTCTGAAATTTGGTGAATCCACTATGCAGACCATGGGGAAGAGGATCACGATATATAAAAAAAATAGTTCAATTTTCCACCACCACGTTGAAATGTGGCACTGTACTTCCATGATGGGTTGTAATAATGACGTAAACTGCTCCAATTGGTTATGGATTTGCCTTTACCTTGCAATAAACGAGAGATTATTTTCTCGCAACTTCCGGCCACTAACAAATGTCTCATTATTACAGCACCACATTTCAACTCTTCCCCATGGTCTGCATAGTGGATTCACCAAATTTCAGAGTTCTACGATGCCTCAAACAGGCTACAGAGGGCTCTGAGTTGGGTAACTTAAATTCTGGCCACCCTGTAGATTCCTTCATGTACGTAAAATTTACGTACCGCTAGTTACACTGTAATATTGGAACACGATAGTATTCAAGGGTTAATTTATATCAAAACAAGTTGTTCATTTTTGTAAATTGATCCCAAAACCTTTGATTTTTCACAATACTATAGTAATAAATACCACAAAAGAAAATTATTGTTCAACACAGTAATGCTTGTTCATCCATTATGATATCCTATGCATTGTATTTGGAATTATGGAAGTGCATAATTGCATTAGGAGTATGGTATTCCGTAAAATACATTAGCCCAATTTGAAAATGTCATAGCAACCAAAGCTTTAGAAGATTTTAAAGAATTAGTGATTGCTCTTTAGGCATCCTGTACGAATGAAAGAACCAAGTGGTTGATGCCACATGCATCCATCTTAAATGAAAACAAAATGGACTATACTTATCACAACAATGAAAATGGCACTTGAGATGGTAAAATGCAGTGAAAATGTCCGGAACCAAGAAACAATGTAGAAGCAGAGAGACTACGTCACAATGAAGTAAACATGAGCAATTATGTTGTGACTTGCTTGTGTGCGTATATGCCTTAAAAACAAATTACTTTTATGCAACCTTACTTGCAACAAAGATCTTGATTACAGTGCATGTTTTACACCAATCTACCACCCACATGGAAAAAACAAAAGTAATACATTTTAAAAATTGGAATCCAATTTTAAATTATTTTTTTTTATATACAGGGTTTATCTCTCTTAGAAATAATTACCTTCCACATAAAAAATAAATGTAAAAATTGGGCTTCATACAGAAATTTCGCTTTCACCACTTATTACTTAGTACCCAACTCATTCCTTGGAATGCTACATTCATTTAATTAACTACCAGCTGAAGCCTTATTATTTTTTCATTGTAAAAATCGAAAATTTCACTTAATTTTATCTAATGAATTTCAGTCATTTTGCACAATTTCTGGAACACCAGAACATCATGGGAATTTGTTACAAAAGTTTGTTGTTTATTGTTTTTTGATATATGCCAGTCCACAGCATATATACAGTAATAAAAACCTATTTTCGTATCCCCATTCAGAGAATCCTGCTTAATTTCAAGCAAGTGAAACCTCCTGAAATCCAATTCATAACTGGTTCTCTGTCAGTAAACAAAATCACGCTTCACTCTATCTGAGCAACTTTTTAGTGAATCCTTTACCTTTTTAACGTGTTGTGAAAAACCATGCAATTTTAACAATTTTCAGAGGCTCTTTACGCCTTTTTTTTAACTGTAAGGTAAGAACGAACTTGATAAGGGGATTTTCCCCCCATTTGTAGGGTGCAAAATGGCCAAGTGTGCGAACGCACCCAAAATTTTATTTCACAACTCACTTATGTTTTCATAAACTTATGTTGGAAAAAAGGTGCAAATCCATAAACTATGAATTTTCTAATGTTTGTGTTTCAAACTACAAACCCGAAAAGTTTGAGAACAAAACAACAAAATTATTTTAACCTCAAAGTTCAGTTTTCATTAGTGCTATATTAATCTCATCTATCACATGAACCTTTCCAATTGTGCACCGTACAGAAATGTTATTATTTAGGTTATTTAACATCATTTCTCTAGCTTACTATGTTAATACCATTGAATGAGGATTGTATGAATTAGATGATGAAAGAATGAACACAATGAAACATGTCCTAGCCTTGAGGGAGAGGGGGGGGATGATCAAGCCACTGATATTACAACAAACAAAAGAAATAACAATTATTACTGCAAATTATACAGGTCGCATTTCCAGCTGGCGGCTGGGAAATAGCAAATCAGCGATCAGCTGAGTTCTCTTTGACTGACATCGAGAATTTTTGAGTCACAAGGCACCGAACATTGTTAGCGGGACGAAACAAATTAGTATTGGATACGCCACATGTTGCCAAACACAATGTAAAGCAGAAGAGTTCTACGACAATGATATCATCAGCACCAGAAATCAATGGAGGTACAACTGCACACGTGGCCCTGCACAATGAAGTTTTCGGAACGACCACCCACAGCTCCATATGCAATTGTCAAAAACAGAAGTATGCTTTGCAATGTTGCTTCAATGTTACCCCTTCAGAGTTTGTTTACATTGACACCCACCGAGCCACACACCCCTGAAGACAATTGGGGGACAGAAAGAGCCATTAAGGTTAACCGCCAGCTGGAAATGCAACCAGTATAATACCTTCTGTCAAAAAAGTACCGGGAATTTGTAATTTAAAAGGCCCGCGTAAATGATTTTTAAAAAATATTTTTTTCCGTAAGTTGGTAGATCTGTACTTAATTACTATGCCAAACATGAGCGCGATCTGTCAACCAGTTTGTTTACAGCAGCAGGTTGAATCAGTCCACTTCAGTAGTGCATCACGATTTTTACAATGAAGGAAATTATTGAACAAAGAGTTTGCCTTAAATTTTGTGTTGCGAACGGAATTTTGTGTGCTGACTCGCTCAAAATGTTAGAAAAGACTTATGGTGAACGAGTTTTATCAAAAACACGGGCTTACGAGTGGTACAAAGCGTTCAAGGAGGGCCGAGAGATCGTCAAAGACGTTCTGGACGACTTTCGACCTCTTCAACTGATGAAAACATTGAAAAAGTGAAGGAAATTGTGATCGATAATCGCCATTCCAGCTTAAGAGAGATATCTACTGACCTTAACATCTCTCACGAGTCTGTTCGTTCGATTTTGGTGGATATTTTGGGCATGAGACGCGTCGCCGCACGGCTTGTTCCAAAAGAGCTGAATTTTCTTCAAAAACAGTACCGTGAGCAGGTCTCTTTAGACATGCTGGATCGTGCCAATTCTGATCCCACATTCATGGAACGCATCATAACTGGTGACGAGACATGGGTCTATGAGTTTGACATGCAAACAAGTCAACAGTCATCAGAATGGAGGACAAAAGACGAGCCAAAACCGAAAAAACCACGTCAAAGTCGCTCAAAAGTCAAGGTGATGCTCATTGTTTTCTTCGATATTTGTGGTTTGGTGCATCATGAATTCGTTCCAGAGGGACAGACGGTCAATAAAGAATACTATTTGGCCGTATTGAAGCTTTTGCGTGAGAAAATCCATCAGAAACGGCCAGATTTGTGGAAGAACAATTCGTGGATTTTACACGACGATAATGCGCCATCGCACAGAGCGACAGTTGTGACCGAATTTAAGGCCAAAAACACAATAAATACCATCGAACGTATTCACCAGATCTGGCCCCGTGTGACTTCTTTGCGTTTCCAAAACTAAAATTGCCGCTCCGGGGTACCCGTTTTGCCTCGATTGAAGCCATACAGCAAAATTCGTGGAAGGAGCTGAGGCCATACCGGAAAGCGCCTATAAAAAGTGTTTCCAAGACTTGAAAAATCGCTGGCATATGTGTGTTGCATCAAATGGGGCCTACTTTGAAGGCGACAAAATAAATAGTGATGAATAAATTAAAATTGTGAGTTTTATTTAACGATTCCCGGTACTTTTTTGACAAAATATAATAATAAACAATGCAATATTAATACATCCTTGGGAGGCTCTTCTACTTGATCCACCAGATGAGTGAATATCCGGAATAATTGTTTTCCTTTTCTTTCTCACATTTCATACAATTAATACTGAGAAGTTGTTAACTGTTACATACCTTACTCAAGGCAAAAAAAAAGTTTTAAAAATTAGGGGGAAATTTTGGTCATGATGGTAACATTGTGTGATGTTTTGCATAAAAATCTCATTTTCGGAATTCTGGTATTCCTTGTGCTAAATGGTTGAACATAAAAATATGAATGTCTACCCTGCTTCCTGCAATTTACACTCACATTTTTTGAGCAAATTCATTTTTGTTTGGAAATTTTGATGGAATGCTTATTAAATAAACTTTATTTCCATTACTTATTATCAAAATAATAAACATTCTCCACAGACACTGGAGAATCAAAGAATGCATTAATGTCTATAAACCATTAATTATGATAAGTTAAAAATCACAATCAACCAATATGGTAATGCAAGCAATAAATCATGTACACACCTTTATGGACATAAGATAGTGAAAAAATAACAACATCAAATCTTTAACAACACAAACATTTTAAATTATTGTAAGTAATTGTACCCAACATGATCAGTATATAAGAGAGCTGAAATCAAATTGTTCAACAACTGGATGAATGTAAAAATACATATTCCTCTAATGGTATAAAAATATATAGCTGCAAAAAAAAACAACTACTTTTTCTTAGGTTGCTTAAGGTTCACTTACTTGGAAACACTGTTCACAAGTATAAAAGCACTAGAAAGTAAGCAAAGGCTCTATACTTCCTTTGAACTCTCTCGTTTAATTGAAAGACCCAGCTTGGTGCAACAAACCTTGCAATTCTCCTTCAAGAAATTACTCCTTGCGTGGATTCTGTAATTTAAAAAGAATTATTACAATTTTGGCAAAAAAAAATTCCAGGGAAAACATTATACAGTGGTGCCTTACAAAACAAATGCATCACACAATGAATGCTCCACTAACAAACATATGCACGAGCCACAAAATGTCATGTTTGAGTTTGGGTTTATAAAGTACACTTTATGCACAGTAAGGCTAATTGGGACTGGACCTTCAGTTTAAAGTGGGATCTGAACCACTATGTGCCTCCACTGGGTATCGAACCCGGGACCCCTTGATTATAAGGCAAAGACGTTACCACTACACCACCAGAGAGGTCTTGGAAATGCTAGGAATTTAATAATTATTATGTTTTTGAAAATATAGCACATACACTACTATATGTATGTATGTACAAAGTATTTCATGTATTGTTATCATCACACATGATTAACTCCTCAGCAGGCATGATTCATTATCTAATGCAAGGAGGCACACGGAGTAATATACTTTATACACATGCAGCGACCTGGTTACAATTGCATTAAAAGAACTAACCAAAATGTCGAAAGCCAAAATAACAATACATGAAATACTTTGTACGTACATACATATAGTAGTGTATGTGCTATATTTTCTACAACATATTAATTATTAAATTCCTAGCATTTCCAAGACCTCTCTGGTGGTGTAGTGGTAGCATCTTCGCCTTATAATCAAGGGGTCCCGGGTTCGATACCCAGTGGAGGCACATAGTAGTTCGGATCCCACTTTAAACTGTAGGTCCAGTCCCGATTAGCCTTACTGTGCATAAAGTGGATTTAAAACAACAAATCAAACAATCAAACATAGCCATAGCATATGGTTTGCACATAGATCTATGAAATCTAAAATTAAAAACGTTATCGTTAAATTGTGGACTGAAAATGCTCTTTACACAACATATCTAGGTTGAAAGTTGACAATTTTAACTTTTTAATAGTTTTGATTTAAGCAATAATAGTTTGATATGAGAACATCTTGTAAAATTCTACATGAAAAAATATGTAAAATTTAAATTTTGTTTGTTAAACATAAAATTGATTGATTGAGTTGGTGTTTTAAGTCCACTTTATGCAGAGTAAATGGGCCTACAGTTTAAAGTGGGATTTGAACCACTATGACCCTCCACCGGGTATCAAACCCGGGACCCCTTGATTACAAGGCGATGACGCTACCACTGCACCATCTAGGAGGCCCATACACATAAAAGAAATTCAACATTAAAAAAAATAATAAAGTGCTTACCATTTCCTTTGTTATGTATAGATTTCATTAATGCGACAATTAAACATATAAGAACATTTTACAGAACAGTCTTTAAGCATCCAAAGTTTATTTTTTCAGAATAGGAATATTTTTATATTCCACATTGTTCAAAAAGCATTTTAGTGCAGTAAAATACATTTTTCTGGGGCTATCAAAACAGAACTTGAAAGTGATACATTTACATGAAATACATTTGAAGCTACTAAATACACATTACTCTCATAATTATAATTATTCTATTGTGCCTACTGCTACAGAGATTTATATCAGTAATAATAATAAAAAAATATCCCAGTTTATAACAAATTTTAATGAAGATAGAGTTGGTGAAAAATGAAGGAACTGTTAACTAATTTCTAAACTAAAAAAAACAAATTAGCAATCTTGCATAAGCATATTATTTCAATAAATACTCACGTGAAAAGCACATGGAGGTAAGTGGCATATCCTGCCATGACATGCCACCATGCATGCAACTGTGTGAACGGTCTCGGGGGAGATGACAGTATCTGCCTCGCTGATCTGTGAAAGAAGGAGAAAGAATAGGATTTGTCTACAAATCATACCTGTTACTATTCATGAACAATAGCATCAATACCAAAGACATATAAATCCATGCACATTATAACTTTCACATTGCTAACCTTCTAAGAGGGAGAACATGTGAGCCGTGCCAACACTAGGTTCTTGACGATACAGGGGCTGAATGGCCACGATTTAGAAAGTAGCAAGTACAGGGTGCGACATTTAAATTTCAAAATACCATAACTGATTTATTGTACAAAGAAATTACATGAAATGAACAATGCTAGTCACATTATAGTCTGGAATTTACAGTTCAAACCTTATTTTTTTTAATATTACAAATGGCATGTTAGGCAGCACAATGTGGAGGGCGTATATATACACCATCCACCCTTGCGATATTGGGCTGATTCAAACCCATGCAAAATCTTTGAGCAGCCACTACGCAGTCCTAAGGTTGTAGTCTGGTGTGCCATTGAAGTGCAGGGAATTATCAGCCCCTATTTTTTCAAGAACAATAATCATGCTGCGGTGACTGTCAATTTAACAATTTAACAACATTACAGCACCATGCTAACAACTTCCTTCCTGCCTGAGGCGAAATATCGTAACTGGTACATGGAAGACCCTGTAGTTTTTACAGGATGGAGCCACGACACATACAGCAAATCTTTCGATGTACACATACGTACTGCTTTTCCTGGGCAACTTCTCTCCAGGTTCGGTGACATTCAGAGGACCTCTGTAAGTCAGGCTTCTTGTTGTGGGGGTACCTGAAGGCACTCATTCCCTACCTGATCTCAACAGCCTCAAAAAATGTGATTAGTAAGGAAATTGCTAATGTTACACCAGACTCACTGCAGCAGGTAATGGCCAGTGTACAAGGAAGATTGCAACAATGCAGTCATGCTAATGGAGAGCATCTCGAGGACGTAATATTAAAAAAATAAGGTCTGAAATGTAAATCCACGACTATAATGTGCCGAACACTGTTCATTTCATGTATTTATTTGTACAATAAATCAGTTATGCATTTTGAAAATGGGAAATGTTAACTGCTGCACCCTGTATATGCTGGGAACTTTAAAACATGTTTATTTATTTATTGCCAAAGATAGGTGCAGAGGAGAAGAGGGAGAGAAAGTGTGTGTATGTGGCAGAATCTATGGTGCACTAACCACCAGGCCCTCCTTTGGAATGCACTCATCTCCTTACACCTGTCATCTTGACTCTCAATACTCAATACCCAATCCTTGAAAGCTCTCATACCTCCCTGGTTGCTAATTTTTAAGCCCTGGAAAATGGTAAATCGTTACCAAAGCTTCCACGTCAACGTCCACCTATCGGGACATCTTGATGCAGTGCCAATGCACTAGACTGCTACCAAAGCAGAAGTAGTCTAGCATCGATATATGCAGTACAGTAAGTTCGTGGACTGGCCACATAGTGTCACAGTGGTGCACTACAGCGGATAGGTTGCACCACGAGATGGTGCTGTATCAGTTCTTCTCACGTCCCAGCAAGAGACAGTTGCATGAATACAGTGTACGCAGGACTACGGTCTCTGTTGTGAAGGGTAGTTGAATGCAGGCAGTGGAACTCGAAAATGTCGCAGTTTGAGTGCCAAAAATTAGGCAAATCCGCTAGCGGAACATTTCAGATGATGAAGCAAGTGACGACACCTTGAGCCGAAGTGCTGCGTTTAAGTGGCACTAACACTTTGCGCAAGGGAGAGACAGTTTGGAGGATGATGAGTAGAGCCCGGATTTATAAGCAAAATGCATATTCTTTTCCAGACTTCTAATGGTAAGAAGAAAGGTTATACTTCGTATTACATACCTTGATGAGCTATTTAACTAAGGTTGAAAGTGCTTATAAATGCTTATTTCTGCAGGAAATGGTTATGCTTGCTTATTTTATGATTTTGGTTTAAAATAGCATATTTTACTCAAATCTGTCATATTTCAATCCTATTTCAATCACACTACGGCATCGGGATGACGAGATCAATGCTTCTAAATAGCCGCACGAGAGAAACGGCATCCTAGAAAAGATACAGTACATCCATAATCATTTTTCCAAATTACCTGATATTATAACACAGTTGAAAGCTCGAAATAATACATTGCAACATTCGCTTTCTCTTATTGATGAAACTTTAGCAACGTTGTCTTCAGAAACTCACGGTGTTGGTAAAATTGTGTCCGACAAGCTCAGTCAGGAATTACTGAAAAATCCCGGTTACAAAACACTGTGTCAAATTTATAAAAAGATTTCTGGTGAAGAAACAGACATTGAAGAGGAATTCACCGAAGAAGAACTGTGGTGTTTTTCACATGCGCCTGTGATGTCATGCTACGTGGAAAGAATATTTTCACAGTACAAATCATTCTTCACTGACAGACGCAGGAGCTTCACACAAGAAACACACAAGAAAATCTCAGGATGACCTTCCTTACATACTTTAACAGCTTTGAATAAGTTAAGAGATCTAATAAACAAATATTTTTTCAGATTTTGCTGTATTCGTTTATGCTTATTTTCTTCATTTTTTGTGCTTATTAACTTGCTTATTTTACTGTTTGATTGTGCTTATAAATCTGGACTCTAATGATGAGTGTACTGGTCAGCCAGAACGAGACGAACCAACCATAATATTGAAGAAGTTGCAACGTTGGTGCATGCCAACTGCACCCAAACTGTGTAAGTGTAAGCCTTGTTGCGTGGCTGCCTACACTTGAATTGCCAGTCCACGAACTTATTAAAACACTGTTACTTGTAGCATCTGACACAGCTGAGGATGCCAATCGATAACAATGTCTGACTGTCATGTACGAGACCCAAGTTTGATCCCAGCATGAGTTATCTCAGGTAGGAACATAATACGAGGACGTATCAAAAATTTTTTTGAGACTAGTTCTCTAACACACCAACAGATGGCAGCGCAAGCCTGCAGGCACAGCCACAGGGAGCACCAACCTTCTTAAGTCAGTGTGCCAAGAGACATCGTCCTGTGTACATCGTGAGCTGTGCAGCTGGTGCTCTTCTGACGACGTGCGTTACCACGTCTGCGATTTCATCATGGACAGCAAGTTAGAACAACGAGCAAACGTGAAATTCTGCGTGAAACTGGGCAAATCCACCACAGAGATGCTTGACATGATTCGGCAAGTGTACGGCGATGCTGCAATGAGTCGTGCGAGGTGTTTTGAGTGGCAGGCGTGCTTCAAGAGTGGAAGAACATCACTGGAAGACGACGAGAGATCAGGACAACCTTCAACGAGCACAACACCCGAAAATGTCGAAACCATTCAGCAACTTGTGCATGAGGATCATCGGAGAACAATCCACAACATTGCTTCCATTGTCGGTGTGTCATATGGAACAGTGCAGGCAATCCTCACATGTGATTTGAGCATGCGCCGTGTTGCTGCCAGATTGTCCCCAGGCTGCAGACCCAGGAGCAGAAGGAACACCGCGTCCAAGTCTGCCAAGAACTCCATCAGCGTGCCGTCTTCGAGTGATGTTCTTCCACTCTTGAAGCGCACGTGTCTCTGTGGCGGATTTGCCCAGTTTTACACAGAATTTCACGTTTTCTCTGTTCTAACTTGCTGTCCATGATGAAATCGCAGACGTGGTAACGCACATGGTCAGAAGAGCACCAGCTGTACAGCTCACGATGTACACAGGACGATGTCTCTTGGCACACTGACTTAAGAAGGTTGGTGCTCCCTGTGGCTGTGCCTGCAGGCTTGCGCTGCCATCTGTTGGTGTGTTAGAGAACTAGTCTCAAAAATTTTTGATACGTCCTCGTATTATGTTGGGCCTCATCTTCGGACACTAGGAAAAAAAAAAAAAAAAAAAAAAAAAGGATTTTTCCTCAACTTCCGAGCCCTAGTCATAATTATCTACCAAACACCCACCAAAAATTGCAACAAGAAAGTGGTGAAATCCAATAACTATGAATTGTAGTAGATTTTTACATGAAAATAGTTCAAAATTATCACATAATTTATATTATAACTACTGGTAATAATTAGTATATCGAACTGGAGTATAGTTTGTCAACAATTTTAAATTCCTTGCTTGTCCTTTCTTTCTTCTTTGTTCAAAATTGTAGTGCATTACTACAAAAATATAGGCTTTTTTCAGAAAAACAGTTAATTTCCGACATTTAAATGATTTTCCCAGAAAAAAATTAATTCCCCAACTTTCCCAGCATTTCCACACGAACAAAGCTCATGAGCTGAAAGGAGAAAGGTAACAGAAAAAAATATCAGCAAAAATGGCAAAAAAAAAAAAAAAGCCCTGAAAACTGGAAACATCAAGCTGAAGAGGGGATACTTTCATTCTCCATGAGAAGTACGCAGGGGTTCAAACACACGTAGTTGTGCGAGAATCAGATGAACGTAACTCCAAGAATGCAGTTTTCAGTTATTTTTAAAACATATCTACTTGTTTTGAAGACTTCTATTTTGAGTCAGATCGACACCTTAGTGGTAAAATGGAATCATGTATCTCCAATTTACTGATTTTTATTTTAGCTACTTTTAAAAGTGAGTAGTTACGTTTAAAATTTGAACAATGCATTTTCAGAGTAACGTTCTTCTGGACCTCACGCGACGATTTGTTGATGTTATTTTTTAATAACCATCATCTAGCTTAAAACAGGGTGGCCACTCTAGGACCATGATAAAATTCAAGTATAATTACCAGTATTCAAGGCAAACTTTCCAAAAATTCAAGGCTACAAGCAATGTTTTCTCTATTTCAACCTTATGCATTACTGCCTCTCCCCACACACACACATATGCACACAAATATATTAACAATATAAATGGTCTGTGTGATTCCAACGTACAACGTATCCAAAAATTCTAATTTAATTCAATTAAATAGTGCACGCAGGCAAAATATTTAATTTAAGGAACGAAGTTTAGATTTGCCATTTCACCTATCAGACTCGAAATACATCTCCAAACACAAGTCACAAATTTTACAAGATACACTTATCTACGAAAAACTGTTAATTGTGTAAGAACTAATCAAATTCAAGATATCTTCTATTGCAATAATCTTCCCTTTTTTGTCAGATAGATTTCTCTGTAAAGGACGCTAACGAAGTAAACAGATTGAGAGAATTATTTTCAACGCAGCTTTCTTTTCTTTCTTCAATAATAAGCTAAACTGCAAAAATCTTGCCTCAGGAATTTACAAATATGTATAAATTTAATGGGATTTGGATTAATAGAAGTTGCAATTTTTTTTACGTCTACGGAGAAACATCACTTATAATTCCTGGAATTCAATGAATTCCCGGTGAGTTGCCAGTGAGAACTAGCAGCATACAACTACCACGTTGGGGAAAATACTAGGGTTGAACCAATACCAATGCTGATGTTTCAGTATCGGCCAATATCAGTGGTATCGGTATCGGAATGTATTGGTTGGAATTCAACTAAAGATACAAGCCAATACTTTCCCGCATTTTGGTCTTTCAGGGGTCCGCAAAAATGCTGCACGACACTGTCGTAAAGTCTAATTATCCTAGAAATTATTCAAAATTCAAACTTTTTTTTGTTTTGTACCAATTTTGCATGAAAAACTATATTTTGTGATTACATAATATCTATTTTAATATTCTGATGTAATTCCTCAATATTCTAAAGCAAATTTCTTGGTAATTTGAAGTATATAATTGGAGAAGAATGCATACACACAAATACCGATCAATATTTTGAACAAATTTAAATTATTGCTATTTCCAAGTATCGGTGGGAATCAGAAAGAGTATTGGTTCAAGTGATTTCGGCTCAGCCTCTAGAATACATTGGAGACTTCTTTTTAATGTTCAAGTGGATTTTGACAAAACTGAAATAAATGTGCACCTTTTTTTAAAATTGTGCACTACACCCTTAAATAAATTCAAAATATAGAAAAGCAGGTGTGCGAGAGTAGTTGTGCTAAGTAATATTTTTTAGGTATACGGTTGGTAACATTGTTGTGTAACACTGGCAACAGTGCACTCGTTATTCTTTTGTCGACAGTTGATTCTCTGGCTTGTTGTAGTGTGGTTGTTTGTTGTTTGCACGCAAGTTCTGGTCTGTGACATGTTGAAAACTGCCCAAGCTTTTGTAAAAATTCCCCCAGAAGTCCACAAGACAAGCAGAACAGCAATTGCAATTCTGTTGTTGATTGTTGCACACAATGTCTTGCTAACAATGGAGGACACTTTGAACAAAACCACTGACACTGGAATTTTGTGGATCTACTTGTATTTTGTATGTATACTTGACTTTTGTGTATAAACTTGAATTTGTGTATCGGTAAACTGACTTTTGTGCCACCCTATATTTACTAGCATTAATTTATTTTCTATATTGCATGTTCCTTTCTTCAACTTTTAGCTAATCGTAATACGTTTATGTAAAAATTATGTAACTAGCAAATCATGACAATGTTTACTAAGAACACACATACACATAGTAAGCATTAAAATGCACAGTAAATACCATGAAGATTCAACTTACGTCAGCTGAGGGCAGAAGATATTGTCTATATTCCAAAGCACAAATCCTAGGATGTACGTAAAGCTGCCTGCCGCAAACAACTTCAAACAGATCTCGCACTTCTGTGTGCGAGCTAGTTGAAGGTCCATTGCGAACGTGGTGAACACCAGGATCCCATAGCTTACATGATGGAACAAAGGGTGTTTCCAAAAGAGGTAAGTGGCAGTGAACGTGACACAAAATGCCACCAGGAACAAGCACAGGGGCCAGTTTTGTTCTTGCTGCGGTGGGCGTCGCGTATGAGCCCTGTTTAGAAAATAAACATGATAGAATGGTTAGAACACAGTCAATTATAAAAAAAAGAAAACAAGTTTCATTGTATGGAGGGCAAGGTGGTTTAGTATTTGAATCATGTTGATTAAAATCGGGTGTGTGTTTTTTTAAATCACTTCAAAGAAATAATTTATAGAATGTACAAAAAGAATTTGTAGATATCAGAATCACTTTTGGTTCATTCAAAGGAGTTTATTAGGATCTAAGGAAGGAAACAAAATACATGTACGGATGGGGTGAAGCTCAAATGAAAGGAAAACATACTTACATTTCTCTTGATTTAAAATTCAATAATTCTTACAGACAAAAATAGCAAAAAATTTTATGCAGAATAATTTACAAAAATACTAATCATGTTAAATAGTAAATAGTGTCATTATGATTAAGCTGTAAATAAACATGGCACCAAATATTTTGCAATCATTAACATTAGCTCTGCCAGGTTGGGCATAATGACATGTGGCTTGACTTTGTTCTTCCTAGGAGACCTTCGGACACGAGTATGGGTCAATCCATATGAAGTGGTACAACATGGTTGCTTGACCGATTTTACAAAAGTTTATTTTTGTGTGGTGTGAGCCTTATATGTTGACAGTTCAGAACCACTGTTATTTTATATTTACTATCACCGATTTGAAGATGGCGGGCATTTTTTTATCATGGCGTGCATCATTTTCTCCATTCGTAAGCATGAGCGGCAACTTTTTTATCTCAGCTCTGGTAAGTCCTACAACAATGAGACAAAATCTGTGATGATAAGCACATTATAGGTTACAATTATATTTGCGTGTAATTTTCTAAATATTATTCCTTCATAATAAATTTTAAGGTCAAAATTGTGTATTTTAATTGGTCAGAATGAAATTTTTGGGAAGGCAGTTTGTTTGACACTTGAATTTTCTTGTGCAAGTACCTGTGTAGCAATAGTGTGTGTCAGAATTATTTGAAGCTTGAGACTTTAATCCTTTTTTTCCTACAGGGTCATAAACATGTACTTTTTGTTAAAAAAATTCAAGTTCAGGGTTAAATATCTCTGGGGGGCAGTTGTTTAAAAATCTGAATTTGTACACAATACAGTACTCCACAATAAGTAACTTCAGTAATAATTTTGAGTTTGAGATTCAATTGGTTTGAGAGATACAAATCTCATGAATAATTCAATATTCATATGGTCCGCCTAATTTAACAGGGGAACACTTTACCTTTTACCTTCTTTACATTTTATGTTAAAATTCTGCAAACTGCAATTTGGAATGTCAATCAACAACATTACAATCCTGAAATGGCTCTTCAATAAAGTATATTTATTTATTTAATAGAAGATTCCAAATACAGCGTTAGCCATTTTACATTGGAACGATTTTATAGAACATAATACAACAAAAATAATAACATAGAAAAATTACATGTGGTTAAGAGACTTACATACTTTTAGTTAACTTTCTTCTAAAACGGTCCAGATTTTCAAAAATGTCTATTTGGCTTCCTAGATTGTTATATTCACTGGGCAGTCTATGGAACAGAGAGTGCTGGATGAGGCACAATCTCGGCTTCTGAGAAGCAAAAAGTTGAGTGCTTCTTGTTGAGCAGGCAGGCACACGAAAGTGAATTTCCTGAAGAAGGCGGTCACTTCTGATGTTGCCATTCACTATTTTATGTAGGAATATATGGTCAGCCAGTCTATGTCTCTCTTGAGGAGTTTGGATATTTAACATTTGCAAGAGGATGGACTTTTGCAAGTGTTTTGTGGACGGAATTCGGTGTCGAACAATGGCCAGGAAGAAATTTAGGACGGAATTTAGTCTATCTGAATTTGAGGGGCATGCCATAGACCAGATCGGAGAACAGTATTCAATTTTAGGTGACACAAAAGATTTGTAAAAGGTGCTGAGGGCAGTCAAGTTGTTTATTTCCGTGAAACGATAGAGAAGACCCAGCATACGCATTGAACCCCTTGTGACTGTAGAGATGTGTTCAGAAAAGGAAAGTCCCTTTGTGCGGCAACTCTTTGAACACAATTATTTTTTATGAAATATTTAGTATTAAATATGTTTTTCTTTAAGGAATCGTGGTACATTTTTGAGGGTTGAGTTTTAAGTTCCATAATTCACACCACTTTATTAGAGAATCTAAATTCTTTGGCAGAAGTGTTATGTCACTGAAATTGGAGATTTTACTATATATTTTGCAATCGTCAGCGAACAAGAGGTTTTTGCATGAATCGGAAAGATATTCTGGAAGATCATCAAGGTACACGATGAAGAGAAGAGGTCCAAGAACACTGCCGTGAGGTACACCAGAAGATACAGCTTGATGCGAGGAAGACATTCCGGAAAGAACAATTTTTGGTTGTCTGTTTTGGAGGTAGTGCTTGAGCAGAGAGAGAAAGTTTCCATGAATATTGAAACGGTGGGATAATTTATGAAGCAGGAAATTGTGGTTTATAGAGTCAAAAGCTTTCGAAAAATCCAGATATATTACAATCACATCCAGTTGAGAGTTTTCAGATACAGAGTTGATAGCGTCAGATAATAAAATGCTTAAGTTGGTTAAGCAGGAGCTGCCTGGTAAGAAGCCGTGCTGTGCTGTATTTATATATGGAGAGGTACATTTGTAGAGTCAGTCCTTTATCATCATTTCACAGGCGATAGAAAGTGGTGAAAGAAGGGAAATAGGCCTGTAAGAAGAAACAGCACACTTGTCTCCAGATTTATATAATGGTACCACGTTAGCATTTTTCCACGAATCTGGAAATGTACCCTCATTGAAGCATCTGTTTAATAAAATAGAGAAGGGAATAGCGAGAGAAGAAGCAGCGTTTTTTAGGAAAATAGAAGGGATTTCATCAGGACCATTGGCGCGATTTTGAGGCATTGAAGATAGGATGTGTTGCACTTCTTCTGGAGACGTGGAGAGAGACGTTAGAGAGTGACAGCAAACTGGACGGAGGTTGGGAAGGGATGAAGCCGGTGAATTCGAGGTTGTATTTATGGAGAAAAAAAAGAGTTTAAAAGATTAGCTTTGTCAGGGCCCTCTGCACATACTGAGTCATGTTTTACTTTCAAAGGTATTCGGGAATTTTGCCTCCTTCAGTTGATTAGTGACCAAAAACGTTTGGGATTTGATTTGATATTGTTTCTGATATCACCGATGTATTCCCTGTATTTGGTCTGTTGCAGTTGTTTAGTGTGACGTCGTAATTCGGTGAAAGTTTTCCGTGTGTATTCATTAGGAAAATGTTTCCAGAGATGACAGGCCTTTTTTCGGTTTCCAAGGGCAAGTAAGAGCGCGGAGTCGAACCAAGATGGGTATTTCCTTGATTTACTTTTTTGGAGTGGCACGTAATCCTTCATAACTGCATGAATCACATCAGTCAGCACGTCACACGCTTCGTCGACACTTCCACTCTCCAGGATTGTCCAGGGAATGGGATCCAGTGACAAACGGATGTCACCCCAGGGTGATTTGCACCAAACAAGGTATTGGCATCGAGGGGTGGGAGGTCGTTGACTCTTCAGGTGGTCCGGGAGCCAGAATACAGCATCCAGCGATTCGTGGTCCGAAGGGATGAGGTTTCTCGAAGGGGTGATGTGCGCTGAAGGGAGTGATGAGAGAATGTAGTACAGGTTATTGTCTTTTCATGTGTTGAACATATTGTGATGTTGAAGTCTGAGGCCATGTATGAAGTGATCCATGAAGTACGTGTCGTTCTTGTCTTTTGTAGAGCCATGCATGGAGTCTGTCCATGTAATCGAGAGATTGAAGTCTCCGAAAAGAATTAGGTTGCCCATTGAGGATGCCGACAGCACAGAATCGTAGCAAGCCTCCAGACCTGCTACGGGGCAAGTTTTGTGTGGCCTGTAAAAACAACCGATGAAAAGTTTGTTTTTCTTGCCGAGAAGCACCTCAACTTACAGAATTTCACAGTCGCGATCCAGGTCACTGCGCACCACACTTTTGCATTTGTTATTTATGCAAAGCATCAGTCCCCCGCCCCTTTAGCCTCTGTCTTTCCTGTACATAGTGAAATGTTTTGAAAAAGGCAGTTCGGAATCCAGTACATTTGTCGTTGAGTCACGTTCTGGTTATTGCAATACAGTCCTGCTCCATAAATTCTCCCAATTCCGAAGTGCAGTCAGAAGGTTTATTTTTTATGCTCCGGGCATTATGATAGTATGCACTGAATTTGTTTTCCATTGGCCAGGGGCCTGGGTTGAACTTAATGTCTCCACACAGCAGCACAAGGAAAAGAAAGTTGAAGAGCCGGTGAGCCGAGGGCTTACCTTGGTCGCTGTCCCTTGCATGTGTCTCCCTCGGCGAAGCAGAGAAAAGAATCGGGAGGACGACTGCCGCTGGAACAATAAAACACCTCTCACTGCATTTCCACTCACTCGGGCTAATGTTTTTACCGTCGGCACAGTTCAATAGCAACAGCTTAACACCTGTGCAAAGTACCACAATAAAGAAATAAACTGAGAACACAGAAAATCCAATCTTATGAGGAGCGCGATCCGACAGCTTTCTACAGCTGGCGGCCATCTTTCGCGAGGGCATGCTGAAAAGTAAAGCTTCCTATGGTTTTATTTTCTTTTGTTATCTTGTAAACGCATTTTGGATTTTGAGTAACCATGCATTGCACTTATAAGACTTTCTCGCTACTCAATTGAAGGTTTCAAACTTTTATCACCAGGGGGTGCTGAACTATAGTGAGAAAAATGGCAGCATGTAACCATGCAATGTCGGTGGAGTACCTGATGTAGTGTGCCGTGATCGAGTTTCTAACCACAGAAAATGTGCTACAAATTGACATTCATCTGAGACTGAAGGCAATTTATAGGGAGGAATGTGTAGACATCAGTACTGTGTGATCTTGGGCATTTCATGCTCGTAAAGAAAACCCCAGCTCAGAAAATCTCAGTGTATGCGAGAGAATGGAGTGGAAGGCCACGTACTGCAACTGATGGAGGTCATCGGACTAGAAGGGATAGAATAAGGAATGAGGAGATACCGCAGACAGTGGGGGTGAAGCTTCAGGACAGAATAGGTCAGGCACAGATGAGATGGTTCAGACACATAAAGAGGATGGGTGCAGAATGCTAGTAAGAGCTTACAATGGGAACAAGGACAAAGGGGAGACAAAGATGTCGGTGGAAAGATCAGATAGTGGAGAGTTAGAAGAGGACAAGTTTGGTATACCGTGGAAAGAGAGAGGAATGGTTGAAGACCAGAACAAAATGAAGATTTGATTGAGTTGGTGTTTTAAGTCCACTTTATGCACAGTAAGGCTAATTGGGAGTGGAGCTACAGTTTAAAGTGGGATCCGAACCACTATGTGACTCCACTGGGTATTGAACCCAGGACCCATCAATTACAAGGTGACGACGCTACCACTACGCCATCAGGAAAGCTCAGAACAAAATGAAGAGACTTTACTTCTATGCCGACCCAGCCAGAGGCGGCAGCAAACAGCAAAGAATGATGATGATGAATATTACAGGGTGCTCCAGGCAGGGACATTTGCATAAATCATAACCCCAGCTACGATAATTTGTTGTGTCCCTCAACTTGTGGAATAATACATAGAATCCTGACACAGGTTTAAGCTGCCTCGGAGCATCAGGTAATCATAATGGTGAAGATGAATAATGAAAAGGTGGGATGGATGAATCAAAAACCACAATCAAACACCCATAACATTATCGGAAATGCTAAATTCCTAATATTGTAAGTCAAGTACTGGCTATTCGGTTTAGCTTGAGCTCTGGCCTTCAGCTGCGCAGAAGCCTATCGCTCAGCGCGACGATGCAAGAGTTCCAGAGAGATCAGAGTTGCCAACCACTTTAACAATTACCCATATCCATAATCTGACTTTAGAGCTTGTTGATAGTGGTTTGCAGGACTTACTGGTGTCTGGATTTAGGCAATAACAAACGCGACAGTCTGAGAAGGTGATAGTTCGAGGAAAAGAATGACAGAGGATTCTTTGTATCGGTGAAACCCCCTTTGATTTAGTTCCCTCTGCGAAAGAGACATCCTCCCTCCAATCGTTGACCTATGTTGTTTAAGGTGTTTCTATTCAATTGAAGCGGAGGTGAAAACTGGAAAGACAATTGGAGGAAGTGAAGTGATACACAGAGCAGGAAAATTATCTCAACGTGCATAAATTTGTGAAGAAAGAAGCTGACAGTGGTCTTGCGTTGAATGTTAAACAAGTGCAAAAGCATGTTTCCACAGCTACTGATTTGTCAGTAAATACTTTGAAATGTAACTTAAAGAAAAATGATCGCATCAATGTAACTGGGAAGGGATTGGTAACGCCTAACCAAATATGCAAAAGAAAGAAATTTAAAAGTGAAGTGGACGAATTTGACAAGTGTATTAGCGTAGAACAATTAGCGAATTTAACAATCAGGAAGGACAGCATACTACTCTAGATTCCTAACTATTTTCTTTAATGAGACAAGAGCATACAGCCTTTGCCGGTTTCATGTCTGGTGGAATTGTAACTTCTGCAAATTGCAACACTGCTCCTATGAGTCACATGACATCTTCTGCAGACGACAAAGATTTCCTTCTTTGTGGATGCCAGAGTTCAGGCTAACCCGAATGTGCAGTACCCAACATCCTCGTTAACATTATTTAATGTGCATCCAATCGGTTTTCTTTTAAACTTACAGAAATAGTGGCAATGAAGACAGAAAAATCAACATAAAATATATACATTAGGATTTCAGAATAGTATCAAATTGTCTATGCCCAACAGACCAATACTCACAAGCAATAAACTAACACAGAAGTGCCCCATACCATAGGCAGCTCATCAAGAAGTTGCATCTCATACTGAAGTGTCATGTGGAATGCCCAAGATCCAAGACCTACAACTACAGAAGAAACATGTAAGGCAAAACTACTGATATCTCGGAAAGAGTTACAGACAAATAGTTTTGAAATTTCGCTTTCATTCATTTGAATTTAACATTACCTTGCCACAAAATCAATCAGTGGCGTATTCTCCCACGTTACCAGGTTTACCACCCATAAACTAACTTTCTTCATATGTATGATATATATGGGGGCATTCCATTATCACGAGTGGGACCCTCAGGCTACATTTTTTAACTGTTCTGCTGATAGTTAAGCATTTTTCTTACAGTTTCTGTGCAAAAAAATATGACACATAACACTGTTGATTAAACATAACTACCCCTAAAATACTTTCCCAGATTTGTAGCTACAAGTGAACAATTTTGCGTCACGTGTGGGACAGACGAAATACTGCTTTTTCTCTTAATAACAAATTTATTTCAATTTCTGTGAATTGTCAAATGATAAAAAATAAATTATTTAACACAAAGAGACAAGGTAATTGACCTTTTTATATTTTGGTGGAGTTGAGGGGTCCATGCAACAGTTAAAGGAGAAATAATTTGTTTTTTGGTGTCACGGATGGTACAAATAGAAAACAGAAGTACATAAAAAAAGTTAAAATGAACAAACAATATGTAAAATACCTTCTATTCTACCTTAATTATGTATAATACTTAAATTTTTATCCAAATTACAAGTCTACATTGTTGACTCACACGATAGAATAAGGTTACAGCATTTTGTTTTATTTTAAAATTGAGATTTAGGGGTACTTTGACACAAAAAACACAATAAATAACAATTGTTGCAGTAAACCAGATAAAATTTTCAGAATATGCCACCGCACGCTGTAACAACATATCGCTGGCTGAATACTGTTTTGCCATATGTCCATCTGCACCAACTCTTCAGGAGAGCTGCCGGCCCCCATGGTGGAGTAGTTAGCACATCGCACTATGACGCCAGGGGTCCTAGGTCCGAATCCCAGCCTGGGCATGGATGTTTCTGAGTGTCAATTCATCAATTTCATCATATCATCACTCATTCCCATCTTTGCAAATTAGCCAAAAATTGGCACAAAAAGCGAAGTAAAATAAAGCAAATCAATCTTCAGGAGAGCTGATTGAAGTTGGATTTATGTGGAATATGAATACACTACACAATTTTTGCAAACATTTAATTATTGTTGATAATTCACAACACTTGAAATCCAGGTAAATCTCTTCTCAACATAATGCATTAAAAATGTAGAACAGGATAACGTCATCAACTCATTTCCAATAAAAAGTAGAGATACGAGAAAATAGTATTCAGCTTGCGATATGTGGTTCAATACTTAACTGTATCATGCGCAGAATTAAAGTCTAAATAAAGCTACCTTACTCTATTTAAAAATTATACTAGTTTTACATAAATATGTAAGGATCATTCTGAGCCAAGAGGTCTATTTTGTCTGTAGCAGTACTCAAGCTGTTGAAAGATATTTCCCAAAATTTTATATTCATAAATGCACTGGCTGGTGAGATAGACCCTTTATCCAAAGAGGGGGGATAGTCATGTGCTCCCTGAAAAAACTATGCCATTTTCAGGTGCTGATTGATTGATTTGCTTTATTTTACTTTGCTTTTTGTGCCACTTTTGGCTGAAGATGGGGATGAGTGATGGTACGATGAATGGACAATCACAAACATTCATGCCCACGCTGGGATTTAAACCGGGACCCCTAGCCTCGTAGTGCAATGTGCTAACCACTCTGCCACAGGGGTCAGCTCAGGTGCTGATAAAATAGAGACTATATTAGTTAGAGGGCTAATAACTGATAGTCCTATAAAACTTTCTTGCTGATTCTAACCTCAAAATGTGATTAAAAATTTGTTGCAATTTACTAAGATGATTCTTACCAGAATTCAAGGGTTCATAACAGCTAGAAAAGATAAGTTACAGTCTCGATATTTTTAACATGCTTTATACTTATACGTGATGCTAAGCTGGTATTTTTTTTTACTTTTGAATGCATAAGGCAACTTCACAGTCTTTATTGCAAGCTAGCATCTTTACTGTGCATGGTAAAAAATTACCACTTCTCAATGTCAATGACAAAACTGAATTCCCTGAAAATCTGTTTCATCTGAAACAGACAAACACAATAGTGATTCACTCGTATATTTTCACGTGCTACTGCAGTTTGGCAACACACTGGATTTTGATTTGCTTTATTTTACTTCGCTTTTTGTGCCACTTTTGGCTAATTTGCGAAGATGGAGATGAGTGATTACATGATGAAACTGATGAATGGACACTCACAAACATCCATGCCTAGGCCAGGATTCGAACCCGGGACCCCTAGCATCGTAGCGCAATGTGCTAACCACTCCACCACGGGAGCCGGCTGCAACACTCTAGACTTTTGGCTTCCTGTGTACAGTCCAGGAACTATGACCATTCAGCCGTTATTTGAAATTTATCCATTGTTGTCTCATTATTAGAGCTCATATTTCAATGGAGCACAATAGTGATCCACGCGACCATAGACGAGTATTTTATGATACGTAGTATTTCTATATATAGAAGTAGTGTGTTTCTAAAATCTGTTGGAAATCGATCCAGACCACCAAAAACATATTTCTGAATTTTTTGGGAAAGAAAATAACAAAAGCACATTCAAATGTAATGCACTAGATTTAGAATTTCCTCCCTTCTGAAATGTCTTGAGTGAAAAACTTACGATTTTTTGTTAAGTGAACCAGAATACTTCAAAAAGGACATTCTCGCTATAAAACCAGAGGAAATTTGACCAATAATTCTTGAGTTGAGTACAATGGTGCAGCAACTAACCAGGAATACAGTTTATGTTTAAATACATTCATAGGCATATTTGTCACATCAAGAGGTAGCTAATTAAATAGTCTTAATCCTAGAGCTTCATAACTATTCAGGGATTTTGAGAGTCTATGATAGGGTATATTTATACGCCTGCTGTTTCTTGTAGTATAGGAATGTACATCTTGTCCACTTTGTAGTTGTGGCAAATTTTTCTTTACATACAACAGCGCAGTGTAAATATATAGATTTATCACAGTCATAAATTTTAACTTAATGAACAGTGGCTTACAATGAACTAATATGTGTGAGTTGGTAATTATTCTCACGGCTTTTTTCAGCAGTATTAAAATTTCTTGTATATAACTGCAGTTCCCCCAAATTAAAATTCCATATGGAATAATGCTTTGAAAGAAAGCGAAGTAAGCTGATCTTACGTAATCTTTAGGTACATGACTGTTAAGTTATGTATTTAATATGTGGCTCCCATGATAATTTATTATCAATGACAATACCTACAAATTTTGCGTTGTCTGAGCTATGATCGATCGGGATGTCTCTAAGACTGAAAAACATATGCTGGGTTTTACTATCATTCAGCAAAAAACCATTACCTACATATCCCTACTATAAATATATATAACATTGACAAACTTTGGGTACCAATGTCCTTAAATCTCAAAATACTCATTAAGTATTGCTACAACAAAAAGAAAGTGCAACTTACTGAGCAAAAACACATGACACAAAATAAATCTTCTTTCAAATTTCTGCATTAAAACATCATAAACGCCTATAAGGGGTGGAATGATCATCGCTAGATTGCTCAGTGTGTTCCCTGGAAAATAAAAACTATACGTTAGAACTACGTTGTCTTAAAAAACTTATTAAATATTGATGAGCACAATCAATGCTAAATATAATTTCACCACTTGGTCTCACCCATCCCACACACCAGATACTAAATCTATAAAAATATGTTCATCTTAATCACATGTCTACATTGCGATGGGATGAAACAGAAATTTGGATGGTGACATGTTAAATGTGAAAGTGTTAAAGAGTTTACTTTTCAGCTTGTATAATTTCCCAATTGGCCCAGATTCCAACTGTGTAATCATTTTCAAGGATTGTCATTGAAGTTTGTACAATTTCAAATTTACATTTCCAGTATTATTAATGTTTTCGTTATCCTCCTGGGTGCTGGTGACCCTCTGTTTACGAAGATTGTTCGTTATGAATCTTTTCTGCTTTTCTTTTTACGTCGATGTTATGTGCTGTATTGAAAAAATGGATGGTTATATGTGGTGCAATTAATCTTCTCAAGACAGCATTCATAATAATAATTTTACCTTCCTGTTGAATTGGGAGGGTTAGGTTCAATGCTGTTAGGTCCATGCAACTATACTTTGTTTGAAAAAAAAAGGAAAGAAGTGTACATGCTCCACGATATGATGAACTGGACAAACAATGGCCACACGAATACTGATGCTATCATGAATATCATTTCATCCCTGCAACTATGTAGGCTGAAATCATATTTTGAATACATGTAAGCCCACCCAGCGTCGAATGACATGGGTACCTGGGGGAAACCCTGGGGGGTAAAGGCGGTCAGGGGCGTGATGCTGATCACATCACCCCCACACCCCCTATACGCCTTCATGGCGTGGTGCTAAGCACAGGGGAGCACTTTACCTTTTTTACCTTTTGTAAGCATATTTATTGACGATTGTTTTTCTCTTAGATGGAATTGGTTTTATTTGGCTAAGAGTGTTAATGGTGTTACTAATTTTAAATTGTTAGGTTTAACACTTACAATTTCCGCGTGCATTTTGGATTTGCATGTGGTCATACACCAATATCTCTTCAAACAAAAGATGAAAGTGCTCCAGCATAGAAGGAACTGGACAAATGCTAGTCACATTCCAGGGCTAAATATCTGTTTTTTTGTGGTTATTGCATCTTGAAATAAATTATATGTTCCATTAAACACTCAAAACTGTGGATTAAATGCAAAATTGTTGATATTTTCGAGAGATACAGTTCGTGATCCCCACCCCCTCCCCTCGGACATAATTATAGATATACTTCGACTGGTATTTGATTTGATTCATTCTGTTCGTTTGATCACCTACTGTACAAAATGTACAATGATATTGAACAGGTCATTCTTATAAATAAGTATCTAAAATTATAAGGTTACGCTCCATAAAAATAGTAAAACAATTACAATTCACATTAAAAAAATAGTTACACTGCTACAGCAAACAATGCTAAAGATGAAAACAGTACAGATCGTAGTTATAAAAGAACAGTTAACAGTTGGTACATGATGAAAACAGGACTAAATCTCAACTAATACATGTTAAAAGATTTCATGTATACTGCTGGACAAAGAAAACTGGACACCTTAATATTTGACATCTGAAATTCAATGACAGCTCGCAGGTATATTACAGAATGTTTGGCAGATCATGTAGTACCATATGCACCATTCATAGGCTCGGACTTTGTTTATGCATTCGTACTTAATTCAGTTTCTGCAACATTTAGTTAGCCTTCAAATCGGAGCTTTTATCGACCCATTGCGTTATCACAAAAAATGCAAGTGTCCGGTTTATTTTGTCCAGCAGTATATATTGAAAATAGTAATAAAACATATCCTTTTTTTACATATTAAAATCCATGATTCAATGTCCATCAAAATTTAAAGATTAGGAATTCTCCTACATCATAAAATAACTTTGAGATCAATATTTGGAGCGAATTGATAATATAGAGAAAGTCTCCAATTTTGTTAATTTACGGTATACTAACTAATTTTGGCCTCATAATCACGAATCTGTTGTAAAGAACCGGGGGTCACGTCTGGAAATTTGAAAATAAGCCGAAAGGGGAAAGAGGAGAGAGGAAACACTCACCGGACAAAGAAAACATTCAAATTTTCGTGATGGTATATCACATCTTCAGGAGTAGAGAGACGTCTATAACCTCCGCTTACACCAAGCCTTGACCAACCATGGATATCCTTCCACCCTGGTCACCAAACAAATATCCCGAGTTGCTTCATACACTCCCACCAAGAAACCTGCCACCAATCCCCCTGCACTTGTCACCCAATATCACCCCACCTCAACAAAATCAGACACACTCTACGTTCCCTCCTTCCGATTCTGCACAGTCATCCTGACACCAGAAATATCTTCTCCGACAAGCCCAGAGTTGTCTTCAAACGCCCTCCCAATCTCCAAAACATCCTGGTCCACCACAATCCACCTACTCACAACCAACTCGCACCTGCCCACAAATGCAACCGCCCAAGGTGCAAAACCTGCCCCATATTTGTCACTTCCCGCACCCTCCAGATTCACACTGCCACCGGCAAATTCACCCTCTACCCCAAAGGAACCTGCAACAGCTCTAACCTAATTTATATCCTCACGTGCAACGTCTGCGGGAGCTTCTACCTGGGGGAAACATCCACACCACAGCCCTGAACCTCCGCATCAACAACCACCGCTCCTCTACCCAAAACCTGGACTTTGCTGTTGCCATTCACACCAATCACCACAATATTCCTTTTAATGACTGCTTCCAGGTAGCGATCGTCCACTCCTTGCCCCAATCCACCAACACCTCAATACGTAGAAGATGGGACTTGACTTAATTATACAACGTCTCTCTACTCCTGAAGATGTGATATACCATCACGAAAATTTGAATTTTTTCTTTGTCCGGTGAGTGTTTCCTCTCTCCTCTTTCACTTTTTATTTAGCCCTTGTGGCCCTCCTTCCTTTTATCCTATATATATATATATATATATATATATATATATATATATATATATATATATGTGTGTGTGTGTATATGCATAGTTTTACGAACAAAAATGTAATCTCCTGTCATTGTTTCCAACCACGCCGTTGTTTTACAAGAAAATGATGTATGATGTTCAATTTTAGTACGAACCCTATTTTTTCGATGAATTTAGGGGTGAAATGAGTGCTAATGGAACCTAACCTAACCTCATGTGAGTGGTTCGTGGGGCTATGGCAATGGTTTGTGGGTACCCGTGGATGGTTTTTGGGGCTAACGGACAATGTTTCATCAAAATGTACAATTTCCAGACGTGACCCCTGGTTTTTTACAACAGATTCGTGATTAGGAAGCCAAAATTAGTTAGTATACCGAAAATTAACAAAATTAGAGACTTTCTCTATATTGTCAATTCTTACCCAATATTTTACTTATTGCTTTTTTAAATTTCTTCATATTATAGCTTCCCATTTCTTGTGGTAGTTTATTATACACCTTTAAACCTTGGTATCCAAGGTGACTCTGTGTTTTTGTTGTGTGAATTGAATTTAAATGTATTTTATTTTGGCCTCTAGTGTTATGGACATGTAATTATATCTTGATTTTTTAAAAGATGTTAAAGTTTCTATGGTTAGAGTCTAGTTTATGTCCTTCTTGCCCGTTTACAAAACCGTGCCAGCAGACAGCCGGCGCTCCGGCATCCGTAGGGTAAGTAACTTTTTCTTTTTACACTTTCTGTCACTAACCATTCACGGGAACGAGGTATGCCTACGAGGTTAGGTTAGGCCTGTTAGGTTAGGTTCCATTAGCATAATTTCATCCCTAAATATGTGCTTCATCATCGAAAAATGTCCTCAGTACGTTCAATCACGCATATCAAAACATCGGTTTTTCTCGATTTTCTCCTCCAGGAAATTTTTCCTCGCCTTGGGATTTAGTTTGTTGAATTCCTTATACAATAACCTTTCCAACGATATATGACACGTATTCCCTATGAAAAGGAAGTAAACTAGACTCTTACCTTTTCTCTGAATGAAACACAAGGTTTCCAGTATATACATGGCTATTTGTGTGCATGTTTAACAATTTATACAAACACAGAAATTTATAGGCAACAAAATCAATATCCTAACCTACCATAATAGGGTATTCTAAAAGACAATCATCAACTATTTGGGTTTCGCTCTATTTCCAAGACACCGGAAAATTCTAAATGGTAATAATATATATAACACTATATGGTAATAAATATACCAAAATTATCGTACGTTACGATACTTACAAAATTCAGCAATATAAAAAGAAACTTCATAGTTTCCCTCGCACCAATCTAAAGTTGATGTAGGTTCACCCCAGTAACCTTGTTGAGTTGGTGCCATAATAAATCCTCTGTATATTTTCTTTTTCGTTACTCACTCATAATTTTCATTTTTTAAGTATTGATTAAAACGAACAAAATCAAATTTTATACTTTCACAATTTTGCCGGTCTGTGCATCTTGTTATTCAATTCTTCCAGTCATAGGCCGCTTCTAGAATCGCTCCCCATAGTAAGAATTGTTGGTGGTTCTTCGACATCTACTTTTGCTACCTGCAGCTCGTACTTGGCAACTGTTGGGACGCTACCACAGTGGATGCACTTGTGAATCAACTATTGCGACTCAACTCTCCCAACTCATTTTCCCTACGCTACTTTTCTACTTTTCCTCAACTCTGTTGTTTCAAGATGGCGCCACTGCAGAAATAACCATTTAAACATGTGTGACTGTTTAAATTTTGTTTTAGCGTGGATTTCCAAGTTGCTAAGGCTATTCCTAGCCGCTAGGGGTGTGCGGGACAAGATTTTTTGGGGACAGGACGGGATCGGGACGGGAAATATTTTAAATCCCGACATTCGGGAAGGGAAAAATTCGCAAATTCCCGACAAAGTCGGGAAATTTCGAACAGGGTAGGGGTATGCGGGACAGAATTGTTTGGGTCGGGACGGGAAAATCTTTCAATCTCGACATTCGAGACGGGGAAAATTCTGAATTTCACGACGAAGTCGGTAAATTTTCGGGACGGGATATGTACGAAATTTCCCAAAGCTCTTAAAATCTCGAATTATACACGTCATTTTCACCTTAAGTGATTGATTTTGCATTTCTGGTACAAAAACAAACAATTTCGGATAAGTTCCAGACATTTACAATGCAGAAAACGTCGATAATTAACGACTTTTTAAAATGACCATTCGGAATTTCCCGACTGCTCGGGATCCCGAAACGCCGAAAAGTCATTTCATTTCCGAAGTCGGGATAGGGACGGGATTTTTTCCCCCGATTCCGGTTCCAACTTTTCGGGATCCCGCACACCAGTAGTACATAATGCTGCGCGTAAAGGGAGGGGTGGAGCCAGGATTGGCATGTTTAAAACACTTTGTTTTAAACTTTTAAAACACACGGCTTTGTTTTTTTACAAATGTTTTAAACGTTTAAAACAATGTGTTTTAAACACGTTTTTTTAGAAGTGTTTAAAACACATTTTGGTACTTGATATTTTATAGTCTGTGATAATGTTTTTGTTTGGCAACCCTGTCTTTTCATTGAATCTGTGTCAATTAATCTGTACTTTACGGGTTTCACTTATGGCACAACGCTTGAACAACCTATGTTTTGACATTGCAGGAGAAGGCTTTTTAAATTTAGGCTAAATGCGTATGTTGTTAGGTTACGTAGGCTAGCTTAGCTATGTATACACAAGATAGCTAGCAAAACTGTTGTGTGACAAGAAAGACCCGTGCTTTACTGTAGAATTCGAAACTTCTCAGTTCTTTGTTTCGTACCGTCCTATAAATATGAGACTGGTGGAAGCTGGAAACTAATATCTGAATACACAATGCGTGATTTTGATCATGACGTGATTTTTTTTCTGTTGCGATACGATTCATTGGTTTGTATAACTGAATGAAGCGCAGATGCTTAATTTTGGTAAAATAATTTTGTACTTGTAAATTGATCTGGAGATTCTATTATGACACTTCATGTTGTTTTCTGCTATATAAACTGTTCAGGCAACAGGAAATATTTCACCCTGATTTTTCCAGGACGAGGATAGTAATTCTATAATATTTAGTTTCTTGAAATTTAGATGAATATGAATCCTAACCTACTTCAGCAGTGGCAAAAAAGGTGGGACTATTACCCCCAACTTTTGTCCCTGCAGTAGAAGTGTGCGGGATCTCGAAAAATCCGGACCGGGATCGGGGAAAAAAATTCCCGTCCCGATCCCGACTTTTCGGGATCCCAAGCAGTCGGGAAATGCCGAATGGTCATTTTAAGAATTCGTCAATTCTCGATGTTTTCTGCATTGTAAATGTCTGGAACTTATCGGAAATTGTTAGTATTTGTACCAGAAGTGCAAAAACAGGCACTTAAGATGGAAATTACGTGTACAATTCGAGATTTCAAGAGCTTTGGGAAATTTCGAATATATCCCGTCCAGAAAATTTCCCGACTTCGTCGTGAAATTCAGAATTTTCCCCGTCTCGAATGTCGGGATTTAAAGAATGTCCCGTCCCGATCCAATAAATTCTGTCCCGCACACCCTTACCCTGCAGTATGGTAAACCTTATCTCCAAAGGGAAATAAACTGTCCTTGCCGCCAGTGTACTCATAAAAATGAGTATTGTTTCTATAACGACTTTAACTATAATTTACTGGAAAAAGGTTGACTTTCTTTTGTTTAAAACATGTTTAAAACATTTTTTTAAGTCATGTTTAAAACTATCTTTAAACAAAAAAACAGTTTGTTTTGTTCTTTTTTTTTTAAAAAAAAAACACAAATTTTGCCAACCCTGTGTGGAGCGGACTTCACCGTGGCGGAGGGAAGTTACGCAAACGCGAAAGCACAGAGTTTTATACTATTTGGCGAAAGTTGCCGGCCGAAAGGTCTTTTGTTTGTAGTCCCTTTACATCTGTTGGTTAAATAACTCTGATGATACAAATTCAAGCATTTATAATAGAATAAAGCGAGAAGTTAACCGCACGTTTAGAAGTAAAAAAAAAAGATTACTTGAAAAGTAAAATTAACGAAATTGAAACAAACAGCAAAAGTAAAAATTTCAGGGATTTATATAAAGGTGTAAATGAATTTAGAAAGGGGTGGCAACCTAAAGTAAAGTTGATAAAAGATAAAAACGGCAATTATTTGGCTGACCCAAGCAATATTTTAAATAGATGGAATAACTACTTTAATGACCTTTTAAATGTTCATGTAGGAGATAAATCAGAAGTAAATGAAGTACACACAGCAGAACCTTTGGTTCCAGAACCTAACTTGACTGAAGTTAAAGATGCTATGAAAAGGCTAAAGAATAACAAAACACCTGGCATTGATTTAATACCAGCTGAGTTAATTACATATGGTGGGTATTCGTTACTATGTCAAATTCATAAACTAATTTCTTTAATATGGAATAAAGAAGAAATCCTTCAAGAGTGGAAAGATTCCTGTTTAAAAAAGGTGATAAAATGAACTGCAATAATTACCGTGGGATTTCTATACTCTCAACAACATATAAAATATTATCTAACATTCTTTTAGCAAGACTAACCCCATATGCTAATGAAATTATAGATGATCGATCATCAATGTGGATTTAAACGTAACAGATCAACAACAGATCAAATTTTTCACATCAGACAGACACTTGAGGAAAAGTGGGAATATAATCAAAATGTCCATAAGCTATTCATTGATTTGAGAAAAGTATATGATTCAGTCAAAAGAGATAAATTATATAATATATTAGTAGAGTTTGGAATACTTAAGATATTATGTTAATATGATAAAAGTATGCACCAGTGAAACAAAACGTAAAATTTTGTGTCATTGTTCTTTAATTTTGCCTTAGAATACGCTGTTAGGAAGTTAAAAGAAAGTAACGAAGGACTAAAATTAAACGGTGTGACTCAGCTGTTGGCATATGCAGATGATGTAGACTTACTGGGGGATGATGTACAGTAAATACAATTAAGAATAATGCTCAAATATTTTTCAAAGCAGCTAAAGAGATAGGTTTGGAAGTTAGCAAAGAGAAAACTAAATATATGCTTACAGGCCGAAACCAAGTGTTAGGTAATAATCAAAATCTAATTATTGACAACAATTCGTTTGAACCAGTTTCCAAAATCAAGTACTTAGGAGTAATACTAACAAATGAAAATATTAAAAAGGAAATAAAAAGCAGGCTTAATTCAAGAAATGCATGATACTTTATCTTCATAAACTTTTGTTCTCTCGTTTAATATCTAAGAAACTAAAAGTTAAAATATACAAAACAGTAATTTTGCCTGTAATATTATATGGATGCGAAACTTGGTCCCTTACATTGAAAGAGGAACATAAATTGAGAGTATTTGAAAATAAGATCCTTAGGAAAATATTTGGACCTGAAAGGGATGAGGAGACAGGTAAGTGGAGAAGGTTATGTAATAGAAGGACATAATTTGTATTCATGTCGATATTATTAGAATTAAATCAAGAAAACTTAGGTGGGCAGGCCATGTGGCACGAATGGGAGAGGAAAGAGGAGTTTACAGGATTCTTGTTGGGAAACCTGATGGTAAGAGACTAGTAGGAAGACCAAGGCGAAGATTGAGAGATAATGTTGAGATGGACATAAAGGAAATTCGTAGGGATGGAAAAGAGTATAGATCTTGCTCAGGATAAGGACAGATGGAAGGCCTGTGTTGCTGCAGCCATGAACCTTAGGGTTCAAGAAGGCTAGAGAGTTAGTTAGTTAGTTAGTTATATATGTTGGTGGAAGAAGTACTCAGCCATAAGGAACCAAGTTTATTTGCTAAATTAATCTTTCTCAAATTATATCTTTAGGCTTGAATGAAGCACTGGAATGCTCGCTGCAATGCTGATCAGTCACGGAAAGTGGGAGGAGAAATTTGCACGCTTCCCAGAAGGACATCCGAACCAGAGCGAGTCCCTCAGCTCGAGCAAAAAGATTGACGGCGTAAAGGACCTTGAGCATTGAGACGTGGGGAAACACGGAAAAAATCCGGCAACAGAACTTCTGTCGTCTGCTTCTATTAAAATCAAATCGTGTAACGCTTACTACAGGGAAAAGTGCGGAACCGAAGCACGGAATTCCCGGCTAGAAGTCTGCAGGTTACGTTGAGGGTCCGTTCTGTTGCCGCTCTTCCGGCGTCTCAGTGCGCGTCAGGCTTTAAATGGCACGGACACGGTGGAAACTGGATTTCGAGTAATGACAAATATAAACAATAGTTTTGATTCCCCTTCAATATGCTTATGTTTTAACCAACGAAAATATACCGGGTGTCCGAGAAGTCTTTGTATGAAAACAAAAATTAACTGTATCCGCTATATGCAATATAGACATGAAAAAATGGTACCAAAATGTTCGGAAACTATTCAAGTTTTATTAGCAATAGGAAATAAATCAAGAAATCTCCACGTGAGCACCCTTGGTAGCACGGAGTACATCTAGTCGAAATTCAACTTCTCGCCATGCATTAGCCAACATCACAGGATAGATTGATGTGATGACTTAGGTTATCCGTTGTCGCAGAGTTGGAAGATCGGATACAGGAGTTCTGTAGACATTGTCTTTCACATAACCCCATAGAAAAAATCTAAAGGGGTTATGTCTGAAGATCGTGCAGGCCACGCTGTCCGTCCATCTCGACCAATCCATTTTCCAGGAAATGTCTGATCAAGGTAGGAACGAACCTCCAGTCTCCAATGTGGCGGTGCACCGTCTTGTTGAAAGATAACATCTGGGTGGTATTCTAGCAATTGAGGAACAGCAAACAATTGCAACATGTCGAGATACACTCCAGATGTTACGGTGTCCTCACAGAAAGAGAATGATCCGATTATTCTGTCATGCAGCAGCGCGCACCAAACATTCACCTTCGGGCTGCCCATGGTCGACTCCCTCGCCTCATGAGGGGGCTCTTTACCCCAGATACGCACGTTGTGTCTATTCACTAAACCACTCACATGGAAGACCGCCTCGTCTGAAAAAGTAACAAGTTCCAGATAGCCATTATCAGCGTCAATGCGTGATAACATTTTCACCGCAAAGTTATACCGACTTTTGCCGTCATTGGGCAACAAATTCTGAGGGATTTGCACTTTGCACAGTAAACGTTTGTGTAACACATCATGAACAGAACGTTTTGGCATCTGTAATTCACGTGAGGCCGTACGCGCGGATTTCTTAGGACTGCGCACAAAAGCCACTCTGACATCTTCCATCCTTTCGTCTGGGGTTGATGTTCGGCCACTTCTCGGTGCGTCAGCAACAGATCCTGTGGTCTTGAATTTGTCATACCACGACTTAATGCTCCTACAATCGGGCAGCACCTTTCCGTACGATGTTTGAAACTGTCTCTGCACTGTTCTTTGTGACCTGCTCTCGTGAAACCACAGGACACACTCAGCTTTTTCCTGATTTGTGTACATTTCCGGTTTGCTGGACACTGGCACTGCTACACTACTGCAACGTTACAGAAACCTGAAACAAAAAAAACTTGAATAGTTTCCGAACATTTTGGTACCATTTTTCATGTCTATGTTACATATAGCAGATACAGTTTTTTGTTTTCATACAAAGACTTCTCGAACTCCCTGTACAATGTGACACAATTGCAATGGATGATTTCGGAAAAGCAAATGCATCTTAACTAAATTAGAATCCACTCACTCTCCACTCATTTTATATGGTTATCACCATAACCATCTCAAATCCAAAGGGGTCACACCACACTACCTTGCCTCACACCGAAATACACCTAAAACCACATTAAGATTTAAAGGCAAGCAAACATTACACACATGCCGACACTTTTGGAGATAATCAAAAAAGAATACGTGCCCATCTTGTGAATTCCAAGAGAGAGGTACACATTACCCTATACTTTTAAATGGAAATATAAAAACATTTAGATCACAAACGTGACCACTCCAACACGACAGTGAAATGCAAATTAAACTTACGAGCTCTACAGGTGTCTGATAGTTAAGTCAGTAAAGTAGGAAAACAGTTATTGTCCAATAAGGAGCACCTCTATTAAGACATGGTGATGGTTAGACTCTCGTTCCGCAATCTCAGAAAAATGTTGCACGCTTCCAACCAGCCGATAAGTATGTTAGTTTTTCAAATATTTTATTTCATCTACAAATAAATTGGATAACATAGCCTGATGTTGGCGCACCTGGTACTGCCCTCTGATAAGACCAATGTTGCCAGTACAATTCGAATTTTTTTCTTTTTTTATGGATATGGCATGATTAACACCATAAATCGTCTGTAATACATAGAATGCATTAAAATTTATCGTTCATTTGTCAATTCAATAAATACCCATAAAGACCATCGACACACACCGAAAATGATTGCAAGCGACTCCCTATCTGTCTTTTATCCATATTTTTCTTCCTATTGTACAATTTATTATATACCTTACAAACTTTTTTCATACTGAACGTTCATGTAAAGAATGACTTTCGTCTTAAATGTTTAAAGAATATCCATATAGATAATGTAAATAATTAATACAAGGTTCGTGCCTGTATCCTTTTTTGTAAAAAAGTTAATTACGTTCAAAGTATTGGTTGCGTAACTTTTCGGACACCCTGTATATCTCGGAAATTCCACGTGATGTACACTGGCCTCAACAAGTACTCCGGCAGTTTGTTTCTTTACACAGCATATTTGCAGAAATTACAATTCAATCTACACGTGTATCAATATACGCTGTATAAAACACACCTAATTACTAAATTGTTGACCCTGTACAAGGTTTGAGAATTTATCCGTACACCTCGTACCGGAATTAGTAAAAGGCACGTTATTTCAACCAGGATATAGAAAAAAGTTTGAGTCAAAGTCGAGTCACTACTTTCACAGAAACATGCTTTTGTTCGCTCACTCCAGAGATTCCCAGGACAGAGTATAGAGGTAGAGTCAGATTATTTTCATAACAACTCCAGTTGACCGCGCGAGTCCAGTTAGTGAACCTACCAACAGTCCAGAGCGCTAGCAACAGGGATAGCGATAGGTGCTGGGTGTTGCCCACGGGACGAGACGGGACAGGCTTTTAAAAATTCGAGACGAGACGAGATTGATCATGTGTCCCTTTGACAAACGAATATTTTCGAGACGAGACAGCATTTCACAGCATTTTCACGAGACGAGACAGGCCAAAGTCTCGTCTCGTGGGCAACACTAGTGCTGGGTAGAGATGACACCAGCGGCTCGTTTGTTGATTGGCTGCTCTGGGGCTTATGACTCGCTCCAAAGTTGCCCATGCCAAACAGCCAGAGATGTTACGCACTCTACTTGCTAGTTAGGAATTTCGGAAGAGGAAGGAGGAGAAAGAGTCTATTTTACTAAGGGATGTTATCACATCGGATTCCATCAGATACAATCCTTCAGGAAGTATGGTCAAAATCGACAAGAGCTGATAGGGTCAAAACGAAGAAGAAGAAGAAGAAGAAGAATATGTCAACGGCAAAGATAATGGTAGGCAAATTGTCCACCGCTATTTTGATTACTTTTTAAATCTACATCCTATATTGTTAAGGAATCAAAGTATGTTAGTTCGAAGCAGGCATTGCCCTCTGCTCATTTCAATTCATTATCATCACACTGTGTACAGACCGAATAAAAATGGTGATGGACAATTCGCCTACTGTTTATTTTGCCGTTGGGTGTAACAACAAAGCAATCGTAGCCTGGAAACAAAAGTACATATTACGAATATATCAACAATTCTTATCTGTTATTTCCTTTGTTTTGAATAGTATAACCATCTGTGTTAAAATAATACAAAGGACAACAATGTTTCCATTCACGTTATTATAAAAACAATATGTTCCTTAGAAACATACTTTAATAAGGCAACATTCAAGTTCAATAAAAGTCGAAATTATTCTGTATAGGTATTCAAATCATACTCAACGGAGCTAGCACAAGGTAAATACAGTAGTTAAACACACAGATCAAATTCTGAGTTGATTATAAATTTTACACGGCTGCGAATATAGTAAGTTAGTTTGTTTTTATTTACATTTAGTGAATATCTTATTTAAAATATCGCCATATATAGGGTGTACCAATTTGAACGTCATATCTTTAAAATTAGATAAAATGAAAACCACAAGTGATAATGACATATATATATTTTGAAGAGCAAACAATGACATTGTTTTGAACAATATGTCGTTCAAATGTCCTCCTCTGCTTCGGTGGGTGGAATGGATTCTGAATGTCCAATTTTATTTATTTATTTATTTCGTCTTCTTTTACATGGCGAAGTTAAGGCTGTGGAGCCTTTTCTTCCACTTGACCATGTTTACAAAAAAAAATGAATGTGGAATATTGAAAAAAGAAAGAAAGAAAAAAATATAAAAAGTACAGAGAAATAGAAAAATACAAAGAAAAAATACATATAAGAATGGTAATCTAACCTATAGATACGGGCACACACACTCACACTCACACATATATATTTTTGCCCTTACACATACACACGTACAAGCACATACATAACGTTACACAATTTTCCAGCACGTCTGAACACATATTGAGCGGTACAGCCTCAATGGTTCGTTCGATGTTCCGTTTCAGGTAACGAACTGTGCGTGGCTTAGTCTCGTAGACCTCAGATTTGACATAACCCCATAGAAAATAATCCATGGGGATTAGGTCACATGATCTTGCTGGCCAATTCACATCACCCTTTCTGGACAGAACTCGTCCGGGGAACTTTGGAACTGTTGGAAAAACACATTGTCGATGTCAAAATTTGCCAGTTTAGGCCACAAAAAGTGCACCACCATATTCCTGTATCGCTCCCCATTTACAGTCACTTGATTTCCATGTTGGTCTTCAAAAAATAAGGCCCGATCACGCCATTGGCCCAAAAACCACACCACACAGTCACGTTCTTAGGATGAAGGGGTACGTCCAGAATCACTTGCGGATTTTCATCTGCCCAAATCCTAGAGTTTTGTTTGTTCTGTCGGTCGATTACGTTGACAGTAGTGTATATTAGGCGTTTCAAAGTAGTACTTAGTAGGTATGGTCTTTTTTTACCAATTGAATATCACTTTTTGACATACTTTGACAATTTTTTGTCGATGTTTTAGCGTTTAGCGATGTTTTAGTACAAATTTTCACTATACTCATTTTTCCCCCACTCGTACTTGGTAGGTATATCATGATGTTACGTGATACAACTTAACCTATCCTTTTTTTACGATTATTTAATTTTTTTACGATCCTAAGTGATATAACTTAACCTATCATTTTTTTTATTTATGCACTGTTTGAACGTTATTATTTGAGGATCATATTTTGTAGGTATTTTTTTCATCAATCGAATATAAGTTTTTGACATATTTTGACAATTTTTTGTCGATGTTATAGCGTTTAGCGATGTTTTAGTACAAATTTTCACTGCACTCATTTTTTTCCCTACTCGTACTTGGTAGGTATATCACGATGTTACGTGATATAACTTAACCTATCTTTTTTTTTTACGATTTTTTTAATTTTCTTACGATCCTAAGTGATATAACTTAACCTATCATTTTTTTATTTACGCACCGAACTAACCTACAAGGGGGACTCCGTTTGTTTTAATATTTCAGTATTATAAGGTTTTCACAAATTTTATATAACCTAAAATGTGTTGGATGTTGATTTTTTAGTATGTGGCAATTTTTTATGAATTTTAAAACTGTTCCGTCACCCTCTCGTTCTTCACGTCGTGGACGAAGGACTTCTCTGCAATCAGGATGACGCTGCATAGAGTATCGGCAGGCAGCGCGTCGTGGAACTCGCAAACACCCACTCTACAAAAATTCTACTATATGATCTTTCACTGGCTAAGCTAACCTACAAATAGGAATTGGCAGCACTGACTTATAAACCCACTGGGTCTTCTTGGCATGTTTTTTCATGATGTGTTGCCAGGCTATTGGGCATCTTGGCGTATACAATGTATATATTTTGAGAGGGGGGTTATAGCTTTTTATGCTGTACGAATACTAAAAACTTGACAGTGACAACCAACAGAGTAAATAAACCTACATGCAGAAACTAACAACACTAGTTTCTGACAGTGAATTTGAAATAAAATATTAAACAAAATACATGAGTAAGCACTGTGATTACAAATAATACCAGTGTTATGCCCCCCCCCCCCAACTCCAACTGGGCAACTGGGGAAAATAATTGTACAACAATTTGTACCTAATTGTACAATACTTGTACCTAATTGTACAACATATACACAGACATAAAAAATAGAGCCTTCCCGTAACTTACTTCATGTACAACTGTGAAAAGAAAGCATATGTGTTCTGTATGCACATATTCATTCTTATTTTTCGAAGTTGAATGAAAGCACGTGTTTTTACGCCTCTCGTAATACTGACCTTGCCCCACTGATTTTAAATTGCTTCCATCCGGTTTTTTTTTTTTCCTGTGCTATTTCCGCATGCACGCAACATTCGCTTTCAATAGACAGGCTAGTATAGCAGGCTCCGAGTTTACAATTTATTAAATTAAACAATAATTTATGTAAGAATATACTTGTACTTACCGAACACAAAATAATAAAAGCACATGTGAATTTTTGCGTGTGTTCAATGTTATATGACGACTGAGTAAAAAATAATGTTGACTCCCCGAAAGATAAAAGTTCCTGGTTCGACATCAGATGCATGCAAATTTTATGTTTTGCTCTCCAAAATCTTGATTTTTATGTTTGTGCTATTTGTCATACAGCAGAGGAGAAGAGGGGAGAGGGGAGGGGAGGGGGTACTATTAGCGCCATCTATTAGCAAACAATGGAAATAAAAAGTAGGGTCAAACTTTTTCAACACCCAAAAATTTTAAACGTCCTCGCGTAGTAATACGATCTAGCTGAAGATGTTTGAAGGAGTACTCTTAGTCGACGAAGCTAATTGCTAGGGCCCATATATTGCTAAAATGTTCTTTGATTTGCATATTTCTCATACCGCCATATGTTGTTCTAGTTGACTTCTTCCAAAAAAATGCTAATTAGCGAGAGTTAATTAAGCAAGGCAAGTAAAAGAAGCAAATAGAACAGCATATGTGCCGGCGTGAGAATATGTAAAAATTCGATTCAGAGGTGGATCGAATTAAAATTGGGGGATATTTTGCATTTTTTCCTATAATGTACAAAATATTTACCGTACATAATCTTTTCCATTTACAACAGTATAAAATAAGAGGAATGTGTGACAATATCCATATTAATTAGGAAGGTATGTTGTATGCTAGGTTAGCTAATTGCGTCTTCTACAGCTTCACTGTATAGAGGAAAGATGGAAAAAGAGAGCTCTACAAAAACTAACGCTCTTAACAATATTGTACGCCCCGTGAAAATTATATATAAATAAGGCATAATCGTATTATCTGCTTTCATGTCAGATTTTCCCGACCTGTGAGCTGTAGTGTTTAGGCGACAAGCGACGCGCTCAAATATAATACCGTTGACAATATTGTACGCCCCGTGAAAATTATATATAAATAAGGCATAATCGTATTATCTGCTTTCATGTCAGATTTTCCCGACCTGTGAGCTGTAGTGTTTAGGCGACAAGCGACGCGCTCAAATATAATACCGTTGACAATATTGTACGCCCCGTGAAAATTATATATAAATAAGGCATAATCGTATTATCTGCTTTCATGTCAGATTTTCCCGACCTGTGAGCTGTAGTGTTTAGGCGACAAGCGGCCCGCTCAAATATAATACCGTTGACAATATTGTACGCCCCGTGAAAATTATATATAAATAAGGCATAATCGTATTATCTGCTTTCATGTCAGATTTTCCCGACCTGTGAGCTGTAGTGTTTAGGTGACAAGCGACGCGCTCAAATATAATACCGTTGACAATATTGTACGCCCCGTGAAAATTATATATAAATAAGGCATAATCGTATTATCTGCTTTCATGTCAGATTTTCCCGACCTGTGAGCTGTAGTGTTTAGGCGACAAGCGACGCGCTCAAATATAATACCGTTGACAATATTGTACGCCCCGTGAAAATTATATATAAATAAGGCATAATCGTATTATCTGCTTTCATGTCAGATTTTACCGACCTGTGAGTTGTAGTGTTTAGGCGACAAGCGGCTCGCTCAAATATAATACCGTTGACAATATATTGTACGTATATTGTATTGTATAGGAGACTAGAAGCATATAATTTGGCGAAAAAAAAAACCCAAAGTAAGGTCATAGAAAATAGTTAAAAAAAGTGAGCAATTATATTTTGCATTGCACAGCATTTGGTATTAAATAACATACCCCCAAAAAATCTCTGCATTATGCGTTCTGAAAAAAATTGCCCTACGTGCCAAACTGCTGTGTCAAGTAAACATTTTCAAAGGCACTGTCGTACTTGTGTGCCGGGAAAGCGAATATGTGCGACCAAACTGTGCTCTAAGTGTGGAAACAATTTTTCTATTGACTACTTCAAGCGACACCAGCTTACTTGCAAGAGCACTGGAACATCACTACCGCAACCTTCCAAGCGAAAGGTAGAAGTAACCTCCCTCGATGCATCGCCACCTACCAAATGCGTCAAGCTGACGAAGAAAGCAGACCGAATTGCGTTTGAGCATTTATTAGAAGACTTTAACATAACATCAGACAGCTTCTGCGATGTGCGTAGTTTTCTGGAGAGCGAGCGAGCTAAGATAATATCCATTCTCAACGATGCATTGGCTACATACTCCACTAAATTCTATGCCGTGCTATGCTGCAAGTATAAGAAACCGTCTGATGAAATACCGGTCTTTTTTCACAATGGCTCGGGATATGATTTCCATCACTTGGTTACACATCTAGGGTACGACAATGCGAGAATCAATGTCCTGGCGCAGAACGAGGAGCGTTATATTAGCATCAGCAAGTGGGTGCCGATCCCCAACTCAAGCAACAGCATCGAGCTTCGGTTCCTCGACTCTCTGAGGTTCCTCCAGGCAAGCATCGATGCTCTTGCTGGGAAGCTCAGAGACGACCAACTAGCCATTACTACATCAAGTTTCCCGAACTTAGATGTCGCACTCATCAGACGTAAAAGGGTCTACCCCTACGAATACGTCACAGACCCTTCCAAGTTCGAAGAAGAGTTGCTGCCTCCCCAGGATAAGTTCTACAGCCAGTTGAGAGGTTCAGGCATTACCGACGAGGAGTACAAGCATGCTCAGTCTATGTGGGTCGAGTTGGGTTGCCGAACTTTCGGTGATTACCACGATGCATACCTGAAGCTTGATGTGACGCTTCTAGCATGTGCGACGTTTGTTGTGGTGGGATCATTGGGGGAAATGTGATTCTCCCAATATGTCATCTGACTTACTAGCATATGCGATACGAAGAACAGGTGTGTATGTGACTTACTAGGATTAGGCTCATGGTAATGAGGTCCTAGTAGCTGAAACGTTGTCGGGGTATTTTGCAATTTTTTTTCAAATATGAACACGTTAAACTGGACTGTCTCGGATTTTGAGTTTTGTATTCGCCCCCGAGAAAATTCTATATAAAATAACATACCTGAAAATTATATTCACAGTAGATTCATTTTTTGAGTTTTGTAATTACCCCAAGAAATTCTATATAAAATAACATACCTGAAAATTGTATTTACAGTAGATTGAATTCTTGAGTTTTTGTATTCGCACACAAGAAATTCTATATAAATAACATACCTGAAATTCTATTTACAGTAGATTGAATTTTTGAGTTTTGTAATCACTCCAAGAAATTCTATATAAAATAACATACCTGAAAATTGTGTCGCTATATACTAGACTTTTTGATTTCTGTGATTTTGGAGAAAACAATGGCATCCACCACCAGTTTCAATCGTAAAAATGACAAAACTGAATGTGTTACTTGTGGGAAGCTAATCTCAAGGAACAATTTATCGGTACACAGGGCAAGATGTAGCGAAACAGGTTCGAGAATTAATCGTTCGTTACCTTCTAAGCCCTGTGCTCGATGCGGAAAGATGATCAGCATTACAAATTTAAGTAAACATCTCAAAATTTGCAAACCATCGACCGAACAAGGAACATCGAAAAGGAAAATCGATAATTCAGAAACGGAAGCTTCCACTTCCAAGCAAATTAAATTATCTAATGAACGCAAACCAATTAGATCTGCATTTAACGACCAACTCCAGGATTTCTTTTTTACTTCGGAACCAGGCCGGGATATTCTTAGTTTCTTGCGTGAAACAAAAACATCCGTGATAAATATTCTAAAAAATAAATTGGAAAATAATTCCATAAAAGTATACGTTAATCTATTTTCCGAATACGAAAAAGTCGATGGTACAACAAGTATTTTTTATCATCGAACAAAAAACCAGGCTCTTCATTTGGCGGACGTCGATAATTTGGACGAATTTTATTCTGATCTTTCCAACAAGCTGGTTAAGAAACACGACGATTTCGAGGCTAAAGGGTCGGGATGGTCTCTATGTGGAAGTCCTCACACGTTAAGCGTTTACGTAAACCGATTCTCGCCTCTTCACGCATCCAGCTACATTCCTCTTCCACCGAACATTCAACACAAGAGGGCTGTGTTAAATATACAGAACAGCGATAAAAAGTGTTTTCTCTGGTGTGTGTTGGCCGCACTGCATCCTGTTCATTGGTCAAATAATCCAGAACAGGTTTCTCATTACAAGCAATACGAGTCCGAATTTGAAAGTGTAATGTCTGACATCGAATACCCGGTGACATTGTCGGATATAACAAAGTTCGAAAATCGTACAGGAAAACGCATCGCTATTAATGTGTATTCCTTCACGTCAGATAAATATCTCGTGCACCCTGTCAGGATAAGCGATATCGACGATGACGATGCTTGTGTAATAAATCTCCTTCTAATTTCCAACGAGGATGATCATCACTACACGCTAATTCGTTCTCTATCACGTTTGGTCAGAAGTCAATCAACCAAGCATGAACATTGCATCGAAGTTTGCCCGAGATGCCTAACCACGTTCGACGATCAAAAACAACTCGATTATCGAAAATACACCGGACGTCAAATTGCTCTGGAGAAACTTGCCGAACATAAAATTTATTGCGGCGACAACAGACCGGCTAGAATGTTGATGCCCGAAACGAACGAAGTCGAAGAATTCAAAATGCACAAGGCATTGTTGGAACATCCCGCAATCATCGTCGCAGATTTTGAGTCTTTCCTGAAACCACTCTCCTACTGCGAACCGGATCCTGAAATTTCCTCCACAACGCCGTACCAGCTTCATCAACCTAATAGTTTCGGCTATGTTGTTGTGCGACGTGATAAAATAAATGAAGCATATATATACCGCGGGCCAAATGTAATCGAACACTTCCTGGAAAAAATGGTGGAGGAGGTTGAGGTAATTGGTAGCGTACTGCTTACATCAAAACCGATGGCACCTTTAACTGAAAATGAACTTCAAAATTACAATTCCACTGAGGTGTGTCCGGTATGTGATCAAAGTTTCACTGATGAGAACAAAAAAATATTCCACCACGATCATTTCAGCGGAAACTACATAGGTGGAATTTGCAACACGTGCAATCTTAAAATCCAGAAACCTAAATTCATCCCCATATTCTTTCACAACGGAAGCGGATATGATTTTCACCACCTGGTGAGACATCTTGGCTACGATCCGAAACGTATAGGTGTCTTGGCCGAGAATGAAGAACGCTACATTAGTCTCAGCAAGCAAGTGTCGATTCCGGGAACGAAAAATACAATCGAGATGCGCTTTCTGGATTCGTATAGATTTCTCTCTGCAAGTCTGGATGCTTTAGCGAACAAACTCACCGACGATCAATTTAAAATAACTAGAGCTAGTTTTCCCAACGTAGACATAGAACTCGTTAGACGTAAAGGAGTTTATCCTTACGAATATGTTAGTGATGGTTCTAAATTTAACGACGACGCTCTTCCACTTCCAAGAGAATTTTACAGCAGACTCAGAGAGAAAGGAATCGCGGAAGAAGAATACCAACACGCGCAACTCATGTGGGAGAAATTAGAATGTAGGACACTCGGAGACTACCACGACGCATACTTAAAACTGGACGTGACGATACTCGCGGATGTTTTTCAAGCGTTCAGGAAAACGGCAACGAATATTTATAAATTAGATCCAGCGTATTTCTACAGTCTACCGGGATTAGCGTGGTCGGCAATGTTATTCCAGACAAAGGTCAAGCTGGAACTGATATCGGACGTTGACATGTTACTTTTCATCGAAAGAGGGATACGAGGTGGAATGGTGCAATGCGTACAGAGACATGCAAAAGCTAATAACGTACACATGAAAGAAGATTACGATTCAAATCGAGCATCGAATTACATCTTCTACGCTGACGTTAATAATCTCTACGGACATGCCATGGTTCAGAAACTTCCTTACGGGGGATTCGAATGGTTAGATCCCACTTTGATAGACATTATTCATTTCGACGATAGCGAGTGTGGTTTCTTCGCAGAGGTAGATCTCCAATTCTCCGACCACCTGCACGACACGTTTTCGGATTTGCCTCCGACTCCCGAAATCAAATGTCCACCCGACTCGGTTCAAGACAAGCTTTTGTTAACATTGGACCCTAAACAGAGATACGTCGTCCACTACAAGAATCTCCGGTTTTTGATTGGGAAGGGTGTTCAGATAGTAAATGTTAGACGAATACTAAAGTTTAAACATTCCACGTGGTTAAGACCTTACATAGAAACTAACACACAACATAGAACAGCTGCCACTTCCGATTTAGACAAGGACTTCTTTAAATTAATGAACAATGCGGTGTACGGAAAGACCATGGAGAATATTAGAAAGCACGTAGACGTGAAATTAATTTCCGATAAGAATAAATGTCGGAAGTGGATAGCCGATCCTAGATTTAAGTCGAGAAAAATTTACAACGAGAATTTGGCACTTTTCAATCTACATATAAAATTGATGAAATTCAGAAAACCAATTTACGTTGGCGCAACGGTTCTCGACTTGTCGAAACTTTACATGTTCGAATTTCATTACGACGTGATGAAACCCTTCTACAATGATAAAATATCACTTTTGTACACGGACACCGACAGCTTCATTTACAGCATACAAACACCTAACCTCTATGAAGACATAAAAAATCCTTCCATGCTTGAGTATTTCGATACTTCTGCGTACCCTCAACCTAACAGATTTGGGATTCCTTCCCTCAACAAAAAAGTCCTAGGTAAGCTGAAAGATGAATGTAACGGTGATATTATTGTCGAGTTCGCGGGTTTGCGTTCGAAGATGTATGCTATGAGAACAGAGAGTAGTGTCACGAAGAAAGCAAAAGGTGTGGGCAAAAATACGGTGGAGAACAAACTCACCTTCCACGATTACATCGATTGCCTTTACTCACAATCGACGATACTAAGCATAGAACAAAGAATCCAGAGCGTCAACCATATCATCAGCACAAACAAAGTTAGAAAAATTGCCCTGGATCCCAACGACGATAAGAGGTGCGTCCTCGAGTGTGGTATTCACACATTGCCTTGGGGACATCGTCGTTTAGAAATAAATAAGAATTGCGCACAGTGCAAATAATTAGCACTCACCACCACACACAACAATTTTCACTAACTCAAAAAAAAACATTTTGTTACTCAGTAAAAAAAACACTTTGACTCTCATTACAAAATAAAACTTTGACCGTATCCTTAAATAACCAGCATGCCTATGAATTTGTTCGGTTTCAAAAAACAGAACATTATGGAAACCATACCAGATCATGAAGTCTTACCTTCCGTGTTACCTAAACTCAACGGTCTGTTGATCATTCACCTCAACAGCATTTGGACGAAACTGAATGACGATGTGGGCAAGATGTTTTATGTTTTTAATAACAATTTACATTTCTACGAAATTCCAATCGACGGGAAACTTCAAATCACCGTGAATCCGGAAAACGCAGGCGAAATCAAAATTTCTACCGGCAAGAACATTTTTCGAATCAAGCACGACAAGATGCTTTCTAACATTACGTACGATGTGTCTGCAGGAGATTATTTTTACATAGAACTCCTCGGAGATTACGACAAACTTATTCCTCTCTTCGTAGAATTACGAATCGTCTATCCTATTATAAATAACCGTTAACCAAAAATGCCTAACGACATTTTCGGCAACACCAAGCGTGTAGACCACGCAGAAGAGATTCTCATGTTGGACATTCGAGTTAAGAAGTTGAGGACCGATTTGATCGCTTTGCAGGAGACCTTAAACAAAAGTTTAGAGTCGGAAATCGCTACGCTCCAAACGCAATGTCTCGACCCCATTCTGAAAATCGATTCCGAACTGAAAACGCTCATAAAAAATTATGTCGACGTACCTTCTTACGACAACGTTCAAAATATACAGTTGAGCGTGGATTCGCTTCAAAATGATTTGGCCAAATTACAGCAATTTCAATCGAAAAATGAAGATTTGGAAAAATTGAAACTCGAAATCGAAGAACGAACTTCCGCAATAGAAAAGAATTTCTCTGAACTTCAAACCGTCGTGAACGATATTGATGTAGAACGCTTGCATGTCGTCGTTTCCAAATTACAAGAAGAATTCACCAGCACGTTGGAAGAAATTAAATCCAAGTTGCAGACTTTGGAAGATACAATGACGAACCTACCATCGTCGGACGAACTGCAGGTCATCGGTAAAAGCGTCGCGAACATAAAAATTCAATTGGAGGCCTATCGAGATTTCGAACACATTCAAACCACCATCGCTACGCTTCAGGCGTCCTTGGAATTGATCAACGAAGAAATTAAAAATATTCACGCTGAAGCGAGAGCGTTGACGAGCATTCAAGACACGTTGAGCGCGGTTCAGCAGAAGATCGAATATTTAGAAAATTTGAACGTCGAAACGAATCTCGCTCATTTTCATCACGTACTCGACAACATACAGGGTGACTTGGAATCGTTACGGACGAGCGTGCCTTCGAGCGAAGATTTGGAAAAATTGAAAACGGCGGTGACGGCACTATCCGATTCGAGCGACATCAAAAGTTCATTGAGCGATCTCGAGAGTAAAGTGGCCAATCTCCCCACCTCCAAAGAATTGCACGCTTTGAAAAGAAACATATCTCGAATGCTGAAACGACTAGAAACGGAAACGGCGAACGTGGAACAGATTCGAGACGAAATTAGTTCGCTGGTGTCGACGCTGCCCACTTCGCAGAGCGTCGCCGACCTTCACACGCAGTTTACAGAGATGCGAAGGATCGTGAACGATCTTACCGAGAAGAGCTCGAAATTGAATCAAGTCGAGAACCTTCAGAACATTGTCGTCAACATCAGAGATCAAGTTGGAGTGCTGGAATCCACGCAGGAATCGACGCTGGCTTCTTTCGGTGCCAAGTTGCAAGAACTCAACGAAAACTACAAGCAGTTGAACGTGGAAGTGAAAATCAAACCGTCGTTTTCTGCCGTAACGGATACCATAGTCGAGCATTTGCTGCCCATCGAAAATAAACTCGGACAAGTTCACAGTAATCTGCTCGGCGTCGACACTAAATTCGCTAAACTGCATTCTCTGCAAGCCATCGAAATCAACAGCGTACCCAATCAACAAAGAATCTCCACGTTCGTCGAAGGTAACAAACTGTACATGTTGCATCCTTATCATCCGTACTACAAGTTTCTCCTCGATGGCACGATTCAGATAAACGAATTTTCGTACTGGTCTCACGGTAGAAAAGCTAGCGTTCCCACCATGACTTTGATATCGAATCGTGGTGTCCAGAAAGCAGGAAACATTCCTCTGGCACGTTGGAACGAAACGCGCAACATATATGAAATACACGAAGACGAAGATCTCACCGTTTTCGACGTGAGTGCCGGCGATAAGCTGATCATTCAAAACACGAGCGAAGTGCCACCCTCTTTGAATCCCATCACGCTTGTGCTTCTCTTGAAACGTAATCTCTAAAAAATATGTCTAGGCAAGCCATCGTCGAAGAATTGCATAAACCTGCGCGCCGTAACTACGAACGTTTGGCTGTGGTAACCAAGGGCATCGACGACCTCTGGCAAAGCGACCTCGTGGAGATGAGTAGCGGCAATTTGAAAAACGTACATAAATTGAACAAGGGCAACAAGTACCTCCTCACCGTCATAGACACATTTTCGAAATTCGCATGGGCTCTACCTTTGAAGGCGAAAACGGGAACGTGCGTCACGGAAGCATTCAAATTAATTTTTCGCGAAAGCGGCGGCAGACGACCACGGTTTCTGCAAACGGACAACGGTAAAGAATTTTACAACGCCGTATTCCAAAAGTTTATTCAAAAACACAAGATTCGACATTATTCGAGCTTCAGTCACATCAAAGCCAGCATCGTGGAAAGATTCAATCGAACCTTGAAAACACACATGTGGAAACGATTCACGCTTCGGGGAAATTACAAATGGGTCGACATCCTGCCGGAACTCGTCGACACCTATAATGAAACGGTACACAGAACGATAGGCATGAAGCCAGCTGACGTTGCCAAGTCCGACGAGCAGCGTTTAATTTCTACAGTTTACTGTCCAAAATACACACCCACGACAAAAAAAGCTAAATACAAAATTGGAGACCAGGTGAGGATCAGCAAATTCAAACGCACCTTCGAGAAGGGATTCACAAAAAATTGGAGCACGGAACTCTTTACGGTGGTTCGAGTTCTACCTGGAAACCGACACACGTATATAATAAAAGATAGTAGCAGCGAGATTTTGAAAGGAAGATTTTACGAAGAGGAACTCTCTAAAACAAAACACCCCGACACGTACCTCATCGAGAAAGTATTGCGTAGGAAAGGTGACAAACTTTTGGTCAAATGGCTGGGACTTCCGGAAAAGAGTTGGATCGACGCGAACGAAGTGATCTTGTGAGTACGTGGAACGTGGTGAAGCGTCTACCGGATCCGGAAAGTCAAACGAAGAAAAAGAACGGCGAGTTGCTTCCCGACAGCATCCGCTGTCTGATCGTAGGTCCTTCGGGGTGTGGGAAAACGACACTGCTCGTGGACAATTTTCTCCTCGCACCGAATTGGTTAGATTGGAAGAACAGGCACCTGTACGTGTTCTCGAAAAGTTTGGAGCAATCCAAATACCAGCAACTGATGAAACTGTACGATGGTCTGGACATTGCAACGTTTGCCTCGGAAATAAAACCACTCGACGATTGTCGTGAAAATTCAGTCGTTGTGTTCGACGACGCCATCCTGGAAAATCAAAATGAAATTCGCAACTTTTTCACGCAAGGTCGTCACAAAGGAATGGATTGTTTTTACCTAGCTCAAACGTTTTCCAAAATTCCAAAACAGTTAGTGCGCGACAACGCCAATTTCATATGTTTGTTTCGTCAAGATCACACCAACCTCAAGCATGCGTACGATGACTACGTAGGCGGAGACATGAACTACAATCAATTTTCGGAAGGCTGCTGCTCTACTTGCTGGAACGGTGACGATTTCGGATTCGCGACGATCGACATGACGAGGAAACCCAACGACGGAAAATACAGAAACAAAATCAACGACTTTCTAAACGTTGCAACGTTGTGAGAAACGACGTATATAAATAACGTCATGACGAAACGAAAAATCGAAGACGAAAATCTCAAGCTTCGCGATTACCTCGCGAAACGCTTCAAAGGTTGGAAATCCGAGAATCGCGGATTCTACGAAGAGAAGAAACGTCAGGATCAACCCGTGATCGATGCCATCAGCGGTCTAGGTAAAGAAATTAAAAGTGTCACGGAACAAAATAAAAATTTGATTAATGAACTCGTACCGCTCGCAGCTAAAAGTTACGCCGTACCCACGCCTATTTCGAGCATTCCTTCGACGCCGTTCGAACTGAAGGATGCACCGGCACGACGTCGAGCCATAGGTAGCACGTCGTCGTCTTCGGATAAAATCGAGTTGGGACCTTTGGCACGAGACTACCTGAGCACGGGGAAATTCGACAAGGATGAAGTGTTCGGATTGTATCCCAGCATGGAAACCAGCGAAGGCGGCGGTGTGGTGTGGAAGATTGGGAAATCGAAGGTGACCTTCGAAGGCAACGACATTAAAGTCAATTTAGGCGACAAGGATAGTTGGAACAGGTATCCGGGTACGGTGGGACTGTGGGAACTCGTCGCCAAAAAGCAGCCGAAAGATTACACCGACGAAGATTACCAAAGTTACAAGGAAATTCTGATCATGACGGATGCCTTGTACCAGAACAACGACGCCTCGCAGAATAGGGTGAAATCGAGCAGCGGCGAGAAGTACAGGAATCTCATCAAACCGATTTGGAACCAGGTCAAAACAGGCAGCGGCGTCAAACGCTACAACACGTTACCCAAAGAATTCGTTTGGGTGGACGACGTTAGGAAACTCGTGGACCGATTGTTGGTGATAGCCGGCGAAGAGAATGCAGGCAACCGTAATTTCTACAATGAGAAGGTTGGCATCGTGGACATGATCAGCACGAAACTTTCCAACTTCATCGTGAACGACGACAAGGGCATAGGTTACCTGATCAAAATCATCAACACGTTGCCTCCGAAATTTTGGAACGTGGCCGAAGGAAAGGGACTCGTGAACGACATCATCAACAAGTTACCTTTCGAGATGCATTTACCTGGCTACCAGTACTGCGGGCCGGGTACCAAACTCGAGAAAAGATTGGAGAGAGGAGACAAGGGTGTGAATCCGTTGGACGCGGCATGCAAAGATCACGACATCGCCTACAACACCACGCAGACGGATCTGGACGCACGTCACGAAGCAGACAGAAAGTTAGAGCACTCAGCTTTCGAAAGGTTCGTGAGCAGAGACGCATCGCTGGGTGAACGGGTCGCCGCACTGGGTACCACCATCGCCATGAACACGAAACAAAAATTGGGGTGGGGTATATAAATAACATACCGTAAAAAAAACTTGATATATAAATAACACACATCGTAAAAAAATAATTTTTGGTATATATAAATAACACACATAGTGAAAAAAAAGCAATTAAATTTCTCTCTAACACTCTGACAACTGAAAAAATGAGCGATCTCCAAGCATTAAAACAAATGCTAAATTTGTCAGTCGAGTATGTAAAAATTCAGGAATTGGAAGTCGACAAACCTTACACGATAACTTCCGGTTCAATCGTTTCTACCCAGTATGGTCCCAAGGTACGCCTGTTGCTCAACGCACAATACAGTCTATTTTTACCAGATCGATACGCTAACATGTTATCCGACGAGAAGCTATCTATTTTAATCGAGAACAAAACTCGAATCGTATACAAGGGGACAAAGGAACTTCTTGGCAAGAAAACGAAGCACGTAATAGAATTTGTGTAACGACTGCGAGGCCTTGAAAATATATAAATAACATACCGTAAAAAAACTACACAAAAAAATCTCAGAATATATATATAAATAACATACCGTGAAAATAACACATAGAGCATCAACATGAAGCCCAAGGGTGTCGTGTACCAGATACCATACTCCAATCTTAAAAATCTAGGTGCCCTCGATGGGTTACTCACCAAGAAACAACGTGAGAAGAAACGTTCTTGCTTGTCGAAAGGACATGGAATGAAATTGCTGCTCAGCACACCTCAATTGAAAAGATTGCAGCGTTCGCGGAAACAACAAAAGGTCGGAGGTTTCATATTCAGCATCCCGGCCATCCTGGCAGCATTGGGGGCCGTTGGAAGTTTGGCCGGCGGAAGTGCCGCCATCGCGAAAACCGTCATCGACTCGAAGAAGAACAAGGCGGAATTGGAAGAACAGAAACGTCACAACCTGGCCATGGAGAAGAAGGGGAAGGGCGTGATGAAGAAGTTTAAAAAAAAGAAACAGAAGCACTCACCAACCGAGATATTGAATCTCTGATCGAACCGTTACAAATCAAACACTTCAGAGGAGTTTTCATGTCCGACTCGTTACCTTCAAGCGTCAAAAGAAGAGAATGCGGAGTAGTCAACTTGGACGGTCAAGAAAATCCAGGCACGCATTGGATATGTTACCACAAAAATGATGATAAAGCATTCGTTTTCGATTCTTTCGGAGGTGTTCCACCTACAAATTTAATTCATTATCTGAAAACGAACAAAACCTCCATATACTACAACGACGAACGCATTCAAGATTTCGGAGACGTGAACTGCGGTCATCTCTGCCTCTCCGTGCTCGCGTTTCTCTCTAAAATAAATAACCCTACGATCGAGGATTTCCAGAAAGCATTGTGGAACCTCAAACAGCATCACTAGGATGGGCGTGTTCCATCTCACGAGCGAATCTTCGATCTTGAAACTCACGCTGCACGACGACATCGTCTATCCTAAATCCGTGGCTCTGCGTGCATTCTACAGCATGTACCTCATACCTAACGTCACCCAGCACAACAACAAAATTAGCGTCGGAAGCGAACACATCGTCGTCACGCCAGGACAATACAATCTTTCCACTTTGCAAGCTCAATTACCCAAAGGCACATACCTTTCTCAAAATTCGGTCACGCACAGAGTGGAAATCCTATCCGCGACGGAGACCGTGGACCTGGGCACCATAGGAGAACTTTTAGGTTTCGAGAACGACACCAAACTCGAAGCTGGCATCAAGCACGTAGCAACCAACATTCCTAAATTCTTGGCCATAGAGACTCTGAACGTACACTGTAACGTGGCCGAAGGTATGATCACGAAATCTTCGGACGGATTGTTAGGAAGTCACAAGCAGACGGGAATCATAGCCACTTTCAAACCAAGTTCCGAGTTCATGGAACCGATCATCTACACGCCCTCTTCGCCGATCTATTTTCCAGTATGTCGCAACCGCATAGACGACATAGAGTTGGTGGTGACGAACGAGAAAGGAGACGTGGTGGATTTCGCAGGTGCCACTACGACGGCCATCGTGGAGATCAACGTATAATAAATAACCATACATGTAAAATGGAGCAAATCGAAAGTTACGAATTGCAATCTTTCCCTCCCAACCGTCGCACGTTCGCCAATCTCAACGAGGCGAACAGGGAGATCGAATACGACGTGGACGTAGGCGATGGGTTCGTTCATCCTCACAGAGCGGACCTCTACCTTCAATTCGACGTGGTGAAGAAAGAAAGCGGAGACGCGTTTCCCGCAGCAGCAAACTTGATACTCGTGGACAACTTCGTGCCTCACCTGTTCTCGCAGGTGGAGGTGAGGAAACACAACACCGTCATCGACAGAATAGACTATCCAGGCATCACGTCGACGGCAGTGGGAACGTTGAAATTATCCAAAACGGACGCAGCATACTATCAAGCAGGAGGATTCGAAGCCGGGACCAAAATATCGACGAAAAGTCACACGGTGCTCTTTCCCATGCGTCTGCTGCCTGGTTTCTTCTCGGACTACAAGGAGATCATGTGGAAGGGAGGACTGAGGATCACGTTTCGAAGAGCGGCCAACGACAACGACGCACTGATGCGATACGCTACTTTGGGTCCGGACGGCACCACGCCGATAGCCAACACTTTACCCGAAGCAGCGAAATGCGTCATCCGGAGCATGGAATTAAGAATGCCGGTGGTGGAATACGAAACAAACTACGCCCTCAAGTACAAAGCGGAGATCTTGAAAAGTCCGCAGGTGGCGATTCACTTTCACGGTTACCAGTGCGTGCAGAAGGTGGCATCGGGAAGTCACATGGAATTCGACGTGACGACGCAGTTCAACAACATACAGTTTGACATGCCAGATTTCGTCGTAGTGCTCTTTCAGACCGGGCGCGATAACAATCAGGAAAAAGATTCCAGCAAATTCGACGACTGCAAGATCAAGAATGTTTATCTCAAAAATGGACGCAACGAAGTGTTCCCGCGCGAGAATTACAACCTCGACGTGACCAAAAACGATTACCTCAAACTTTACGAAGCGTTTTCGGCTTACAAACGCGTGACCGAGGGGAGCGTGGACATGTACTACACGCCCAGCGAGTTCAAAGCACGGAGACCCATGACCGTCATCAACACATCTAAGAGAAAGAAGGTTGTGGTCAACGATCGAACCAACATCAAGATCGTCTGCGAGTTCCACGACGCGCTGCCTGCCGATACTCTATGCAGCGTCATCCTGATTGCAGAGAAGTCCTTCGTCCACGACGTGAAGAACGAGAGGGTGACGGAACAGTTTTAAAATTCATAAAAAATTGCCACATACTAAAAATCAACATCCAACACATTTTAGGTTATATAAAATTTGTGAAAACCTTATAATACTGAAATATTAAAACAAACGGAGTCCCCCTTGTAGGTTAGTTCGGTGCGTAAATAAAAAAATGATAGGTTAAGTTATATCACTTAGGATCGTAAGAAAATTAAAAAAATCGTAAAAAAAAAAGATAGGTTAAGTTATATCACGTAACATCGTGATATACCTACCAAGTACGAGTGGGGGAAAAATGAGTGCAGTGAAAATTTGTACTAAAACATCGCTAAACGCTATAACATCGACAAAAAATTGTCAAAATATGTCAAAAACTTATATTCGATTGATGAAAAAAATACCTACAAAATATGATCCTCAAATAATAACGTTCAAACAGTGCATAAATAAAAAAAATGATAGGTTAAGTTATATCACTTAGGATCGTAAAAAAATTAAATAATCGTAAAAAAAGGATAGGTTAAGTTGTATCACGTAACATCATGATATACCTACCAAGTACGAGTGGGGGAAAAATGAGTATAGTGAAAATTTGTACTAAAACATCGCTAAACGCTAAAACATCGACAAAAAATTGTCAAAGTATGTCAAAAAGTGATATTCAATTGGTAAAAAAAGACCATACCTACTAAGTACTACTTTGAAACGCCTAATATACACTACTGTTGACCATAAATTCCTCTCAATGAACGAAATGTCTGTCGAACTGAACACAAATTTTGATAATAAATCGAATAATTTCTATGCGTTGTTGCATTGTGTATCTCTCCATGATAACTTACCAGAAACTACTGCACACAGACGTCACAGTTCCATCTCGTCATTCCCAGTGACGTGCGGTGACGTCGACACTTGGGGTAGCAGTCAGTGGCGTGCTCAAGGGGGAGGGGTTGGTGTGAGTCACACCCCTCCTCTCTTTAGGGCCAGTATTCCTTAAAAAAAGAAGAATGTCAATAACAGGAAAAGATTGCAAAATTATGAATGAGTACTAGAAAAAAGTACACGTAAACCCCACCCACATTCGAAAATAAAAAAAACTATTTGATTTGACTCTAAGCCAGAGATCCTGGGTTCGAATCTCGGATTGGCCATTTGTGTTCTTTGTGTGTGTTCCTTCATCTATTTTGTTGTACCAAAGGTGGCGGAAAAGCGAAGTAAAATAAACCAATTTGAGCAATCAATCAATGATTTGATTTCATTTTTGTTACTTAGCGTCGCTTTTTTGTCACATTTGGTTAATTGTGAAGATGATACGATGAAACTGATGAAGGGACGAGCATAGGGAACGCCCATGCCCGGGTCGGGGTTCGAACCCGGAACGCCTGGTGTCGTAGCGCGCTGTGATAACCACTCCCCCGCGCTTGGTTGATTTGGTGACAGGAAACAAAACACAACACACTTTTTTGTAGTTTCTTCAATGATATTCATTTGACTTTTTGAGTTCTGAGATACATTTTTCATTCCAAATTATTTCATTATTCACTGCAACACATAGGACAAGAATGCGCACTCATCACGGGTTCGAATCCTGGCCTGGATTGTTCATATGAGGTCCCTTCACCAATTTCATCATATCATCACTCAATCCTCATTTTCGCGATAACCAAATGTGGCAGAAAAGCGAAGTAAAATAAACCAAACCAAAAACAATATGAACACGCGTTCTCTTGCCCAAATAAATACATCCGTATTTATGACTGTTACAGGCCAATATATTAGTATATTTAAATAAAACACTACTAAAACGAGAGTCAGAGAGAGCCTGAGCACATATTTGTAATTTAAGCATTATATTGTAGAGATATGGAGACTATTAGACCGAGAAAACCTCGTCATGTTAATATTCACACTTGTTTATTTCCTGAACTTGTCCGACCAGCGAGTGATCCCAAGAATGCGCTAGCTTGTAACTTCCGTAAAAACCAGGAACTGGAAAGGCAAACGCGTGGATCTAAACAGGATCTACCGCGTTTGAAAGGTTTAACAACCTTTCGACGCCTAGAATGATAAAAGCAAGCTCCGTCCCGGAGCTAGGGCTTTTTTGATTCTGACACTCATCGACGCTACATGGAGAACTAGTCCAATTACATTACAACACGTTACACTGCTAACTACGACGATGGAACACGGAATTACCGCTGCCTAGCATGCTACAAGGCGCAAGGGATCGCTTGGCTTGGTGAACTGAGGGTCGCTGGATAGAACCTTGGAACTGTCAAGATTCGGTCTGCGAGAAGCATTAGGACAAGACATCACACACATCTACCAGGTATGAACAAGCGTGAATAACCTTTTACACCAACTTTCCATATCTCTACCCTCCTACGGAGCAGGTTCAGCCATCAGATATTATTAAGCTCTACCTAAATGTTTAAATGAAACTTCCCTGTGACCTCTCAGAGCCCAGGTAAACGGGCTTACAACATGGTGGAGTTGCTTCAGGCCCTTTTTGCAATTAAGTACCCTCCTGTACGAATTGCTTTACATTAAATTATTCTCTCCCCCCCCCTCCCTCCCACTTTGGGAGCATTTTTAAAGTAAATTTTTAGTAATTCCAACTCATACTCCCACAGTACGCTTAAGATGCGCCAGACCCAGTGACAATTTTGTGTATTACCCTATGGAAAACAACCCCTCTTTTTCTTTTATGCCGAGCCCCCCCCCTTTTTCAACAAAAATCTAGTTCTTCTGCATAACATGTATTCAAGCATCATTCACACAGGAATGAGAACACTTGCTTATACTTATTTGACCAGCGATATATTAATGACATAAATAACTGTATACCCATACTTTCATTTGTTCTTTGGTCAGCACGACGAACCTTCGTTTATGAATACGTCACAGATAGCGTTGCACGAACACCTAGAGTCCTCCCTCGACCAAATCATAGAGTTAGCAACTGCAATCACGGCAAATCCAATAAATTCACGACCTTTATCCCCAATTCCCTCCCCTCCACTAACATGGTTAAGGTCTGCTAATAGAAATTACCCTCAATTTGTCCTTGGACTGCAAACACCCGACAGAAACCGACCCCAACCCTTAGCAAGTACCCCAGCTCCCGTTTCAACTTCCTCTAACACTGTTAATAGTTCTGGTAACGTAGCTGTACAAATTTCCACCACTAACATGGCCACCCCAATCCCCACTGCATTGTACCCGGCACCATTTAGCGGAAATGACCCTAAGCACATTGACTCATTTTTCCTCAAGTTCCAAAATGTAGCACACGCCGCAGGATGGTCGGAAGCTAAGCGTAAAGAGATGTTACCTTTATTTTTGACGGACACCGCTTTAACTTATTTTCATGACATACAGAAACGACCCAATTTTGTAGACTTGACATATACCCATATCAAAGACGAGCTAAGTACGCTATTTAAGGGATCGTACCTGTCAGCAGATCCTGTACAGATAATTCTCCAAAAGAAACAGATGATTAGTGAACCGATCCATACCTATGTTATTGCTAAAAAGGCATTAGTCCAGCAATACTTCCCGAACGCCACTGAAGAACAAACTCTCTCTTATATCATCACGGGACTGCGAGCCAAATACATTGGCTGTTTAACCAACAAGCATTTCGCTAGAACAGAAGAATTAATTGCCCACTTACAGAATTTCGAACGCCAGCAGTCATTAATTAATTCACGTATGTTGGAAGAGAAATTGGAAATTGATCAGGCAATCGCTCAGGCGAGCTTGCCCCAGACATTCATCCCGACACCACTTCACAGCTGTTCGCATGCACAGGTCTATTCCCCCCTCCCCAGTAATCCACTCAACCCGAGTCCGCACTTTGTACCATACAACCAGTGTCCATCTCCTTTTCTCCCACCATCGACTCATCAAGTCCAAAGTCTACAGTCCAATCCGGCTCCCGTAAATAACTCCCACGCAATGTATCAAGGAATGTATCATGTACCGAGTTCTGATAGTGTCCGCTGCGCGGCGGCACCAGCCGTAGACAGAGTAGAACACGCTCCAAATGCCGCCTCTGGTGATGAAATAAACAAACTCTCGTCACAAATGTCGAGCATGTCTCTCTTTTCGAACGAACAGATGAATGCAAGTTCTCTTTTTAGTTTTTGTTCAAATGTGTTGGAATTTGCGAAAACGGCTAATCAAAACGCACAGAACAGAGATTTCAACAAGGGGAATAATAAGTCCTCTTCCTACAGAAATAATAATAATAATCATAGAGCTAATCACAGAGGTAACTTTCGATCGAACTCACGAGGCCAGTTCAGAGGTAATAGTAACAAGAGGTTTCAACGTCGAGATCAGGCTAATCGCGACGATGCAAATACCTCAGCCTGCAGGTTTTGCGGTCGTTATAATCACGAGAGCGACAACTGCTTTTACAAGCCACAACGAGACAGTGATTTAAACTAAAATCGTCTTCGACTTGCAGGAACGAAATCGAAGATAATAGCAGATTAGATAAAGTTCCTATAATTGAGAGAAATGGCCTATACTTTATTAATAGTAACATACAAGGGAAACAGGTAGATTTACTTATTGACGTGGGTTCCCAAATCTCAATTTATCCTTCCCACCTTCTCCCTACTGAAAGAAAAACATACAAGGTACAATCCACAATCCAAGGTGTGTCCGGATCGAAACTGAATGTGTCTGAAATTGTAGTTCTTCCTATCATAATTGGAAAGCGTAAATATTCGCACCCATTTAGAATAGTAGATTCAGCTAACGTCCCTCCCCTTTTAGGAAATGACTTTTTACGAACGCAGAGGTGCGAAATGTCGTTGAAAGACAACACAATAACTCTTTGTCATTTAGGACGTACTCCAAATTATAGTATTTTAAGATCAAAGTACAAAACTCACCAGGTGTCGCATGACATATTTACCCAAATTGAAAATGCAAATGTGTATGAGGGAAAAGCTACCCTTTCAAACACAGTTCAGTTAAGTCCACGATCCAAGACTTATATCAATTTGAACATTACCACTACAACACCTAATACCCATAAGCCTGTACTTTTTACACCATCTGCTTCCCTTATGAGCCAGCATCCAGTAGTCCTTCCCAATGCTGCAGTAAACCCGCAGTCACCTGTCATTCACATACACAACCCTACGGAAACCACAATCACTTTGGAAAGTGACACAATATTAGGCGAAATATCGACATGTGAAATTTTAACTGACGTTACTTCCGTTTGGGAACATAAAAGTGAAGATGTTGCATTTTCATACTCTTGTAATGAAAATACTACAGTAAAGCAACAACTTAGTGAAAGTCAAAAGAAATTTGACCCCTCCCTCCTCACAGTTAACCCTGATATTCCCCGAGAAGAAAGAGAAAAAATCCTAAAGCTCGCATACACGTATGCAGATATTTTTCTCTGGCCAGGGGATAAATTGACTAAAACTAATGTTTTGGAATATGATATCAAACTGACAGATGACACCCCAGTGTATGCCAAAATCTACCCTATTCCTTTTCATTACCGAGAACCCATGAAACAGGAAGTTCAGAAATTACTAGACCAAGGTGTTATAGAGCGCTGTGAAGGGAGTCCCTATCGACACCCAGTCCTATTAGTTAAGAAACCCAATGGGACTTACCGTTTTATCTCTGACCTCCGCGACCTAAACAGAATAATAGCTCCGATTCTCTTACAATCCCCAGACATAAAAACCATCATGACAGAGATGGCTGGAAAGAAATATTACTCAATTTTAGATATGTCCAGTGCATTCTTTCAGGTTTCATTAACAGAGCGTTCTAAGGACATTACCGCCTTTTCTATTAACAATCTTGGCAGTTTTAGGTATGCTAGGTTATGCCAGGGATTGAAAACATCCCCCGGTGTAATGAACCGAGTAAGCGAACTTGCCCTTAGCGGAATAGACAGTTCAGAACTTTCTGTTTACACTGATGATATTATTATTTACAGTTCAAATCTCCCACACATGCTTAACATACTGGACAGAGTGTTTCAAAAGTTACGAACAGCATCCCTTAAATTATCACCCTCTAAGTGTAGGCTAGCTTTTACCGAAGTAAAAGTCCTTGGTAACTTGGTATCTCAAAAGGGAGTTAAGATTTCAGAACACATTCTTAAAGCTATTTTGGAATATCCCACCCCTACCACCAAACGCAAGCTTCGTAGTTTTCTAGGACTTGTAAATTTCATTCGACGATTTGTACAAGGTTTTGCAGGACCAACAGAATGTTTATTCAAGCTTCTTAAAAAGAATGTTAAGTTTCAATGGACTGATGAACACCAGAAGAGCTTCGAAACACTGAAAGAAATGATTACGTCCGCCCCTATCCTCCGCCCTTATGACCCTAAACGCCCCTCATATGTATACATTGATGCGAGCGGAGAAGGAGTTGGAGGATCGTTGTTGCAGCCTGATGACGAAGGAAATTTACATCCATGTGCCTATTGTTCACGAGCCTTAACAGACACAGAGAAAAGAGCTGACACATTTTCACTTGAAATTGCAGGTGCATATTATGTATTGAAAACTTTCAAATTTTTTCTTATGAATCCACATTTTGTGGTTCTCACGGACAACAAGGCCTTATCCTATCTTCGTTCAACTAAACACCATAGTTCTATTTTAGGAAGAAGAGCCCTTTATTTTCAGAATTTTGATTTCGAAATAAGGCATGTCAGCGCTAGTAAAAATGAACTTGCGGATGCACTCTCCCGTGCAAGTTTACCGCTTGACAAGACTAATCATGACAAGAAAGATGATGATGATGATGATGACTTATTTTTTCATCAAGTATTTCATGCACAAGCAGCAGATTTTGATATTAGTTCAGAACAACGTAAAGACCCCTATTTCAGAGACATTATTAATGTTTTAGAGAACAAAGATAAAGCTAGTGACCCTAAACTAGAAAAGCTTTCGTATTCTTATGTACTCAAAAATGGAGTCTTATACAGGACTAATAAAATCAAAACTGGTAATAGGGATAGACTTTGTATTCCTCATGCATTAAGAAATCAAGTTTTCGACCTTATTCATGCACACAAAATGAACGGAAGTCACCAAGGTGCTCAGAAGACATATAATTTAATGCTTATGCGTTACTTTTTCCCCAATATGAAGAAATTTGTGTACGATAAGGTTCGACATTGCATCCCTTGTCAGATCTCAAAGAAACCACAAGGTTCTAAACCACATACCCTGCAAACATTTCAACCAGCCCAAATTCCTTTCCAACGAATTCATATTGACGTATGTGGTCCTTTAGTCTCTTCAAAAACGCACAAATACAAATATTTCCTATCAGTAGTCGATCGCTGTACAAGGTATGTAATTACAGCTCCTTTGGCTAATCACGATGCACAAAACATAGCAACAGCCCTAGTTGAGAAAGTCTTTTTAGTTCATGGCATCCCGGAAACGATCTATTTAGATCGTTCAACACCCAATTCAAGTTTACTCTTACGAGAATTAGCTAATATTACAGGCGTACAACTAAAATATGTAGATACTTGTGCCCATTTCACGAATGGATTAGTTGAAAGTTCATTTAGTTACTTAAAGAAAGCTATGAGAGTCTTTGTGTTAGAAAAGAAAGCTTCGTGGTGTGACTATTTAGCTAGCGCAGCGTTCAGCCACAACGTTACAATCCATTCTGGATCCCTCCAGAGCCCGTATTTTACTTTGTTTGGCTACAACCCAAGGATCTTAGCTGACGCAGTCCTTCCTTCGAACCCCGACAATGTTTCCCAGACGAACGCACAGAGACTTGAACTCCTGACCTCCATACGTAAGACCGCACATGACAACTTGAACAAGCGTTACGAACAGCAGAAAAAGTACGTAGACAGCACTTCTAGGAAAATACAGTACTCACCAGGACAACATGTATGGATTCTAGATGCCACTCCAACTCCAGGTGTGTCAAAAGCCTTTGCGTCCTCTTATAAGTACAAAGGAACTATTCTTCGCAAAGTTAATGAGAATTCCTACGAAGTAACTTACATCGCCGGCAGGAATAAACAAAAGACTGACACTATTACTATTTCTAGACTCAAAGCCCGCTACGACTAGTGCCATGACAACCCCACTAACATTCATTAACACGCCACTCCGTTGCCACTCGCTTTAGCCTCCTCGCTCCTCGTTGCGTACATTGCACATGCTAGCATTCCCTGATTCAGCATTTTCTCACGCTCATCGACTCCCCTCCCCCCTCTTTCCACTTCCAGTGCTCGCACTGCATTTCTGCGTTAGAACGAACTCATTTTTATTTTTTAATACAACATGGTTATTTTTATTTTTTTTAACAAGATCAGGATTACAGAATGCTATCTCAATCGTCGGAACATTTATAATACATCTCTTGCCTAATAATTAATTTTTTTTTACAGATATTTTAATGTTATTTTATAAATTGCGTTTAAACGCATGGTAATAGTCAGAACATATCACTTGGCTGATTTGACTAATAAGTACTTAGTGTGTTTATGATCCTAACTAGCAAATATTTTTTTTTCCCCATTTGCTGGTACATATACGCTCAAATGAAGAAAAAGTACAAAGAAATAAAGAACGAATGAACTAAGATAGAACAAGATCAATGATTTAAAGAACAAATGAACTGCGTAGAACTTGCTTGAACAATTGGCTTTTTGGCCATAGCAATTTTTTTTATTTACGCTTAGGTGTAACGCGAACTGCTTCTTTGAAAGCTGCAATGCACTAAATATGTTAATAAAGCATATAATAAAATAGGCAAATGTTCCCACTCTCTCCTTTAATGTTATAGTTCAAATATTGATAGCATACAACATGGTATAGCTCATATCCCATGAAATTACAACCTACTCTATTTTTCAATGAACTTTTACACAAATATATTACTTACTCTTTTTCACTTCTTTTTCAATTTTTTTTTATTAGCAGCGAATCGAAGGCGCTTAAACCTTTGTCCACAAGACACGTAAAATTCTTGCAATTGCTTTTATAAACGACATTTACACATATTACAGAAGGAAATGTCTCGTAATCACTTAGTTCGTTCTATTATCGCTGAATTCTCCTTTCTTTTCTCATTTCATTCCCGGCTAAGCCGACTATTCTAACTTCCCCCCCCCCCGTTGCGCCCCGGCGAACTTTCCTTACAACATGGAATTATTCCACCTACTCCCCCCCCCCGTTGCCCCGGCGAACTTTTCTTCAGGTAAACCTGTTAATCATAAACAGGCCCCCTTAAAACCACTACATCATATAAGTAATAACGCCCCTTCGCCGTCATTCAAATTAGACATTACCTCCCCTCCCCCCCAAAATAATTCACCAGTTTTAACTGAAAGTCCTTTTTCAATTGATTTTATAACCCGTCATCATTTATTGTAACTCTGCTCCACTACCTTTTGCTTTTTCCTAATTTTTCCCTTTTTGCGCTTGTTTCATTTTCTCATCGCCACGGATGCTACCGGACCCATGACGACCAACGGCTTGTACCATCGAGCGACAGACCTAGGCTCATCGCAGAGACCGACAACGATTTTGTGGAATTCCAGCACCAAAGGACCCGTTCCCGTCTGGACCCCATGGCTGATTTTTCCATCTCCCACGCCGCGACCCAGATGTGGAGCGCTTTACCCAGGACGTTTGTTGACCCAAAGCGCCATCGCAAAGTTGACTTCCAGACTGCCTTCCCATGACGATCTACATCGACAAGGCCCCGCCCACTGAGTGCATTGTGCTCTTGTTTCCTGACGTCATATGATGCATATGTTATTTTTCATCGGCTAAAAGTGTTCCGGTGCTCAGCTACTTCAACTACCGTAAGGCACACGCACTTAGTACACACGCATGTCCTTTACAGTGCCAAAGTTTGTGCCCATGGGTGCTGCCCATACTGGATTAGAGATACGTCTCTTTCTTTTGGTTTTTTTTTTTTTTTTTTTTTTTTATCGTCAGCCGCACAGAACGTCCAGCCTATGGCGGCATGCAGTTTACAGAGTTGCCCTAGGTAACATACCTCAAGGCTCCGCCCAGCATCGTGTATGTTCCGCCGAGTGTACTTTGAACTCATCAAACAGTAAATACAACCGCTTGCGGTTCCCGGCGTTTCTTCACACTGTGCTGACATGTGTTTTTTTTTTATTATTATTGTGCTGTCATCACTCAATCAAAACTAGTTCAGTGTCACACTTATGTAATTATTTTTATCCATGCCTCAAGACTTAGTTAATTGTGCTCGTACTTTTTGAGTTTATAAGAGGCTATGACCTACAATTTAATTTTTTTTTATTCTACGTGTTTTTGTATTTTTTTTCTCAACGGTGTTTAGTGCCACGTTATTTTCGATGATATGACTATTCTGGTGATTACAATTTTTTTTTTACGGTGATGTGATTCTTCTACTGATTGGTTTACTGTATTGGTTTTCTACGAGTTTTGATATGTTAATAAATATTAATTTTTAAATATAACCTACTCCGGACGAGGTAGTCGACCATCACAGAGTGGTTCGATTATTTCAACAAGGGGAATGTAGAGATATGGAGACTATTAGACCGAGAAAACCTCGTCATGTTAATATTCACACTTGTTTATTTCCTGAACTTGTCCGACCAGCGAGTGATCCCAAGAATGCGCTAGCTTGTAACTTCCGTAAAAACCAGGAACTGGAAAGGCAAACGCGTGGATCTAAACAGGATCTACCGCGTTTGAAAGGTTTAACAACCTTTCGACGCCTAGAATGATAAAAGCAAGCTCCGTCCCGGAGCTAGGGCTTTTTTGATTCTGACACTCATCGACGCTACATGGAGAACTAGTCCAATTACATTACAACACGTTACACTGCTAACTACGACGATGGAACACGGAATTACCGCTGCCTAGCATGCTACAAGGCGCAAGGGATCGCTTGGCTTGGTGAACTGAGGGTCGCTGGATAGAACCTTGGAACTGTCACGATTCGGTCTGCGAGAAGCATTAGGACAAGACATCACACACATCTACCAGGTATGAACAAGCGTGAATAACCTTTTACACCAACTTTCCATATCTCTACCCTCCTACGGAGCAGGTTCAGCCATCAGATATTATTAAGCTCTACCTAAATGTTTAAATGAAACTTCCCTGTGACCTCTCAGAGCCCAGGTAAACGGGCTTACAACAATATATTCCATATTTGAAAAAGAAAAAAGAAAGAAAGCATAACATTATTGTCTGCACATAACACGTTCCCATTTTATAAATGATAAAACTACATCCCATATTATACATACATATTGTACAACGTGTAAAAGGTTGTGTAAATACAGAGAACATAAGTACTGCAGAAAATTTTACCCTGTGTTCTTTAGAGGATTTACAAAAAAAATATGAGAAACCAATCCCCTATCTGTCCTATAGGAGATAGACTGGGGGACCTGAAAGCCTGGGCTTTCAACCATTGCAGCGGGGGACGTGGTGGCAAGGGAAGTAGAGGTCGAAATCTTCCTTTTCCTTGGGCCGGCCGTTTCTACCTGGAAACTGGCCTGGCTGAAGAAGAGCGAGCTAGGGTATCCAGCCTGCTTTGCCCGCGGAGAACACCGATGGACGAGAAGTGCGTGGAAAAGAAGGTGTTGCATATGAGCTGTGGTGGCTTTAACAAGACAATAAATATTGTGATTTGAATATAATTCGAGATGTGAGATGGATTGATCTATCTCTTCTAGACTAGCTACTCCTCAGTGCACGTCACTGGTCATTCCAGTCAGTGTTGCCACAACACTCGTTCAAAGTTCTGACGTTCAAATTGGTATACCCTTTATCATGGGCGTCCGGAGGGGGGTGGAAAGGGGGGCCATGGCCCCCCCTGGAAAATGAGAATCAACCAAAAATTATGTATTTCACACATATAATTTCATTTTAGCCACAATAATATGTGATAATTATTGCATGAACATCATAAATTCAAATATAAGCAATATTATTTTAGGGAATAACACTTTTGTTGGAGAAAATGTGCCTTGTTTGCCCCCCCTCCTGGAAAAAATACTTTCCTTGCCCCTCCCTGGAAATAATCCTGCGGACATCCATGTCCTTTATAATGAATTGTATAGGCTATGTACAACGGACAGGTTAAATAATAATGGGGAAACAGTTTATAATACAAAGGGCAAAATCGCAAGCACACGCATCTTTTGTAGAGGTTTGAAAAGAACAATTTTGAAGAGTGGCATGCGTGGTTTAGCAATTCACTAGAAAATGTTTGAATGTTGAACAGATTGGGAGGCAAACTTCAAAACTGTAAAGGATCTTGGAATTCTATTGTTTTAATAAATAGAATAAGAAGTAGTTGTGCGATAACGTATCATTTATTTAAATGACAAATTTGAAAATCTCCAAAATTTCTGCGGGAATTCAAGGGGTGATGTGTATCACATTATTTTGAAATGTCCTATTTTTGTAGAGAAACGAAAGATATTATAAAATGCATTATCAAAAATGTATATACCATTTACAAATAATTTTGATTTCGTTGTAGTACTCACCAGATATAAACATTGGACACTACTTGCTTTTTTGAGACAAACTAATATGAAATTGTTTTATATGTACGTGTAATGAATGAGTGAATGTATATGCAAACTGTCTGGAAATTTACAACAAAGTATCTGTGTATTCAAAATGTACCCTGGGCATGAACAGCTTCCTGTACAAAGCTGTAAGTACCATGAAGGGTACTAGTTAGATATACCGGAAACACATTTAACTCGTTTATTTTGAAATAAAATTCATTTCTACTTACCTCATATGCATAGCGGAACATTTTTCAACTAGGCATTACTTTTTTTCAATGAAAAAAGCGTTATTCTTAACATTATAAGTATGTATTGGTCATTGCTAATTGGCGGCCAAATTTTGAGTCACGTTGTCTATCGTCAGCTGCTTTGCTGTGTCGTCAGCTCATATGCAGTGTTTCCAAACTTATGAACCGAAAAATGCCGCACAAACTATTCACAAAACGATTTTAAGCTAAAAAAAATGATCTTAAACCATTCACGGAAGGTTAGGTTAGGTTAAGTTAGGTTAGGCAAACATAGAAAATTGAATTGGAAAAAAAACGCTCACACGTCATCTTGTAAAACTACCGCGTGGTTGTTACACTAACACTTATTAACAGAAACATGATTGTTTTTAATCCACAAACCATTCACGGAAGGTTAGGTTAGGTTCAGTTAGGTTAGGCATATATAGAAAATTAAATTGGGAAAAAAATCCCGCTCACACGTCATCTTGTAAAACTACCGTGTGGTTGCTACACTGACAGGGGGTTACGTAATCGAACGCACGGAACATTTGATTCACGTAGTCGACGGTAATGGTGGCACGAGCTATCGTGCAACGGAGGTACATGAATGTCGAAAAATACCTTATTTACAGGCCGAATAACTTGCACAATTCGAGAAAAACACTTTTTCCAGCTTCAGAGAGTCCCCAAGATCTAAATTCCGTAAGTACTTTCTTTTCTTTTCTCCTGTAAATTTCAAGAAATGTGTTTCCGCTATATCTAATCGTTACCCTTTTGGAAATATATTTTGGAGGAGTGGGTGGGATCTTGTATATTTCAGATGTTTCCCTGGATCAGTCGCGACGATCAGGGTGATGAACTGAAGGAGATGGTATAAAATGCCTCAAACGGCATTAAACGTAGCTGGTGCCGTTGCGCACTACATTGACCACTTCGCCGCAAAACACGGCTCGGGGTTAGTTGAGGAGCAAGCTACTAGTTTTCTAGTTCTTGTGCTGTCATGTACAGTTATCCTAGACTATTCAAGGTCTTGTGCTGTCATGTTCAGTTATCCTGGCCTATTCAAGATTGTCTTTGCTGGTGGCGTGGAGTTACCACTCTAAACACTTTCTTATCTTGTGGGAGGAAGGTTAGTGGCTACGACTAACTAGTCACCCATGTTTATCTTCGGCGACGAATGGTGTTTGGTCGGCCACACCGTTCAAGGCCGAAGAAGAGGTCTGGGCTCTCTGGTTATGCAAATCTATCTTTAAGGTGCTACCACGTCTAGATCTAGACGTAGATCATGCAGGGACAGGTAGCGAAACAAAGTTGACTTGCACGGGTGTTTGTGGGCGGATGCTAGATAGCCAGGCAGGGTGGGCTTTGTGATGGTAAGTTGCCATACAAAGTTGAACTTGTCCAGGACCGCTGACCAGTTCAGCTAAGAAAGGTTTTATCACCAGGGATCTCTGGTTTGGACACTGTAGCCAAGTACAAGGCAGTCTTGTGAGTGCAAGGTGTAGTAGCCAGACGCTGGTTACCTACCCATCTTGTAGAAGAATAGAAGCCACTCAAATTTCTTGTGTGTGAATTTGACGACATAATGTCAAGGAGGGAGAGGAGGGATAGGTAAATAAGTAGTTAGATTGTGTTGTAGAATAGGACTGAGCCTACAGTCATTCTATTCAAAGTGTTGAACATCTTTGATCTGTTGTCACTGGCGAATTCAATTCGGTTCCCATTGAAATGTGTCGTGAAGCATATGAAAATGTTCAATACGTCTTCAAACTTGTATTGACTTATTCAAATTGATCATCATGTGGAAAACATAAAATTGTCATTGTGATGTCTAAGTTACTATCTTCAAAAAATAAACAGTTGCCAATATTACAAGAAATTATTGCTTCGGCACTGGCAACACTGTGGGGAGAGAGAGAGAGAGAGAGAGAGAGAGAAAGAAAGAAAGAAAAGAGATAAGAAGCCTCTGGCGAAGAGCAGAGGGTTTGAGTTTCGCTTTAAGTTCGCATTATGTACAGATGGGGTAATCTGGACTGAAAATACAGTTTAAAGTGACATTGGCGTATACTGGGTTAAGAACCTGGAATATCTCACCATATTATAGTGTTCGAATGGACAAAAATTTCCTAGTGGGGGCGTTTTCGTTTTTTTAACTCATTTAGGGTGGCGGGTTGAAGTGGTGTGACGCTGTGATTAAAAGTATATGCCTCATAAATAAAACATGGAAATGTACACTGTCAGTAAGGAAAGGATTTCAAGAATTTCATTCTTATTTGCATAAATAAGAGGCCCATATTGTAAATTATTATGTAGTCCTTCCTATACGAGAATAAAAATAAAATTTCAACCTATCAATTTTCACAATTTTAAGTTCGGGTACTCCTTGTTGGCCCAGTGGTAACGTCGTTGCCTTGAAACTAGGGGGGAGGGTGTCCAGGGTTCGATACATGGTGGTTTAGATACCACTTTAACTGTAGGTCCGATCCCTATTAGCTTACCTGTTCATAAAGTGGACATACAAGAAAAATCCACAACGATTTGAAGCTTATCGTCATTCGTAAGCGGAATAGATAGCGTCTTAATTTCAGTTCGCTACACAACACAGCACATATTCACAAAAATACAATCCACTCACTACTGTATTCACACGCTGCCTCTAAATAAATTCCACGCACCAAGACCACTCTACGCGATTTAGACTATAGATCGACCACAAGGAAAAAAAACCTTGGGACGAAAAGTCCCGGCCCAGCTTTCCCTTCTTCCCTCCACCTCGGGCCATTAGGAAGCATGGTCCACTCTCCCCCTCCCCTACTCGCGGGAGTACGGTGCACAGGAGTCGCGGATCTGCGCAGGTTGTTTTGCTCGTGGTTCCATTATAGAACTGGTCCTTGTCATTTCGGTAATTTTTAGATGCACTCATAAACCATTCCCATTAGCCAACATTTTTCTACTCGCCCATGTATCTCTAGTTGTTCGAAGGTCAACGACCCCTTTTTCAACTCCTATGCAATCGTTCAATGATGTTCTTGTTCCTTCCATATTACACACTTTCCCCTTGCCTGCGATAATTTGGCTTCAAAATTCCCCATTCCTGCGAAAATTACATGCTGGGAAAAATTGGTTTGCAACATTGACCCAGACTGTTGAGGAAGTTCAGAGGATTTTTCCCCCGCCATTTGCAACCCTGTTCTCTCTCCTGTAACAGTTTGGCTCCACAATTCCCCGATCCTGGGGAAATTACATGCTTGGAAAAATTGGTTTGCAACATTGATCGGGTGCTGTCAAGCTTTCCCTCCTCACCCGTGGAGTTGCTTGCCGCCGCTGGGCCAGCCGTCTCGCGAATTCAAAGAAAGCGGGAAATGTTTCCAACTCCTAAGAAATCAGGTTCATCTTCTTATTGAAATGAACAATTTTATGCACATTTTCTGATAGATATTTGTTTCTGTATTTTATTCACCGAGTATGGGCTTTGCAGATAGCCTTGATAGCCCCGAATATCTGTAAAGCAGAAGCGTGGGGTAAGGAAAGGCGGGGCAAGCGCCGCTTGCGTTGTTTCTTAAAACACTTTTGATATCTTAAGTCCGTGTTTTTCAATGCCTTTATATACCTTAGAGTGGAATTTATTTACTATAAGATATTTACATTACAGAATTTTCATTTCCCCTATTTGCTGTTCTATTGGCTTGAAATATAAACTGGCTGCACCCTTGACGACGCTGGGCGATGCGGCACGACTGACCGCGTTAGAAGAAGAGGACTGCTCGCCTTTCTCCCCGCTTTTCGAGTGACTTATGCAGGTCTTGCATGGTCACTGTCCGTCCCCGTTCACGAAGAAAAAAGACCGAGGGCAAGCAACACCAAGACCGCATCTGTCTTTGGCAAGGGTGTTGGAAAGAATTCGTCCACACTGGCCACAAGGTTGCTAACTTTTAGAATTTTCTGTGCGTCCGTAGCACCACCTCACGCGGTACGATTTTCATGTTTGAAACTCTATAGTAATTAAGAAATTACATTATGAAGTTAGCCAGTGATCACCAGTCGTGTGCTATTTATAAGCAATAAAATCACAGCCGGTACTTGAACATATCCGTCATGTAGTCAGTTACTCGGAAATATGGAGGGTTTGTAACACTGCAACTGCAGGTAGGGTGAAACGGAAGAAGCGTGGGTGCTGAGGATGCGTGTTGTTTTTTACTGTGATATTGTGCTGTGTTTTTCTGTTCTTTGTGTAGTGTTTTTGTACCTGATGTAAAAGTATGATTCTACAATGAAAATTTCCGCCATGGTTGACATACCAGACGAACCATCGATTTGCAGTGTTGCAGGTAAGGACTTTATTATTAGGGGCCTTCTTTCAAAACCATTCCGTTCGAGAACATATGGTGAAAAGTTGGAGCTTGTGAACCGTGAGCGACCGTGTCCTGAACTGTGCATAACCAAACCAACTAAGAAAGATGGGAAAGTTTTCATTAGGCAGTTTAAAACATCTTAGTACAACAATATTATGTGGTTATGTGGCAGCAATGATCTTAATAAATTATTTTGTTGGCCATGCGTTTTATTCAATACAAATGTAGGACCATGGAACTCAGTGGCGTGCCCAAGGGGGGTTGATGTGGGTTATAACCCCCCTTTCGCCAAGACAAAATGAGGGCTGACTACCAAGAAAAAGTATACATAACCCCTCCCTTTCGAAAATCCTCAGCACGGCACTGATGGAACTATACAGGCTACGGTGAGTGACTTGAGCAATTTTTATAATGCAGTGCAAAGACGTGAACGTTCGCAGAATCACATCTGCGCTTGCATCCAACTGAAGACAAGTCATAATTCATAATTCTAGCCAAGTAAGAAACCGAAACCCGTCCGTTTATTTAATATCAAAACTTTATGCTAATAGGATGTTTCTTATTTTCAGGGTTAAAGAAGAACGTAATTTAATTTATAGTTGCTCTCAAATATCAGGTAAATCATAATTTTCTTCATGGATGGAATTTAAAAGTTATATCGAAAGGCTGTTTTCCTTCTTTAAAAACCGTGCATCGAAGATTTCATTTTACGGTATGTATGCACATTATTGTAAATGGGGATGTGTGTGGGCCTATATTATATTTGAAATTGTTATAATTAACCGAAACGAAAAATTCACCCATCGCTTGCCTATCACGAAAGGTCACGGCACGCCCCTGCTGTAAAGTGAGATAGAACCACTATGAGCCTGCATCGGATATCGCAAACGGGATCCTTTGATTACAAGGCGGCAGTGGCGTGCCCAAGGGGGGTTTGGTTGGGGCTATAACCCCCTTTTGGTCCAGTATTCCTAAAATAAACGTCAATGGCAGGGAAAGATGGCAAAATGAGAGCTGACTACCAGAAAAGTGTACGTAACCCCTCCCTTTCGAAAATCCTGGGCACGCCACTGAAGGCGACGACGTTATCACTACGCCTTATGGGAGGCCAGGAGCAGAGGGTAAATAATTTCGTATAATGTTTACATTCTTCTGAATGTCAAAATAGGTTTGGTATGTATAACTGCAATAGAATAGGTGTAAAAAAAAATCGACATCGGCTAAAGAGAAATAACTACACCGCCCGGAAAGAAAATTATACACCCGGCTCTGAAATAAAGGGTGTGATCTATACAAAGTTATTAGTCAACAATGAATTAAAAACAATTTGTTCAATCGATTGAGGATTCAATTTAGAAAAGAGCTCGCTCCCATTATTTGCATGCAAAGGAAAATGGAAAATGTCTAATGCATAGACGAATAGCCGCTCAGTCATATTTCTAAGAAATTCTGTTCCATAGGTTTGCTTAGATAAGCTCTATGACGCTTCTATCTAGCTTTCATTACATTCACATTCTTTCCAAATGTCTTGGCCTTATGCCGTACCATACATCTAACAATGAACATCTGCCTAAAATTTCACCACTGGGCATTGTATACAGTTTTCTTGTTACATTACTGACAAACGTTCCACTAATAGCTGTGAGACTAAAATACAGTTTTTCAAAAACTAAGGAATTACCGATATATATGATACTTGTGAATCTCTTAGATATATTTTCAGTACTGGCATTATTTGGCGGCTTGCTTTTTTTTACGTTTAGAACATCTGCAGTGAACTTACTTCTACTTTTCAAAATTTCACAAACAACCAAACATGCAAAATATTTCCAGGAGCTTAAAAGAAGAATATTATTACAGTCTCTTTCAATTTTCCTTCTTCTGCTGTTATTTATTGCGTTCACCAATAACTGGGGATTTAATGGTGTGATGTTATTAATATGTTACATGCTAATGCACTATCAGCATATCTGCATGGATATTTGGTATGTAAATATATTGTATGTGTTTAGAAGCAACTTCTCTCTGCTCAATAGTGATCTTAACGAGCTGAAGTGCATTGCATGCTGGGAAGTTCAGCAAGAGGAACAGCGTTGCCAGATCGTCTCTGAGCTAAGAAACCTTCACAGCAACTTTTTCGAAATGGTGAAACTCTTTAATAGAGGATATGGTTTTCCGATGTTAACACACGTGCTGCATACCTTTATACTCACATTCTTCACTGTCCACGACTTCGTGCAATATGTTAGTTCGTCCAATTCAACGAGTCTAAGCAGGTCTGCAGGATCTACGTTGCTTCTAATTTTGTTCTGTGGAAGGGCGTTTGTTCTAGTCACGGAGACGTCGTCAACTTGTACAGTGGTAAGTTGTTTTGTAGATATATTCACTAAATGTACTTGTAATTATGAAAATTAACATGCAATACACGAGTCAGTGGCGGCTTGAGGTCTGAAACTATGAGTGTCAGGCGCGGAGCGTCCATGCAAGCCGTGTAAGCCGGGCTTACACTTCATTAGTTCTAGTAAAATGTATGTAATTATCTGGCAAAAATTCGTAAACAACTTCAAAGTTCAAATCGGGTCGACACCAGTGTTCGAGATCCTGTTTGTTAGATTGCAACACTTCAGCGCCAGGCGGCACATGGGATCTCCCGCCTTCTGCTTGTGGAAAGTTGTAAGCCTTCTGGATTTTGCCTTAAAAATTTTTGACCGCGAACGAGCAGTGCCTACCGTATCTGGATGGAGAAGAGCAAGAAATATAGGAAGAAGAGCGGCCAAAACCCTACGTGTGTACACCTACGGCCAGAGACTTACAGCAGCGTTGCAAACCTCATGTTTAGAAAAAGTGTTGTTCATGGATGTCCGCAGTATTTCTTTCCACGAGGGAGGATTAAGCATAATAATTTTTCCAGGGGTGAGGGTAAACTAGGTATATTTCCCCCATAATAAAGTTGCCTCGTAAAAAGATACAAATTCAACATTTTTCTGCAACGCTCTTACAATATTAACATAATTTGATGTGACCGAAATGAAATTATATGTGTGAAATATATTATTTTATGGTTGACATTCATTTTCCAGGAAGGGCTTCCTCCCCTTGCCCCTTCTGGACATCCATGGTGTCGTGTCGTTTAAAGTCCGTAATTATACTACATACTACTAAATGGTTCTGCGATCTACATATTATTAATATATAATTTGTAACAAATCATAAATATAAATTCGAATGGTTCAACCAGCGGTATGAGTTTGACGTTATACGTGAAAAGTTTGAGAAAATTCAACTACCACGAACAGCGGCCCTCTTCTTTTATTTATATCCCCAATTTCCAAACGACTTTTTAAACTTGTACGAGATTTAGCACCATTATGCTTGGGTTGGCTTCACTGGCTAACCATGAATACGCGCCAGCGAGACCCAGGTCCTGCAAGAGGAGAGGTCTCCAGCGTCCAGCGTATGAATGAATGTTTGTTGCCTGCAAAGGAAATTTGAGCCAGTGGTGTTTCAAGGAGGGTTTTTTCCAGGAACAGGGAATTCTGAAGCAAAAAACTAACAGGAAGGGGATAATGGAGAAACACCTAAAAATGAGCGAGAAACGGGAAAATTAGATATACATTAATGTGCTAAACGCTTGTTTCTGTTTTTGGCTTGTAGGAGAGCATAAACATTGGAAATATTAAGATCTCTGTTTGTCGTTTATATTTGAACACAGCTGGTAGAAATTGAGCTAAAAAGTGCAATAACTTTTTTAAAAATTGAAATGTTAATTAGAACTGAATATTGAATCAGTTTTACAAATCTCATGTCAAATGTGAACAAAATATTATTAATTACATAGTCCGTGGTTTAAACACTCGTATGGTCTTTCAGGTCGTTAAGGCAAGAGAGAGAATTTATTTATGTCCGAAAGGGATGTTCCCCTCTGAGTCAGAAACACTGCTTTGAGCAGTGACCGCTCTTGGATGTGGTTTGTTTTTGTTTCCCCTTTCTTGTGTTGTGTGCGTGGTTAAAGTCTCGCGGAATTTCTTTGCGACTTCCATCCATTGAAAAGCTGGCTGCCGTCCCTCTGCTCTGGTGTGATAGTGAACAACAACAACTGCATTACGGAAGAAAACGAGTGTGATTGTGCGATGGGGTGGAGAACTTGTTGAAGACGCCGTTTTCCAGCAAGGATTTTGCTGCCGAGAAGAACTTGTGGATGTAGGTAGGGCCCAAGGTCCGCAGACCACTCGTTTCCCCCGCTCTTGAAGGTCTGGTCATAACTCGCCTTCTTTTCAGCCCCCATGTTTACAGCCCCGGAAGGGTCTCTGTGATGTCATCAGGATGAGACTTCGAGTGTCTGCTATTTCCAACACTGTAAAGCATTCAACGCTCTTGTTTTTAAAAGAAAAACACATATTGAAGAGCATCGCAATATGGCAGGCGGCAAACAAGTCAACGGACCTTGGGTAGGGCCCACCACTTCTCTAGCAGGCACGGTAACAAAAACAAAAATTAAGTGCGCCGATTTTGTGATTCATGGTTATGCGGTTGTAAAAAGTATTCAGCACTTTTCTGTTTCTTTCTGTTTTCGTTTCTTTATTATCATTATTCTTCATTTTATCTATCTTTGCATTTTTTTTATGATTACGTTACTCATTGTGATAGGAAAAAGACTGACGTAATTATCAGTTGAAATGTAGGAGATATACAGCCTAGCAAAGACAACACCAGGCTCAGGGATTTATCAAGAATATTTAATCTGATATAGTGCAACTTCGTTTTTAAGGGGTGTAAGGTTAAATTTTGTGCCAAAATTAGGGAAGTGTTCTGAAAAAATGGGCGGGGGAGGGATCGATGTGTGTGGATAAATAACTGACCCAGCCACAAAATAAGCACAACGGGAAGTAGCCTTCATAGGCTTACACTGTTGGAAAGGTCACGCTCCGCCACTGATGCCTTACTTACTTGACTTAATTCCTTTTGCTCCATCAGGTGCACAGGGCATCAGTGAAACGCCTCCATTTGGCTCTGTGACGTGCTAACTCCTTGACCTCTCTCCATGTTTTTCCTTTCTCGGCTGCTTCTTCTTCTACTGTTCTCTTCCATGTCGGACGTCCTATTTTCCAGGCTCCTTGGTGGTTCCAGTCTAAGGCTGCTTTCTCTATTGCTCCAGTTGGTTTTCGTAAGGTGTGTCCTAACCAACTACATTTTCTTCTTTTTATTTGGGTTGCAATTGGCTGTTGTTTAGTTTCTCTCCATAGTTCTTCATTTGATATTATTTCTGGCCATTTTATATTGAGGATACGCCTGAGACAGCGACTAATAAAGGTTTGTATCCTTTTTGTGTTAGCTTGTGTGGTTTTCCTTGTTTCGCAAGCATACAGTAAAAGTGATTTTACATTTGTATTGAAAATCCTTATTTTTGTCTTTCTAGAAACATTGTAGGTTTTCCAAATGGGATACAGTTGTATAAATGCCACATTGGCTTTCTTGATTCTATTTTGTATGTCTTCATCTGAACCTCCTTCTTTTGTTATGACACTTCCTAAATATGTAAATGACTCTACTTGTTCAACCAGCTCATGATAAACATTCAATTTTTCTTTTCCTCTTGTATTGACTCTCATTTCTTTAGTCTTGTTCACATTACTAGTGAGTCCTGATATCTTTGCTTCCTCCTGTAGTCTTTTTAGTTTCTCCTTCATGTCGCTAAGTCTTTGAGATAATAAGCAGATATCATCCGCAAAATCTAGATCTTCTAGTCTATCTTTGAGTCCCCATTGTATTCCTCTTTTCCTGCAACCCATCGTTTTCTTCATAACTGCATCTAGTATTAGCAGAAATATTGTCGGAGATAGAATGCAGCCCTGTCTCACTCAATTTGTAACATCTATGTATTCTGTAAGCTGTCCTTCATGTAGGATTTTGTTTTTGCACCTGAAACCTTCGTACATATCTTTCATTAGGTTTATTATCTTCGTTGGAATACCATAGTCTGCTAGTGTCTGCCACATGACTCTTCTATTTAGTGAGTCAAAAGCCTTTTCAAAATCGATCAACGTAAGATATAAGGTGGCTTGCCATTCATTGTTTTGTTTCAGAATTATTCTTAGAGTATTTATTAAATCGACACAACTACGTTGTCTGCGGAAACCAGCTTGTTCTTTCCTCAATCTTGATTCTACAACATCCTTCACTCTATTTAAGATTATTCTCGATAGTATCTGGCTTGGTATACTTAACAAAGTAATTCCCCTCCAGTTTTTACAATTAGTTGTATCTCCCTTTTTTGGCAGCTTTACAATTAAACCTACTCTCCATTCTAATGGAACTTTTTCTTCATTCCATATTTTCTCTAACATCGGTTGTAATAGGTCAATGGAAGTTTCCACATTAGCTTTAATTAGTTCCGGATTTATGTTATCCATTCCAGTAACCTTGCCATTCTTAATTTGCTTTATTACTAGTCTCATTTCTGCTCTATTTGGGGGCCCTAATTTAATTTTGGTATATTTTCTATTTCCTTCTATTCTTGTTCGATTATAACTTTCTTCTTCTCTTTTTCCATCTCTATTCAATATGTCTGAAAAATATTCTCTCCATCTTCACATTTATTGTTCTTGGGTTAGCAATAGATTACCATTTCTATCTCTCACCGGTTTACTCTTCCTCTATGTTTTTCTGGATAATTTTTTAGTTGTGTCATATAACTGTTTTAAGTCACCTCTCTTTTCTGCCTCTTCTGCATTTTGTGATAAGTCCTCTACCCATTTCCTCTTATCTCTCCTCATACATTTCTTCACCTTTTTATCTATTTCAAAGTACTCTGTTTGGGCTGCTGCTTTCTGTAATCTTGTTCTGCTTTGGTTTATTTTTTGTTTTGCTTGTTTCCTATTTACTATTACTTCCCAAGTGTCTTCAGACATCCAGTCTTTTTGTAGTTGATTTCTAATTCCAAGTACCTTCTCTCCAGTTTCTAAGTAGTTTCTCTTCATATTATCCCAATTTGTTTCAATATCTGGTTCATGTTGTGTACTTTCCGAGAGAGCTTGGAATCTATTATTTATTTCTAATTTAAATTCCTTTTGTTTTTCTTTCTCTGTCAATCTTTGAACATTAATTTTCTTTTTTTTCCTTCAAACGTCTTGGATGTTCACACTATTTTTAGCTTAAATTTGGCTACCATAAGATGATGGTCACTGGCTACATCTGCTCCTCTTTTATTTCTTACATCCATTAGCGATCTCCTAAACTTCCTACTTATTGTTATATGGTCTATTTGGTTTTCTGTAATGCTATCTGGTGAAACCCAAGTTACTTTGTGACAGTTTTTATGAGGGAAGATTGTTCTTACAATGACCAATTCGTGATATGCACATAGGTTTACCAATCTTTCTCCATTATCATTTATGTCTCCCAAACCATGTTTCCTCATTATATGTTCCAATCTTTAATTTTGCGAGCCTACCTTGGCATTCATGTCACCCATGAGGATCAAAATATCTCTCTTCTTCACATTTTTTATTACGTCATTTAGTTGTTGGTAAACTTCATCTTTGCTCTCGATTTCTGTCGTCTCGGTGGGAGCATAACATTGTATTATAGTTATATTTCTAAATCGTGTTCTAAACGTAGCTGTAATAATTCTGTCGGAGATAGGTTTCCATTCTATTAGGCTCTTCTTTGCCAGTCTGTTTAGGAGTATCGCTACGCCATTCCTGTTGGAATTGTATTTCCTTCTTGTGTTGTTATTTCACCAAAGTCTATCCATCTCACCTCACTCAACCCAATAATTTCTAGTTTTAATTTTTCATTTCTCTTTCAACTTGTTTTAGTTTTGAACTTTCTTTCAGAGTTCTGATATTCCAACATCCTATATTCGTTATCCTTTTAACATCAAAGGTTGTCGCCAAATCATCCGTCCGGTTTCGTTTAACTTTAGTTTCTTTAATAAAGCAATTTAAGGTGTGCAGGTTATTGGCCTACAGCACCCGAGCTTGGTGGTGGGGCTGCCACCTGAAGCATCCAAGCATGCTATTTTCTGTCAGGGTTGTCTCCTATAGCCTTCCAAGATCCCTCCTCACCACAAGGCAGTGGTTCCCTTTTTATTCAACCCCAGAAGGGAGGGTTGCCTCTTTCGTCTTCTGCGCCGTACCAAAGGACTCCCTCTCCGCCGCATCAGCCGTTGAGGTCTTCGCCGTAACCCTGGCAAGGGGCCCTTACAAGGTGCTACCATCCGGAGCCAGATGGACCAAGGTTTTTTTTAAGAGGTATTACTCCTCTTGGTTTTCCGCCTCCTCCGCCGTTGAGATGGTCATTCATCTTCTTCCGTCTTTGGAGCCGTTAGGTTGCTTCTTAGTCTGGCTCTTCCTTGCCAGCCTTCCCGGCATGGGTGACTGCAATGCTACTGCCGGTTTAGCCTGACAAATCATTAGAGCACGCAAGCCCCACCACCAACTACAAGGTCATGCAACCACTAAGTGGGGCGCCACTGATGAGTGTGCACATAAGTCTACGTGTCCAAAAGTGTTACCATACCGCCCAATTACCGTTTCTGACTGCAAACCACACCAAGGCTGTGAAATATTCTCAATTTCAGCTCCTTCCATTTGCTATCTCGAACAGCATTTAAACTTACAATCGCTACGTCACTACCCGCTAGGCATGGACATATCTTTATTTCTCTCTTTCTTTCTCCCTCTTTCACTGCCTTCTTAATGTATCAAAACGCTATGCTGCTTGCAACTTCTAATTCCGCTCTCAAAAACCACTCTGAGAAATAATTCATCTTTGTTCTCCTTCCATCGTTTCCTGCAAAATATCAAACTATTGTTTTGTTAGTATTTGCAATTTCGGTTTCGCTGTCCGCTGTTTTCCTCTCTTCTCTTCCTTCCCTCCCTCCCCTTCCTCTTATGCCCCTGACATACTCGGAGCAAGGTGGAATGGCGAACATACCATCCCTCTTCTAAGGAATTTAGTCCCTCGACTTGCAAATACGTGTGAATTTCTCTCGATTCCGTTACACAGTACCGAATGAAATGGGGTTTCAACACTGCATGTTAGCGCATGCGTGTTGGTAATAGCTCACAATACTTTTGTGCGCGTTCTTCGAAGGCCAAGCCAAAAGAGTCTTTCCGCTTTCTCTACTCGCATGCTGAAAACAGCGCCAGAGGTAATTCACTTCGAAAAGTGCGAACCTCAGTCAGCATGAGATCTACTGTCATATATATATATATATATAATTTACATTTACACCACATATATATACACACATACGTACAGTCACGGACACTGCTGGGTTGTATTGATTCCATTGAACGTCAATGCATTCACTACAACCCAGAACTGTCCGTGACTGTATATTAATAGTGTGCGCCGGACCCTGTGGCCGAGTGGTTAGCACATCGCGCTGCGACGCCAAGGGCCCCGGGTTCGAATCCCGCTCGGGCTTGGTTGTTTGTGAATGTCCATTCATCAATTTCATCACTCATCTCCATCTTCGCAAATTAGCCAAGAGGCAGAAAACGCGAAGTAAAATAAAGTATATCAATCAATTAATATTGTGCACACTTCAGCGTGTGAGTGAACTAATATGTTTCTTATTTACAGTCAAATGCAACTGGGGCTATTGTGCAAAGTCTCATCACAAGAGAAATGGACCCTAATCTCAAGGAAGATGTAAGTTGTATTAAGAGATATAGAAGTTAGCTAACGTGCCAAATATTATGAGAGGTCACACAACATCAACTTTGCGATTAAAATATCACCTAAACTTAAAATATTTTCTTTTATTGAGGTGTGGTAGACATTATATTACAAATTACAGGAATCAATATATAAATAATATACAAGGTGCGTCTGAAAAGTTCGGTGAATGATCCCATATTTGAAAAACCGCGCTGGTTAGGATGACGCGCCCGCGCATGCGCATCGAGAGATATGTCAACAAGCGTCCCCTATCGTGCAAATCACCGAAGTGAATCAGTGGTGCACGCTGCGACAATGCTAACGGAGTGAGTGTGCGAACTCGTGTCATTGCAACATGGAGCGAAAATGTATCAATGCGTTAACATGAAGTTTTGCTTCAAATTAGGGAAAACGGCGACGGAGACTCACGGAATGTTAGTGCAAGTGTACGTTGTTGAAGCAGTGAGTAAAAAGTGTGTGTTTGAGTGGTTTAAACGCTTTAGAGACGGAAAGGAAGGTGTCGAGGGTGAGCCGGGTTCGGGTCGACCGCCAACAAGCACAATCCCAGACAACATCGAACGAGGGCGACGGATGCTTGCGGATGATCGGCGACTGTCGTTGAGAATGATCGCAGAAGAGTTGCAGATAAGCAAAGACAGTGTACGCACTATTGTTCACGAACATTTGAAAAAGCGAAAGATTTGTGCCCGGTTTGTACCGCACACGCTGACAGACGAGCAGAAGCAAACTCGGATGGAAACTTCTGGAGATGTCATCGACATGTCTGACCGGAATCCGCAGTTTTTGGAAAACATCATTACTCGAGATGAGACCTGGTGCTACCAATACGATCCGGAGACCAAGCGACAGTCAATGGCATGGTGTTCATCGTCTTCCCCGCCTTCCAAAAGAAGTCGGCTGACAAAATCCAAGATTAAGACGATGTTGTTCGCCTTTTTCGACAGCAAGGGCTTGATCCATCATGAATTTCTACCCGCGGGTCAAACTGCCAACGCGGAAGTTTACGAGGGAGTTTTGAAACGGCTGCTGCAACGCATCCGGCAGGTTCGGCCAGAACTGTACCGGAGTGGACAGTGGACTTTCCTCCACGACAACGCCCGTCCGCACACTGCGATCCGCGTGGTCAACCTTCTCGCTCAACGCCAGGTGACTGTTCTTCCACACCCTCCGTATTCTCCAGATTTGGCGCCGGCACACTTCTTCTTGTTTCCCCTCCTTAAATTAGCCCCGAAAGGCTTCCGCTTCGCAGACGTTGCGGATATCCAACAACGCGTGACGACGGTGCTTCGAGCGATTCCACAAGAAGCGTTTGCTGCCAGTTTCCAACAGCTTTACAACCTATGTCAGACGTGTGTTGTAGCTAATGGTGATTACTTTGAAGGCCAGTAAAGGTATTTTGTTTTTGTTTGTAACTCTTGTTTCCTTTATTTTCTGAGACCATTCACAGAACTTTTCAGACGCACCTTATATATGTATATATGTGTATATGTGTGTGTGTGTGTATATATATATATATATATATATATATATATATATATATATATATTCATACGGTGCAATGTGACTAATTCTTGTAAAATACACTGATTTAGATCCGAAACACCATCCTGTATGCTGAATAAAATAAATAAGATAAAATAAGTAGTAGAACTAGGATATGGTGCATAAAGCGGTGATATGTTTCTAGAATATATAGAAATACATGTTGTGTTGTGAAAAAAATAGCATATTGTAACAATTTTTCGGTCATGGTCAGTATATTGTCACTTTTTCTAGGTATAAAGAGTTTTCTTGTACACTTAGCTATTTTCGAAGTGGATTAAATTTGCTCCTCTCGTGTCTGTCGAGGTAGGAAGAATATTTTCTAGATATAATACATTATTGGCTGACAATTACTGTCATTTACATTTGATTTGGTTCAAGCAGGCCCGTAGCCAGGATTTTATTTCGGGAGGGGTTCATTCCATACCAGTCGCCATCTAAGGTGAAAAGGTAGGGGGGGGAGAAGTCCAAAAGATGCATTTCTTAGTATATTACAAATTATTATGCAAGATGTTTAATCCTGATAAGGAAGTAAAATAAATTACCACTATACACTATTTAAATTTGAGATTTGGGATTTCGGGGGGGGCTTCAGCCGCCTTAGCCCTCCCCCTGGCTACATGGCTGGGTACAAGGTAGTCATTGTACAGTCAACGGCAAAGATAATGGTAGGCAAATTGTCCACCGCTATTTTCACTATTTTTTTATTCTACATCCTGTGTTGTTTTAAGGAATGAAACTATGTTGGTTCGAAGCAGGCATTGTTCTCTTCTTATTGACGTCTTTATTTCAATTCATTGTCATCACATTGTGTAATTCAGACTAAATGAAATTGGTGGTGGACAATTCGCCTACTGTTTCTTTCGCCGTTGGCTGTAGAGTCCAATTACTTTCGGAACATCTCTAGCAGACTGAGCGAGTCTGTCTAGCGAGCCTAGTGGGTGTGCAGAGCCTGAGCAAAGGGCTTAGCGATAGGTTCTTGTTTGAGATGACGTCAGCGGCTCGTATGGTTGATTGGCTGCTTCGAGAGTTGTGACTCGTTCCGAAGCTTCAAATGCATAACATCCAAAGATGTTGCGGAAATAATCTCCCTCTACACTGCAACTCAAGGCTCATAAAGTGAACTGACAAGAAGTGTCTGAAAATTTCACAGATACTAATATTTAGAATAAAATCAAAAGCTTGAGATACTTTCAAATTTCATACTTGTGTGTTTACTTTCCTTTTTAATCCTAAAAAAAAGGATTCACTGCATGAAAAAAATACAATTATTTGATGAGAAACTTATTTTTCTGGGGGTCGTATTTTGTTAATGTTTTAGGAAATTTTAAGTCATAAGTGCATTTCTACTTTGCATGTATTGGTGATTTTTAGGTGATGTAATCCCTGGCCTGAGCTATTAGTTTCTAATAGAATCTTATTGGAGGTTATATTAATATTATTATTATTAGTAGTTTATCTAGCTTACAGATACCAGAATTACAACTACAATAAACTACTTTTTCAGTTGCAGCTCTTTGCAAGTGAATTATCTCACAGAAAAGTCAAATTCACTGTGTGTGGCATATTTCCTTTGGATATGACTTTACTCCATTCGGTACGTAATATATTTCATTCTTCTTGCTTTGCTCGCATTGTAGACTTTCATTCTTCTAATTTAAGGTTGTTACAAGCAACGTTCTTGACGTAACGTTTCGGGAGAACACATCTACCAGACATAATTGGAATATGAGAAAATGAAACAATTAATAAAAGGAAAAGAAAGCATACAAGACTCTTGTCACCCATGATTTGTTACATAAGATGTAGCTTAACGACTTCATTAACATATTTTTTGCAAGTCCAAAATTATCAACTGAGAATATTTTCTGATTTTAATTATAAATATATTTTATTGCACCAGCTTCAAAGGGAATATTCGTAGAGGTTACTAGAATGAAGTGAAGAAAAACGAGCTGGAAAATAATGAATATTCGTACCTTATCCAGAGTCGGAACTAGGAACTCTATAATTCTCAAAGAATTCGAAGAAAGCGATAAAAATGAAGATCAATGAATAATATTGAAAATCGTCCTCATCTGTCATAAATGTTTCAATTGCTACAGGGATAGAGAGAGAGAAATACAATAAAAAGGAGCAGAAGTAAACGAATGAGAAAGAAAGAGACCAACAAAATGCACCGAGCGAGGAATAAACAGATAACATAATCGGAAAAGGGAAAGAAAGAGAAACTGAAAACTAGAGGGAAAGAGAAGTAAAAGAAACTTGAGTATAGAGAGAAAGAAAGAACATCTAGATCGAGGGGTAACAGTGGGAGAGAGAGAGAGAGAGAGAGAGAGAGAGAGAGAGAGAGAAGAGAGAGAGAAGAGAGAAAGAGAGAAGAGAGAGATAAGAGTGATAAAGAAGAGAGAAGAAAGAGAGAGGAGAGAGAGAGGAGATAGAGAAGAGGGAGAAGAGAGAGAGAAAGAAGAGAGAGAGAGAGATAGGAGAGAGAGAAAGAAAGAAATAACGTGTGTCCGTCCTACTCGCAATTAGCCCGTTTATTTTCCCACACAACGCGCGAAAGAACCAACGCATGGAAAGGAAGTTATAGGTGGACTCACGTTGGTCTATGAATTGACTGATGATTATATTCAGTCCCGGTAATCTGCGGAGCAAAGGTCGCGCATAACGGTAGAAAAGGGGAGAACCCGAGCGGGAGGAGTGAAGCAGTACGCGCTGCTGCTCACAGCTGGTAGCTGCAGCCGCATTTTCCTCTTCATGTACTCACTTTCGAACCCTCTCGAGTCACTACTTCTGTTCCTTTACTTGCTCCAGAGATTCCCAGAGATGAGTATACTTGAGGTGTGGAAAGTGACCGCCGTTGGCATGCAGACACTCTTGAAGCAACGGTCCATGCTATCATACATTGTTCACAAGTCACAAGCTCAATTTCGCGGTGAATGTTTTATCCCAGTGCCGCAATACTCAGTGGTTTGTTCCGGTACACTTTACTTTTCAACATGCCTCACAGACAGAAATCAGGGGGGTGTAAGATCAGGCGACATCGGTGGCCAAAGTCCTCTGAGAAAAAAGTGACACATCTCGCGTTCTGCAGCGCCACTCATGCCCGATACGAACAACAGCCTCACCGCTTACGAATATGCTTTCTCACAATTCCGTCCGTATCCCCCGATTATTTGTTCTGTAATTTTACAAAGTTATATGAAAACCCCCGGGCCAATAGCGAGTGGGACGCACTGTAAAATAAACGAGAGAATCCAAGGAAGACAAATAAAATTCAAAGAGAGATAGAAAATAGGAAAGAGAATGAAGAAGAAATCAAGAGAGAAAGGGAAGGGATAAGGTAGTGAAAAAAATACCTAACAAGAAAGAAGAAATATATTCTAAAACACAGGAAGGAAGGCGAAAATCTAGAGGAATAAATAAATAGAGTTAAAAGGAATACAAATACAGCAAACAATTTATCTTATAATCCGGTGGAACTCTTGTGTATAACACACGCATCTCTGCAAAAAATAACTATGACTCCTATTTCAAGTAGGTGAAATGAATTCTACTGAAAGTTGATATTTTCCTTTCTTCCAGATAGCTGCATCTGTATTGACTTACGTGGTAATCCTGGTCGACTTTGTGAAGACGAAGGATGCATCCACGACTACTAAAACTTCTCCTGGAGGTTTCAATAGATCTTCGTTCTAAATACACGAAAGAATACGTCCTGTCCCTGTTGCATACGTGGAATTGATTCTGAGCTCAAAGACAAATGGCTACAATGACCAGAAATGTCTCCAAAAAACATCTATTTGACCTTAAATAACCTACTTTGTATATAAAGTTATTTCAGATATTAAAATGTGAGCTCTAATATTTTATAAATGGCAACAGAGTCATGTACTGGGATACAACATGAATAATTCAACATAATAGTGTGCATATATTGTTTGAAACAACTGAATCTCAGGGGAAAACAATCCAGTGTTATTGTATTTTTAAATTACAGATGCTTCGATTTCTTCCTATCTCTGTCGTTACCAGGCTCTGTGCATTTGAACCAAAGACAAAAATGTATTTTCTCTTGTAGACTTTTGGGAGATAAGACTAAAATTCACGAAACAACAGTAAAGAAGGGAAATTCTGATTTAAAAGCTTCAACGATTATAAAAATGCTATAAAAACTTTCAAAATATTGGAAACATGGGCAATAAGCAGAAAACATCTAAACTTCATTTTTCTCTAAATAAGTTTTCTGGTTCTAACTATAATGAAAAATACTAAAACGACTATAATTATGGTAAGCATCGTTCTCAAGCTCCTAAAAAAATCCAATCAAGGTAACTAACATGTAGTTTGTAATTGTATCCAAATTTTAGTTTTCGTACATGTTTGGATTCATGTAACGTTGCCAAATTCGATTGATTCCGTCTCTTTTCCATCATTTTCTCTCTGAAAAAAAAATACATGCATTGTCCATTTATGAGTAAAGTTGCCTGTTGTTTAATATTGTAATTACGCTCTGAAGAAAAATAAGGGTCTCTATGTTTTGATAAATTGCTTTCGAGAGTTTGTTCTGCATCTTCATTTGACTGACATGTGGTCTGAAATCCGTAATACATATTATAAAATAAGTTCCCTTTAGCGAGAAAATAATTTACTTTTAAATTACACTGGGTTAAAATCTATTAATTGAGTTGTTCCATGTGTTGAAAAAACATTAACTTGTATACATGGGATCATTTCTAGTGCTTTGGATGTAAGGTGTTGTAGAGTTTTTGAAAGTAAACATTTTCATTTGCGATAAGGAACACACGAAATGTGTTATCAGTTCAAGACCTTTAAAAAATATTTTAATTTATTTTAAGACTGTGGACTGACAAGAAAAATAGATGATAACAGTTCGTTATATCGGAGACACATTAAAATCGGATATTTTGTGTTTCTCATGGCTCGTACTTACGAATACTGTATTGCGGAACATAGTTGAATGTTCCATTATGCTTTTTACACGAAATTAACATCGATTTTTCACATTACGAGTCATTCTTTTGGTTCCTTTCTTCCGTTCCGGAACATACAATATAGCGCGCACAGCTGTGGATCATCGCTCGTCGTGCTTGTGTTTTGTCGATTTGGAGTGGGTATGCAGTGTTTCAATCTTCTTAACCGAAAATACCTACTTTCGTGTTCATTATGTCATCACAAACCATTGACTGATAGCCCCAAAAACCATTCACGTTAGCCCCACAAACCATTGACGAATAGCCCCACGACCCATTGACGGATAGCCCCAAAAACCATTCACGATAGCCCTAAAAACCATTCACGATATCCCCACAAACCATTTCCGGCAAGGTTAGGTTAGGTTAGGTAAGCATAGTTAAAAAAAATCTCGTAAAAAAAAGGCACGTTTGGAAACACTGGCAAGACCGCGTGACTTTCGACGCTCGCGCCATCTGCAGGTACATAATGGAAACAACGGCATAATGTTGTCGCTTTGCACAAAATGCAGGTTTATTATATCAAAAGTGATTATTTCTTGTTGTGGAGCATTCTACGGTGAGAAAATACCTCCACGAACTTTCAAAATGCTAAAGAAACTCATTTCCGTAAGTAGTTTCTTCTGTAAAAATGAAGAAATGTGTCTCCGATATAACGAACTGTTACCAAATAGATATTTTACTCTCTGAAAAAATATTTCATATAAAAAAAACACGGTTAATTTACAGCAGAGGTGAATAACATATTAGTTTCATGTCAGAATAAACCTACATCATTGAGAGATGCTGGTGATATATCTGCTAAGTCGTAGACAATCACAAGTTTATTAAGAGTATCTACCTGAAACTAACATAAGTGGCTTATTGAATGTTTAATTTATAACTAATGTGACCATTAAACTTTAAATATTTAACCGATACCATTTCCTTATATACTTGCCAGTCAAATAGTATTATCAAGTCACAAACATAAGAATTGCAAATAAGTGGAATGTAGAATCGTCAAAATTTTACAGCAATGTATTTATTTTAAAAATAAACAGGCAGGTTGGTCAATGAACACCAAGTAAGTACGTAGTACAAACTTGTATAAAGTGAGTTATAGATAAAGCATACTTGAATAATGTAATGTTGAAGGATCAAACAAGCAATGTGTACATGTATGTAAAATATCAGAAAATTAAATTTCTTAAGTCTTAATCGTATGCTTCAATTATTACTATTTTTTACTGCTCTTAAGCAGTTATAAATGAGAAATCAAAGTTGAAAAGTCGAAGTATAAATATCTAATCTATTAGAATTGAAGAAACTATTTATAGTCTTATTTTGACAAGCAAACTTATAAGAACTGATTTCCAGATTTATCCGCAAATAAAGAGGAAACGACAATCATGAAATAATTGGTATAGTGTAATGCACAGATAATGACCGTTAACTTGTCAATCGCTATGTTCATTTGCTTTGTTTTAAGCAATGCAAGTAGCGCTATCCGATCACTATAAGTATAAAAGTCCCAAAATGGCTGATTTTAAATCAAAATGTAATGCACCATCATTTACAGTATACTTTACGAGGAAATATGTCAGTAAATAATGTGAACTGCAATATTTAAGGTTCACAAATAATGAATTTTTGAATGAATTCTTGAGTATTAAATTTGAAAACTTATAATCGATAACATCACCATATGTGTTTCTACGGAGCCAATTTTTCTCAAAATTTAATTTTTGGATCAAAATATAATTGTAAAACTCTGAAGAATCAAAATGTTTGAAATTGTATTGGACCAACCTTGTGCAGAATCAATGTGAAACATATTTTAAGAAGTGTTTACTTATAAGTTCATGTGCTGACAGGCAAGGAAAGCTGCACACGATGAGCATGACAGATTGTGATCATACATGTCATGTTGTTCGAAACTGTTCACTTACCATGTTGAGTAGAGTTGGTGTTCTAAGTCCATCTTAGGCACAGTAAGGCTAATCGGGACCGAACCTATAGTTTTAAGTGGGATCCGAACCACTATGTGCCTCCACCGGGTATCGAACCCGGGACACCTTGATTAGAAAGCCCATGTTGATTGGATTTATTTTTCTAGTTACAAGACAAAATCCCTGGTTATGAGGAACAAAAGCAAACTGAAGGGAACCCGGATCTCAATTCACGAAGATTTGTGCAAAGCTCGGCTGCAGCTCTTGCATGAAGCAAGGGAAAAGTTTGGTGCTGCCACTACGAGAGACGGGAAGATCCTCGTCATAAGGGACGATCAAAGATTCTTCATTTCTACAAAGGAAGAGCTGCGGAACATGAAGTAAAATGTGCCTGTTGTGCCTTGGAAACTACACGGACAATGACAATCCTTTACAGTTTTCTGGTTCATGATCATTAACCTTTCATCATATTCACTTCTCAAGACATTATATACACATCCGTTTATTTCCACAAAATAGCGTTGAAACCTCATTTTTTTTCCTCACAGATTTTTAAACGTACATATACTTTTTCCATTTTGTCAAATTGCCTATTTCTATATTTTTAAATTGCATCTTGCATATTTGTATTTTGAATTATTTCTTTCATTTATATACACACATTTTTGAAATCTACATTGTTGCCCAAATTTTGCAACCCTAGCGTATTAACATATATATAGTATATATACCCCTTTGTTTTTTGTATATTTTCTCGTTTTGCTTATTTGTATCATTATTTATAGGTATCTATGTAATCATTTCCTGCATTCTTGTATCCTACTCATATTTTTTTTATCTTACTCATTTTTATTAGTAGATTTTTTCTTCTTTTTAAAATCATATATTCATAATTACTTATATGTTCCAAGTATGATGATTAAGCCACATACAATTACATTTTGGATGACAAGATATTGTTTACCTTGTTACAATATTGTAAGACCCAATGCCTCATTTCTGCCAGGAAAACTAAATGTATATTACAAGACGTTCCAGGCGCTTATTGTTCGGGTAAACTGGAAAGAAACCAGGCTCCGTGAATAGCCCACGTGATGAGGTCAGTGGAGTCCTTTCCCCTCCCTTTAGCTTCAGGGACAGTTTTTTCCGTCAGGCACCCTCACCCCCTCCTCCCCGACTCAGCTATTGTCAATCGCCGCTCCCCAAACAGAAGCTAAGCAACGGCCTCGAGTCATTCCCCAAAGAACTGAAAGTGTGCCACTTCAACACGGAAGGTCTGCTAAATTCTTTTGACGAATTTAAATACATAATAAACAAATTAAATTTTCAGATCATAGGAATTACCGAAACGTGGCTTAAACCACATATTTCGAATAACACGGTAGCATTAGATAATTATGATATTATCCGTAATGACAGATGTGATAGGACTCGAGGAGGCGTTTGTTTATATATACACAAATCATTACAATGGAAAGCACTCGAATTGCCTATTCAAAAATATAATGACATCGAAGCCTTAGCTGTCGAGGTAACCGTACAGAAGGTGAAGGTCGGGATATTAGTCGCATACAAACCTCCTAAAGTTAAATATACACATCTAAGCGATATTGGGGATATCGTGCAATATTTTCATTTGAATTATGCTCATTACGTTGCGATTGGTGATCTCAACGTAAATATGCTGAAACAAAATGAACCCAACACGCGATTCTTAAACGACATCATTGCCGAGGCTCACGGTAAGCAAATCATCACAAAGCCCACGAGGGTAACGCCAACGTCAAGGACTTTAATCGACGTTATCATCTGCTCTGATAACCTGAAGGTGACCCACGTCGATCAGAATATAATGTCCGGTATATCAGACCATCACCTAACATACGCCGTGTTCGGAATCAACTGCACCAAAAAATATAACAAATTGGTTCAAGTCAGAAGCTTTAAGAACTTTAACGAAAGCGAGTTTAACAAAGACGCGGGAAATATTAATTGGGACTTAATATGCAGCAAACACGACGTAAACGAATCCGTTTTTCTCTTGAACAGCAACATTATTGCGTTGGCTGACAAACATTTTCCAGTAAAAACGTTTCGAGTAACTAGACCACCCGCCCCTTGGATATCTGCAAAAGTAAAAGAATTTTGGAAAATACGCGATTACTTTCACCTGAAGTATGTTAACACCGGAGATCAAGACGCGCTTCTCTCTTATAAATATTTTAAAAATCGTGCGAAAAAAGCCGTGAGAAACGCAAAATTCCACCATTATGACCGGGTTCTCAATGAAAATGTTAAAAACGCTAGAGCATTTTGGCAGACATTAAAACGAGAGGGAGTTGTTACTAATAAGTTTAACCAAAAATTACCCTCAAGTGTACTCAATGCGGATGCAATAAATGACTTTTTTTGTAAATTCTGCTTGTCAGCAAACAAACACGACCGAGGTTGAGAAATTAATCGAGTCATATAAAACACGGCAGACAAGCGGAACCTTCAAACTGAAGAAGGTTAATGAGGCTACTGTGTTGAAAGAGCTCAAAAAAATACATTCCAATGCCAAGGGTCATGATGGCATCAGTCTAAAAATGTTGAGACTCTGCATCCCACATTGCCTAAAGAGCCTAACTCACATCATAAACTGCTCTCTTTCTCAAGGGGTATTTCCCGAAGATTGGAAAAAGGCTGTAGTGACGCCCGTACCGAAAACCACTGTTTCCCTTGATGTTAAAGATCTAAGACCAATAAGCGTACTGCCAATTATGTCTAAAGTTATAGAACGCATAGTAAAAGAACAATTAGTAGACCATCTGATGTTGCATGACCACTATTCTCCACATCAATCAGGCTTCAGGAAACAGCACAGCACGGTAACTACTTTAGTTAGCGTTGTTGATGACATAGCCAAGGGGATGGATAATGGTAAAATTTCGTTTCTGGTACTCCTTGATTACACCAAGGCATTTGACTCCATAAACCACAACCTTTTGGCAGAGAAATTGAAATCTATCGGCATAAGAAATAAGGAATTGTTATGGTTTCGGTCTTATCTAACGAACAGGCAACAATGTGTAAAATTAGTACATGAGAATAAATCGTGCATGTCTAAATGGCTTGATATCAAACAAGGAGTACCACAAGGAAGTATTCTAGGACCTATCCTATTTTCGCTATACATCAAAGATTTTAATGATTCACTAAAACACTGCAAATACCACCAGTATGCGGATGACACACAAATATATATACAAACACCATTAAGAAACAGTGCAATGGCCCTAGAAGCATTGCAACAGGACCTAAATTCAATATCTAAATGGTCTGAATGTAATGCACTCAAATTGAATTCATCCAAGTCTTACATTTTAACTTTAGGCACAACGAGTAACCTCAAAAAGTTAGAACAATTACAACTCCCCCTCCCTACACTGAATAATTCCAAAATAAAGAAAGTAGAAACAGCACGCAACCTTGGCATAATATTGGACGAGAATCTACAATGGGGTTCTCATGTCACACATATAATTAAAAACTCAATGGCCAAACTGAAATCACTTTTTCCATTAAAACATATGCTAAGCAAAGAAACGAAAACTCACCTAGTCAACACACTTGTAATGCCAAAAATTGATTATGCTTCCCCAGTTTTTATAAACATCCACAGTGCTCTAAATTACAAGATACAAAAACTTCAAAACAGTTGCATAAGATTTATACTGAATGTCAAAAGAAGAGAACACATATCCCCGTACTTACAGGAACTTAATTGGTTAAACGTTAAGAATAGGAGAACATTTTTGGCATTGTCTTTATTGTACAGGATCCTGAACAATAAGGAACCAAGATATTTATATGATCAAATTGCTCCGTACAGGAAGAAAGGAAAACAAATTAACCTTCGTCAAAAAACACACTTCACGATTCCTGTACACAGAACAACATTCTATGGGAATTCTTTCATAGTCACCGCAATAAAAGAATGGAATGACCTCCCCCCACCACTGACCTCAGGGGAGCTTAACCCTGCAACATACAAAATAAATCTAAAGAAACATCTGCTGTCCAAACAATAGTGCCTGGCTTTGTCTTTTCTGCAATGAATGGGAATGAGGTATTGGTTGTAGTTTTAGCTGTAATAATTGTATTTTAATTGTGGTATTTAACTCTGTACCTTCAGTACATTAATTGTTTACATTATAAGTAGGAATGTTTTTTTTTTAATTTCTCTCTTTTTTTTGTATTTTTTTGTATTTTTATTCTTTCTACTGCAACAAAGATTTTCAAGAAGTGGAAAGTGTCAATTGTAATATGTTTTTTTTAAAGGGTTTGTTGTAAGAACGGCCCGCGAGGCCGAAACACGCCCTCCCAATAAAGACGATATTATTATTATTATTATTATTATATACTTCTAACCCTTAACAGTTTGTACGTACATACCGCCACTTCTGAATAGCCATGTACTTGAGGGTGAATATTCACATGTGTAGTTGAAAATATCCTGCGTATGCTATTTGCTTGCAATTGCATTACAAGTAACTCCTTCGTTCCAAACAGTGGTTCTTACATAATGTTACAATGTTTAATACCTTCTTTGCTCGTGTAAAACACACAGACTACATGTATCAGGCTGTCGAGTGACTTCAATAAGTTCCAAGTACAAGATGTGCATTTTTGTATTGGTGTTTAATTAAAGATAGTATGCAATTAACAATACACACTGTAGTGAACAGGTATGACATCTAGTGTTGTAATCGCAGATGGCTTTAGTGTTGACCGCATGGCCTACAGGTCAAGCACTGGGAGGTGAACACTGCTCCTCGCCTTGGTTGAACTGTATCATGATCACCAGATAAGTTGTCACAGCTGCAGCAACCTTACGAAAAGAACAAAGACAATTATGTCCTCCTTTGACGAATGCACTGTGTTAATGTGGTGCAAAGGTGAAACCACTTTCGGTGTTAAAGCAGAATTGGTACGGTTCAACACCATTTTGGTGACTGTCGAAATTTATTTTAATGTTGGAAGATGTTATACATTCCTCACAAAAAGTTTGGAATATTGCATTAGATGATAGGCACAGCCTTGAAATGCAACAACACATGGTATCTGTCTCTGCTGGACGTCCTTGTGTTTTCGCCGACATATGACACCGTACCTATTACCTATTGCCTAATATAACACTATTCCAAACATGTTGAGCCTAATATAACGATATTCCAAACGTTTTGTGCCTAATATACGCTGGACAAAAAAACACAAAAAAAACGGACATGTGAATTGTAATTATCTACTTATGAATTACGCTCTCAGTTAAGTATTGAATAATATATATTTCACTTTCGCTGGCTTTTTAAAGTATATATCATAGAATAATTATATCAGCTTTAACATGCACAATAATTTCTGCAACATTTAGTTAGCCTCCGAATTAGAATTAATGCGTTATCACAAAAAATGCAAGTGTCTGGTTTTTTATTGTCAAGCAGTGTATGACAATATTCCAAAATTTTTGTGAGGGTAGTGTTGATAACATTCTTATGCTTATAGTTAATACAAGTCACAATAATTTGTCCTAAGAATAAGCCTTAAGCATATTATTGTGATTTTTTTTAGAAAGTTTTGACATTTGAAATAATTTTGCTTCCATGCATGTCCGTAAATTTAACTAAAATGCAAAAGCTATGAATTGAATTATACTAATTTACAACTTTTTGCAGTCCGGCCCCGTGAACGTGCGGTCTAATTGGGCTCGGGGTACGGGTCGCGTGCTGGTTAGAGTCACTTGGGGTGCGAGGGGGAAGCGGCCAGTGTACGGGACGCGAACTTTTTTCCAGTCGACTTGTTAATGCGGGTTCATTTCTTGATCTCTGATTGGCTGTTGGAAAGTTACGGTGCTCTCATTGTGAGAATATCTTATTTCCTATTTTCAGCGCAAATTTGCTGCTTTCTAATCTAATCTAACCTGACCTAACCTAACATACAGCGCAAATAAGATATTCCCACAATGAGAGCACCGTAACTTTCCAACAGCTAATCAGAAAGCAAGGAATGAACCCGCATTCACAAGTTGACTGGAAAAAAAAGCGCGTACGGGACTCGTGGCCACCAATATCGTGAGGAATGGGTAGCGTAACCCGGTTACGGAAACCTACAAGTACAACAACGAGTGAGGGTTTGTCGTTGCTGGCCACGTCATCCAACATCTGCTGAGACATGTGGGAGTGAGGCCGGCATTCGGTAGGTAGGCCTTGGATCTCAAGGGCTGTTGCTCCACGGGTTGTTATTATAAATTTTTACAGCATTTTTATTTCTAGAAACCAGTGTTTCGAATATAACTCAAATTCTCAACTCTGTCTGGAGTATAATATGAGCGGGGGAGGAATGAACGAAACTTTTGCTCTGGAGATAAGTCGAGCTGGTACTGGACGAACGAAATTTTGGAAAAGAAGAAAAACAGAAAAATTCTAATTCTCAATTTTAACTAGTAGTGTCAGTATTTAAAGTCTTGCAATTCTGTTCTAGTAAAAATATTATTATTGAATATATTAAATACATAGACTATTACTATAATTGACTGCATCATAAAATGGATTGTAAAAATAGTATTGTGTGGATAATATAATTAATACATATGTTAAATGAAAATTAGAAAAGATGCTGTAATGTGTTTAATAATCATAGGCTATGATAAAAACTAAAATTTTTGGTAGTGAAAATGGAACCAGTTTGTCTTGATCTAAATACACACACAGCAGTGAATGTTAATATTCGTAACATAAACAAGGCAAACATTAGATTTGGTATTTAATCGATACATCAAGTATTGAAATATGAACGGTATTATCGTGCACTCTACATGACAAACCGGTAGAACATATTCTGTTAATTAAATAAAATTCTTGTATTGTTATAATATATTTAACTTACCGAGTGCAAAAGGGTCAAATCCATAGGGAAAATTCCGCATGCGGATATTTCTAACTGCCTTTTCACTAACTGAGACGAAAACAATTGCAGCTGAGTTCATGTAAAGAGAACATGGATATTAAATAACACTTCTTTACAGCATACTGATTTTAATTTAAAAGTCTTCTCATAGCCTAGTAATTTTTTTAAGTTGATACTAATGCATTTAAGAATTTTAACTATGATAAGTAGATATCAATACTATTTGGAATTTGGGAAAAATATTTTTTTGCAAATATGTATGAGATATTAAGTTTTGTTTTTTGTTTATATAATTTACTTTTGAAGTATTCCTTTTATGTTCAAATACCAAAATGTGAGAAAAAGATCTGAAGTTTTGTTACTTTCTGTTTATACTACATTTCGTAAATCTGCCTATATTAGAGTAGTGTAAAAGTACCTATTATAAACTCGAGAAAGTATGAGCCCCCCTCAGGCAGATTTGGCTACACTTAAAACTAGCTCAAGATGTGCATATGAGCTTATTGCTCAAGTGTGGTACTCTGTCTAACCCAAGATTTTTGTAAAAATGCCCTCGGGAATTTCCTGTGAAAGTATGACCCCCCTCAGATTGATTTGCCGACACTTACAAAAGCTACATCTGCCAGATTGTTGTCCATAAGCTTGTTAAAAATATGCCCTTCTTGATATTGTTATGGCTACACCTAAAACTAAGCCAAAAAGCCACCCACACCCACCCACATACACACCTACACCCACCCACACCCCCCCCCCCACACACACACACACATATGTTTACTTCTGGTTTATTTCTCTTGCATCATGTTGTGCAACAAATTATTATCCAATATTATGCAACAAATTATGATGCAAGAGCTTTTGCATTATGTTGTGCAACAAATTATTATCCAATATTATGCAACAAATTATGATGCAAGAGCTTTTGCATTATGTTGTGCAACAAATTATTACCCAATATTATGCAACAAATTATGATGCAAGAGCTTTTGCATCACATATCAGTTAGTTTTGTGAGAGTGGCTGAGGAGTACAGATGTGTTGTTGCAGTGCTCCTCATACAGGTCTGATATTTGACACATCTTGCTTGTTTGTTGTAATCCACTCATATTTGGAATCAAATTTATATCTGCCCCAGTTTGTTATACATGACACATGGTATTAAGTCATTGTTTTTCTAAGACATGCCTGTGTAGACATGCATTTGTGCTAGGGCAGTGCTTCTGTACTTATTCTACCTTTGTGCATGTAGGCTATCAGCTTTATACAACCTGCCATAGGTTTATTAAGTATAGAGTTTTGATTTGAACCCCAAGAAATTTTATATAAATACCAAAGCCAAAAATATTAACACACATACACACACACACACACACTAAATATACAAAGCACACTGCTGAACCCAACTGATATTTTTTATTAAGCATAGAGTTTTGATTTGAATCCCAAGAAATTTTATATAATAAACAACAAAAATGCCAAATCAAAAATATTGTAATCAATGCAATAAGAATATATCCAGCCCTAATTGGGCTAAGTACGAAAGGAATTGTAATCCAGACAAATGCAGAACTCTCACAAAAATATGCCCTAAATGCCATAGAAAATATAGCAAGGAATATTTCACATATAAACATAAGGGTACTTGTTCTGCACAGTCATCAACATTGCCCCCACAACCATCTACATCTGGTCTGAAAAGGAAGCATGAAACACCTGTTAATGCTAGAGCAGCAAAGCAGCCACGCTATGAACCCATCCAAAGCAGTTTTAATGGCCAACTTAGGGATCACCGTTTTGTATCAGAGCCAAGATGTGACATTAAGAATTTTTTGAACAGTATAAATTCTGATGTGCAGGCAATTCTAAATGCACAAAATGGCTCTTATAAGCTGTCCCTCAAATTGTTTACACAATATAAGAAACCAAATGGCACAAAATTTACACATCCCCACATAACAGAAACTGTAGCTATATATTCAAATACAAATTCAGACAAAATAATAAGCAGTTTGATAGATCAACTGAATATTAAACACTCTGAATTTGCAGCAAAAGAGTCAGGATGGAGCCTATGCGGATCTCCACACAAGCTCTATGTTAATATTTCTAAATTTAACCCATTACAAGGATCTACATATCTGCCATTACCTGCCAATATTAAAAACAAAAGAGCTGTGCTTAACATAGAAAATAATGATCAGAAATGCTTTCTGTGGTGTATTTTAGCTGCTTTGTATCCAGTTTTAAGGAATCATCAGAGAATAACTTATTATAAACAACATGAGCACGATTTTGATGATGCTATGGAGGGCTTAGAATATCTAATGTCTGTTCAGAATATTGATAAATTTGAAAAAAAAAAGGCCAGGGATATCAATGGTAAACAATTATCTATTAATGTATTTATTTGTTCTACTGGCCGTGGCAATTGCTTGATAGCACCTCTCAGAATCAGTACACTTGATGATGATTCTGCTGCTCGATTGATCTGCTCTTAATTGAAGGGGATGACACACACCATTACACTCTGATACAAAGTCTTGAAGCTTTAGTCAGAAAACAACTAGACAAATCCAATACAATATTCAAGCTGTGTAGAAGATGTTTAACTGTATTTGATGGTAAAAAAATAATAAATGTGGTTCGTGAAAAAATGCAGAAATTGCTAAAAACAAGTTAATTGAACATTTAAAATACTGTGGCAACCATAAACCTGTTCATATGCTTATGCCTAATCCAAGTGAAAATGCCAAATTCAAAAAATTTGAAGCCTTGTTGGAACACCCAGCATATATAGTCTGTGATTTTGAATCAAACCTCAAACCCCTTGCATTCTGCAGCCCAGATCCTGATGAATCTTCAAGTACATCATACCAGGTACATGAACCTTCTAGTTTTTATTATGTTGTTGTACAGGATGGTGTTGTTAGTAAAGAATATTTATACATGGGATCAGATGCCATCAAAGAATTTGCACATAGAATAGAAAATGAGTGCCATGACATAGCATCTAATATCTTATTAAAATCAAAACCTATGTTGAAGATTTCAACAATGCAGAAAAATGCCCGGTATGTGATTCTGAATTTTCAGATACAAATATCAAGGTACATCACCATTCCCATACAGATGGTAAATTCTTAATGGCCCTGTGTAATAGCTGTAATATTAAGATCCAGAGACAAAATTTGTCCCTATATTTTGCCATGGTGCATCCAATTATGATTTTCATCAACTGATCAGGTACGAGGGGTTTGACAAGCAGAATTTAAATATTTTAGCAGAAAATGATGAGAAATATATTGCCATTAGCAAAATAATTAAAGTTAATGGTGTTCCTATTCACTTAAGATTTCTTGATTCCTACAGAATTCTGTCCGCTAGCCTGGCTACACTGGCCAGTCAATTATCTGATGATCAATTCAAAATCACATGTGCTTTGTTTCCAAATCAGGACCTGAAATTAATTAGGCGGAAGGATGTATATCCATATGATTATGTTACAGATTTTTCTAAATTTGATGAGTGTTCTCTGCCACCACAACAAGAGTTCTACAGCAAAATCAGAGCATCTGGAATTACTGATGATGATTATCACCATGCCCAGTTAATTTAAAATGCCAGACATTTGGTGATTATCACAAGGCATATTTAAAACTTGATGTGACCCTCTTAGCTGATATACTTCAGGCATTTAGAAAATCTTCCGTGCAAAATTATAAGCTGGGTCCAATGTATTTTTACAGTGCACCAGGCCTAGCATGGTCTGCAATGTTTTTAAACACTAAAATGCAATTGGATCTGACCCAAGATCAGGATATGTATCTGTTTATGGAGCAATGTATACGAGGAGGCATGGTACAATGTTCTCAGAGATATGCCAGAGCAAATAACAAATATATTCCCGATTATGATCCAGCACTGCCATCAAATTATATACTGTATGTGGATGCCAATAGCCTGTATGGTTATGCTATGATGGATAAACTGCCATATGCAGGGCTTGAGTGGGTTGAAGATTTCAATATTCAAGATCTTAAGGATTTTGATGACAGTAACTATGGTCTATTCTTAGAGGTTGATCTGACAATTCCTGATGATTTACACAACAAATTTTCTGATCTGCCCCCAATTCCTGAGGTTAAGTGTTCACCTGGCTCTAAACAGAAGAAATTGATGATGACTCTAGAGCCAAAACAAGGCTATGTCATATATTACAAAAACCTCCAGTTCCTGATGTATCATGGTGTTCAAGTGAGCAAAGTTGGAAAAGTTTTGAGGTTCAGGCACTCAAGATGGTTGAAGCCATATATTGATACAAACACAGAGCTTCGAACATCTGCAATGAGCCAATTTGATAAGACCTTGTTTAAATTGATGGTCAATTCAGTGTATGGCAAAACCATAGAAAATGTCAGAAAACATACTGATGTTAAAATAATTACTGACCCCAGCCGGAGCAAAAAATTGATTGCAAAGCCTAATTTCAATTATAGAAGAATTTATGATGAAAATATGGCACTCTTCAACATGAAAAAAACAAAGATTAAGTTTGATAAGCCTATTTATGTAGGGGCTGTGATATTAGAATTGGCCAAATTACACAAGTTAAAGCTCTATTATGATGTGCTGAAGCCTTTTTATGGTGATTGTGTAAGTAGTGTAATTTGACCTATAACCAGTGCCGGAAATGATGAACCCCCCTCAGGCAGATTTGCCTACACTTAAAACTAGCTCAACATGCCCATATGAGCTTTTTGCTCAAGTGTGGAACCCCGTCTAATCCAAGATTTTTGTAAAAATGCCCTCGGGAAGTTCCTGTGAAATGATGAGCCCCCTCAGATTGATTTGTCCACACTTACAAAAGGCACTTCTGTCAGATTGTTGTCCATAATTCTGTCAAAAATTTGCCCCTCTTGATATTTTTTTTGCCCACACCTAAAACTAAGCCACACCCACCCACATACACACCCACACCCACCCACACCCACACATATTTACTTCTGGTTTAAGTTCAATTGGATACCAGGTTCAATTTGTTTATCTAATATTAAAACAATGTAATTCTTCTAGAATTGCTCTGTGACTCTCTCATTTCTTACATCATAAACATATGATTTTTCACCTATGAGAATAACACTACATATAGTGTCATCAGGGAGTGTATTGTGGAATTCACAGATAATTTTAATGTTTGTCCTGTCATTAACCACAACTTGTTTCCTTTTTGAAGTGTTGATGACAAACATGGGTCTCTGTGCTTTAAATTCATCTGGTGTGTAATACATGTCAGTATTGCCAGTAGTGACCCTTTTGTATGCTGTAAATGCTTCATATAATTTAAGGAAATCATCCTTGGACATGTCTAAATTATAATTTTCTCTAGGAAATACCTCATTTCTGCCATTTTTAAGATATATGTTCTTGATGTTGCAGTTATCAAATCTACTTGAAGTTTTTTCCTGATTATTGTGTCTTCCAGTCTGAAACAGAACCACCACAAAATCCGGCATGTCATATTGTATACTGGAGAATGAATATGTGGCATCAAACTCATAATAAGTACCAGCGGCAGGCTTCTGTACACATTGATATGTCTAAATTGTAAAGGTACTTGTGGATTTTTTATTATATCAGCTTTGTATTTAAGAGCATAACTGGCCTCATATTCAACAACTGGGGTTCTTAGCTCCATAGTCTGAATAATGCATTTGCCTTCATCAGGTAGGGTATTGGGCAGAGCTTCCCCTGTAGAGTTTAATGTGCTGTACCTCATCAAAGCATTATTATCATTTGCAGCTCTTCTAAATGTGATTCTTGAACCACCCTTCCACATAATATCTTTGTAATCTGAGAAGAATCCTGGCAACAGGCGCATAGGAAACAGCACTGTGTGGCTCTTGGATATAATTTTATCACCAGCCTCAAATCCACCTATTTTGTAGTAAGACGCCTCGGTTTTGGATAATTTTAGTGTGGCCAAAGCTGTGGAGGTAATGCCGGGATAATCCACTCTGTTTATAACAACACCATGCTTTCTGATCTCAATTTCAGAGAACAGATGCGGCACAAAATTGTCTACCAATCTTATATTTGAATTTGCCGGATAATCTGTTCCATCGAGCTTTACAACATCAAATTTGATGTATAGATCTGCTCTGTGGGGGTGTATAAAGCCATCCCCTACATCAAGATCAACCTCAATTTCTGTGTTGGGTTGATTTAAATTTGCAAATGTCCTCCTGTTTGGGGGGAATGATTGTAGCTCATAACTCTCAATATTTTCCATTTTTTTTGTATGTATTTTTATTTAAATATTAATCTCTATGATTGCAGTTGTTGTGGCTCCAGCAAAATCAACTAATTGTTCTTTTTCATTAGTGACCATCAATTCAATGTTATCTATTCTATTATGGCACACAAGAAAATATAATGTTGGGGATGGAGTGTAGATGATTGGCTCCATAAATTCAGAATTATGTTTGAATGTTGCAATGATGCCAGTTTGTTTGTGAGTGCCTATGCCATTTGATTTGGTGATCATACCCTCGGCCACATTACAGTGAATATTCAGAGTCTCTATGGCTAAGAATTTAGGTATATTAATAGCAGTGTGTTTGATGGCCGCTTCAAGTTTTGTGTTGTTCTCAAAGCCTAACGGCTCTCCTATAGTACCCAGATCCACTGTTTCTGTAGCAGATACAATCTCTACTCTGTGAGTGACAGAATTTTGACTTAACACTATACCTCTGGGTAATTGAGCATTTAAAGTGGACAGATTATATTGCACTGGAGTGATGACAATATTTTGATCACCAACTGCAATTTTGTTGTTGTGGTGTGTAATATTAGGGATCAAGTACATGCCATAAAATGCTCTGAGAGCTATTGTTTTGGGATACACTATGTCATCATGCAATTTGAGTTTCAATATTGAATTTTGGCTGGTGAGATGGAATACCCCCATGATGTTTTAAATACCACAAGTCTTTTTGAAAATTTTCAATTGATGGTTTATTTATTTGAGACATATATCTAAGAACAGATAAACACAAATGTCCACAATTAACATCTTTGAAGTTTTGAACACGGGCATTATTGTAATAAAGATTAGCTGAATTTAGATATTTTATTAAATTTTCAGGTGGAACACCTCCAAATGAATCAAACACAAATGCCTCATTGTTTAAATATTTAAGATAACAGATCCAGTGAGTGCCCTGATTTTTGTACTTATCCAAATTAACAATGCCACACTCTTTGTTGAGTGGTTGCTCTGGCAAAGAATCAGACATGTACACACCTCTAAAATTTTAAATGCACCGTGGCTTGATTAAAGCTTCAATATCTTGGTTTGTAAGCGGCTCTTGTTTTTTTTAAACTTATTCATGGCTCTCTTATCAATTTTACCTTGTTTCTCCATGGCCAGATTATGGCGCTTTATTTCATCTAAATCTGCCTTATTTTTCTTGGCATCTATTACTGTTTTTGCTATGGCAGCTGATCCCCCAGCCAAGCTCCCAACAGCACCAAGTGCTGCTAAGATGGCCGGGATAGTAAATATAAATCCACCCACATGTGATTTTTTCCTGGATTGTTGTAATTTTTTTTAATTGGGGGGTACTAAGCAACAATTTCATACCATGGCCCTTTGCAAGACAAGAATTTTTTTTCTTCCGCTGCTTTTTGGTTAAAAGACTATCAATAGTTTTAAGAGATTTAAGACCTGCATAAAGTATTTGATACATAACACCCTTGGCCTTCATTCTAGGTTTATTATATACATATTCACAGCCCCCACCCCAGTTTTTGTTTGGTGTTCATAGCTATGGTGGTTCCCAATGCTGCTATTTTTCACTTAAAGAAGCATCTTTGCTTACAAATCTACCAAATGCAGCCTCTTCTAATTTTTTGTCTGCAACATTTCTCTTGTCAAGATCAGAGTGTGTGTTGTATGCTATGTCATGGTCTCTACAAGCAGCATCTAGGGGATTAACACCAGGGTCCCCTCTGTTTAATCTATGGTCCAATTTTGTACCGGGACCACAATACTGATAGCCTGGAATGTGTAGTTCAAATGGCAGCTTGTTTATAATGTCATTAACCAACCCCCGACCCTCAGAAATATTCCAAAATTTAGGTGGTAGAGTATTAATAATTTTTATAAGATATCCAATCCCCTTAGTGTCATTCACTATAAAATTAGACAATTTGGTGCTTATCATGTCCATAATTCCAACCTTTTCATTGTAAAAATTGTGGTTGCCAGCATTTTCCTCCCCAGCTATCACTAGCAACCTATCTACAAGTTTCCTGACATCATCAACCCACACAAATTCTTTAGGCAGGGTGTTGTATTGTTTGATTCCACTGCCAGTCTTGATCTGTGACCATATGGGCTTGATTAAATTGTTGTATTTTGCTCCACTGCTAGACTTGACTCTTTTTTGTGTAGGATCATTGTTCTGGTATAGAGCATCTGATTTTATTAATATTTCTCTGTAGTGCTCATAGTCTTGATCTGTATAGCTGCCAGGCCTTTTCCTAGTCATCAGTTCCCACAATCCAGGTGTGCCAAGATACTTAACAAAAGCACCTTTTTCTCCAAGATGAGATTCTGAATATACAATGAGATCATCTCCCATTACTCTGAAATTGCCAATTCTATGTATGATGCTACTATCACGCTCTGTGTCAGCATATAAGCCAAAGATCTCATCTTTGTTGTCTTTAGGTGTGCTTAAATATTTTTGAGCAAGAAGACCCAATCAATAGGATCCAGAGTAGCTTCAATTCTTCGAGGAGCAATAGGACTAGGTGTATGAATACTGGAAAGTGGGGTGATTGGATAATCTAATATGTTCCTTGCAGCTACAGGTACAAACTCTGTGATCAAATTTTGATTTTGCTCTGTAACAGTTTTGATATTTTTACCTAATTCACTAATAGCATCAATAATAGGCTGTTCTGTTTGTTTGTGTTGTTCATAAATTCCTCGGTTCTGTGATTTCCATCCCTTAAAACTTTTTACAAGATAATCTCTTAATTTAAGATCATCAATGATTGGCCTTTTCATGGTTATTTATATATGTTTCAATGTCTAGAAAATTGTTGATTTTATTTCTGTATTTGCCACTATTGGGTTTTCTTGTCATATCAATTGTGACAAACCCATAACTGTTTTGGTTCCAGCACCCACTGCAAAACTTGGAAAAATCATTGTAGCTCAAGTCCCCACCTACATATTCATCATGTATGTGTTTGAGGTTGGTATGATCTTGATGAAACACACATATAAAATTGCTGTTGTCTCGGATCAGCTGCTTCGGTATTTTTGAAAAAGTCTGTGCAAGGTAGAAGCAATCAATGTTTTTGTGTCGGCCCTGTGTAAAGAAATTTCTAACCTTGTTTTGATTATCCAGTGTAATGTCATCAAACACAACAACAGAATTATCGAGACATTCATGGAGTGGCTTAACAACTGATTCAAAAGTGGCTATATCCAATCCATCATATAGCTTTATCAGCTGCTGATATTTTAATTGTTCCAAGCTCTTAGAGAAAACATACAAGTGCCTGTTTTTCCAGTCTAACCAGTTTGGTGCCAATAAAAAATTATTAACCATTAGTGTAGTTTTACCACAAGCTGATGGCCCAACAATAAGACATCTAATATTTTCAGGCAGCAACTTGCCATTTCTCTTAATCTGCTGTTCAGGTTCTGGCAGCCTTTTTATAACATCCCAGGTGCTCATATTATCACTTTGTCTGCATCGATCCAGCTGTGTTCTGGAAGTCCTAGCCATTTGACAAATAACTTGCTGCCTTTTCTGCGGATGATTTTTTCTATGAGATATATTTGTCAGGCTGTTTAGTTTTGTTGAGTTCTTCTTCATAGAATCTGCCTTTGAGAATTTCTCCTCGGTGATCTTTTATTATATATGTGTTAAGGGTCCCAGGTTTAATTTGAACCACTGTAAATAATTCAGTGCTCCAGTTTCTTGTAAAGCCTCTTTTGAATAAGTGCTTATATTTGCTGATTCTTACTTGATCACCCACCTTGTATTTGGCCTTTCTTGTTGTTGGCTGGTATCTAGGATAATAAACAGTCCTGATCAATTTTTGCTCATCAGATGAAGTTACTTCAGAGGGTTTCATGTTGATTGTGGAATGGACCGAGTTGTTATATTTATGTAGAAGTTCTGGAAGAATATTAAGCCATCTATAATTACCTTGTAGTGTAAATTGTTTCTACATAAGATTTTTTAGGGTTTTGTTGAATCTCTCTACGATTGAGGCTTTGAGATCACTGTAACTCGAATAATGTTGTATTGACTGGCTTTTAATAAATTGTTGGAACACAGAATTATAAAATTCTTTGCCATTATCTGTTTGCAAATAGCGCGGTGATCTTCCACTCTGATTGATGATTGTCCTGATGGCTTCTGTAACACATTTTCCAGTCTTGGATTTGAGTGGCACAGCCCAGGCAAATTTTGAATTTCTTAGCGGTCATCTTAGCAGCAGTTGGGGCTGTTGGGAGCTTGGCTGGGGGATCAGCTGCCATAGCAAAAACAGTAATAGATGCCAAAAAAAAATAAGGCAGAATTAGATGAATTGAAGCGCCATAATCTGGCCATGGAGAAACAAGGCAAAGGTGTTAAGAAAGCCATGAATAAGTTTAAAAAAAACAAGAGCCGCTTACAAACCAAGATATTGAAGCTTTAATCAAGCCACTGGGCATCAAAAATTTTAGAGGTGTGTACATGTCTGATTCTTTACCAGAACAACCACTCAACAAAGAGTGTGGCATAGTTAATTTGGATAAGTACAAAAATCAGGGCACTCACTGGATCTGTTATCTTAAATATTTAAAAGATAAGGCATTTGTGTTTGATTCATTTGGAGGTGTTCCACCTGAAAATGTAGTAAAATATCTAAAATCAGCTAATTTTTATTACAATAATGCCCGTGTTCAAAATTTCAAAGATGTTAATTGTGGACATCTGTGTTTATCTGTTCTTAGATATCTGTCTCAAATAAATAAACCATCAATTGAAGATTTTCAAAAAGCCCTGTGGTATTTAAAACATCATGAGGGTATTCCATCTCACCAGCCAAAATTCAATATTGAAACTCAAATTACATGATGATATAGTGTATCCCAAAACAATAGCTCTCAGAGCATTTTATGGCATGTACTTGATCCCTAATATTACACACCACAACAACACAATTGCAGTTGGTGATCAAAAAATTGTCATCACTCCAGGGCAATATAATCTATCTACTTTAAATGCTCAGTTACCCAGAGGTATAGTATTAACTCAAAATTCTGTCTATCACAGAGTAGAGATTGTATCTGCTACAGAAACAGTGGATCTGGGTACTATAGGAGAGCTGTTAGGCTTTGAGAACAACACAAAACTTGAACCAGCCATCAAACACACTGCTATTAATATACCTAAATTCTTAGCCATAGAGACTCTGAATATTCACTGTAATGTGGCCGAGGGTATGATCACCAAATCACATGGCATAGGCACTCACAAACAAACTGGCATCATTGCAACATTCAAACCTAACTCTGAATTTATGGAGCCCATCATCTACACTCCATCCCCAACATTAAATTTTCCTGTGTGCCATAACAGAATAGGTTACATTGAGTTGATGGTCACTAATGAAAAAGAAGAATTAGTTGATTTTGCTGGAGCCACAACAACTGCAATCATAGAGATTAATATTTAAATAAAAATACATACAAAAAAAATGGAAAATATTGAGAGTTATGAGCTACAATCATTCCCCCCCAAACAGGAGGACCTTTGCAAATTTAAATCAACCCAACACAGAGATTGAGTTTGATCTTGATGTAGGGGATGGCTTTATACACCCCCACAGAGCAGATCTATACATCAAATTTGATGTTGTAAAGCTCGATGGTACAGATTATCCGGCAAATTCAAATATAAGATTAGTAGACAATTTTGTTCCACATCTGTTCTCTGAAATTGAGATCAGAAAACATGGTGTTGTTATAAACAGAGTAGATTACCCTGGCATTACCTCTACAGCTTTGGCCACATTAAAATTATCCAAAACCGAGGCTTCTTACTACAAAATAGGTGGATTTGAAGCTGGTGATAAAATTATATCTAAAAGCCACACAGTGCTGTTCCCCATGCGCCTGTTGCCTGGATTCTTCTCAGATTACAAAGATATTATGTGGAAGGGTGGTTTAAGAATTACATTTAGAAGAGCTGCCAATGATAATAATGCTTTGATGAGGTACAGTACATTAAACTCTGCAGGAGAAGCTCTGCCTAATACCCTACCTGATGAAGGCAAATGCATTATTCAGACTATGGAGCTAAGAATCCCGGTTGTTGAATATGAAGCCAGTTATGCTCTTAAATACAAAGCTGATATCCTAAAAAATCCACAGATTCCTTTACAATTTTATACGTATCAATGTGTACAGAAGCCTGCCACTGGTGCCTATTATGAATTTGATGCTACAAATTCATTCTCCAGTATACAATATGACATGCCGGATTTTGTGGTGGTTCTGTTTCAGACTGGAAGACACAATAATCAGGAAAAAAATTCAAGTAAATTTGATAGCTGCAACATCAAGAACATATTTCTTAAAAATGGCAGAAATGAGGTGTTCCCTAGAGAAAATTATAATTTAGACATGTCCAAGGGTGATTTTCTTAAATTATATGAAGCATTTACAGCATACAAAAGGGTCACTACTGGCAATACTGACATGTATTACACACCAGATGAATTCAAAGCACAGAGACCCATGTTTGTCATCAACACTTCAAAAATGAAACAAGTTGTGGTTAATGACAGGTCAAACATTAAAATTATCTGTGAATTCCACGATACACTCCCTGATGACACCATATGTAGTGTTATTCTTATAGGTGAAAAATCATATGTTTATGATGTAAGAAATGAGAGAGTCACAGAGCAATTCTAGAAAGTCTCTGCATATTACATTGTCTTATTATTAGATATATGAGTTGAGCCTGGTGTCCAATTGAACTTAAACCGGAAGTGGGCCGGAAGTAAATATGTGTGGGTGGGTGTGGGTGTTGGTGGCTTTTTGGCTTAGTTTTAGGTGTAGCCAAAAAATATATCAAGAGGGGCATATTTTTAACAAGCTTATGGGCAACCATCTGGCAGATGTAGCTTTTGTAAGTGTCGGCAAATCAATCTGAGGGGGGTCATACTTTCACAGGAAATTCCCGAGGGCATTTTTACAAAAATCTTGGGTTAGACAGAGTACCACACTTGAGCAATAAGCTCATATGCACATCTTGAGCTAGTTTTAAGTGTAGCCAAATCTGCCTGAGGGGGGCTCATACTTTCTCGAGTTTATAATAGGTACTTTTACACTACTTATTAGCCTTACACTTTTAATAAGATTTTAGAATAGTGATTATTATATTACTATATTTTGAGCACGTAATGTTTAATTTTGGTTAGTGAAGTTCGAGTAATGAATGGATCATATTCAGCGAATAATTTTCCCCATAATTCATAGCTTCGAAATCACGCTCCGCCGCCATATTTCGGGCAAACAGATCACATCCTGTTCTGAAAACATGCCGGATAAGCATTGTTCACATGATCCTTGCCCAAATAATGTGAGGTATGGTTATAATGATCGTATGAGGAATGTATACGTATAAAATATCGCAAATTTCCCAGTGTAAGAAAGCTTCTCAAACGCTTTCCTCAACATGTGCGAATCTGTTTGCCCGAAATCATGCTGTTTCTTCCCAGAGTGAACTGCGTGATGACGTCAAGTTGAATATCATCCATTGAAATGCTATCAAGACGAAAGAGGTCTCAATCTTGTTTTAAAATTTGAGAAAAGAGCGGAACAAACCTCTGCAAAATCGACGAGTAAGTATTAAGTATCCAGACTGTTCGTATATCTTCTCAGACTCTTAGTAGAATGCTTGAGAATTGTCCCTAAGCAAAATTACTTTCCTCTACAACCTCTTGAAGCGTACCGAACGGATCTACAGGATTTGTATAGTTAATTCTGATATTTTTTGTTATTGTAATTATGGAGTTAATTTGTTGGTGGGATCTGTGAGCCGGTTCAGCGTGGTTTCATACATTTAGAATAAAATACTAATTTTCGAGGGTTCGTGCCGTCGAAATGAGTAGTCAAACCGAAAATGTTATTATGAGATCTTGTTTCCCTCAATCTCTGCAAAACGTGAGGTCACACACTATCTGTTGGTATGTACTCGAGACTGAGGCTATACCGCGTTTGTTAGAACCTGTCCCGTTTCCCGCGCTAGCGATCGCTCGACAGTTTCGGTGCCAATGAGAAACGAGGAAAAAATCGTCTGCTGGGCAGCGAGGAGCGAATGGAAGCCAGAAGAGAGGCGCTTACGTAGACGCTGTTGCGACGTGGCGTATTTTAATTGGCTGCCTGGCTTTGACTTTCCTCAGCACGGAGAAAAGCCAGCGACCAGCTAGCGCGGGAACCGGGACAGGTTGTAACAAACGCGGTATAGACCGTAACTTGCCCTCCGAGATATTGCTTTAAACTTCGAGGCGAGACCGATAACGAGAGACCTCCTCACACACGAGACCATACGTTAGTTGGCAGTATATCGTCCCTTCTCGATACCATCACAAGAGGCAGAACTTAGAACACAGTGGTCTGTCAAATCAAGACGATACCGAGATTTGCTGTTCGGAGTCTCGTCTTGTTATAAACTTCAGAAAATTAAAACGGAACGTATGAAAATTTCGCGTGAATCAAAATTGGCTAATTTTGTACGGCTCACCAAGACAGCAACGAGGTGAGTGTCTTTTGATGCACAGAATCTTTGCATTTTCAGTTTATTTTAATGGACATATTTTACATTTTTGTTTATACTATTTCTATACGAGATGGATTCAAGTGGATTCAAGGATGGAGCCCTGGGGTAGGTTTGAGTATTGATTTGTGATTAGCCAGTTTCATCTAATCATTCACTTACATTGTAGCGATTAGACTAAAGACTGTAGGGTGACTATAATATTTTGACCCATAAACGGGACACCCCCCCCTTTCCTGAAAAATAGGTTTGGCCTAATTATAAAATTATTATTATTAACGTATTGTTACTATTTAACCGATCTTCTTGAGACCACCTTTATTCTTCATCAACCGTTTATAAATCTCCCCGAAAACCTTACCCCACATATCAAACATACAACTCTAGATTTTTCTTTTGAATTTGTCTCAAGACGCAGGAACTTTAAATTCTTTTTGCAATTCCGTGAAGAAACTGCATGCTTATTTTGCTCTACACACAACGGAACACATACAAAACAATGCATCTTTTTAGCATGAAATGTGTCTCAAATTTAGACTAGGTTTTCAAGATAACTCCTAGACTTTTATTAAACGGGACAAATAGGAACTTTTTTAATAATATAGACCGAACGGTCGGGACACGCCTCTGAAACGGGACGTAGGGTCACCCTACTAAAGAGAATGAAAAGCGACGCACAATGAGAACAACACAACTCAAGACGAGACAGAACAAAACAGCCTTGCTCATTGACGAGTCATCCGCACATTAAAAACCCTTTGCATTACTACTGCTCTTCATATAGGCCCAGCTTAACAACTTTTTCTAGATTTCTGAGTGATAGAATGTGAAGAAATAATGTGCTAAATAACACAAAAAGTTACCTCTTCCTTAACCAAAGGTTCCATCTGTGATCGTAGCATTTTGCTGATTGAGACTCCTACTGCACGGGCCTACAAAGCAAGAACAAATATTTGAGCAAACTACATCTACGTATATTTTAAGTAAAAGTGTGCAGAATAATAACACATAGAAGTTTCTCCCACTAGACCTAAGTATACCTAGCAAAAAAAGTAAATTTTTATTGGTGGAAGGGATGATTCCATCCTTCTCAAACAATGTTACCTATATGTCCAACGGATTTTAAAATGCAAATTTGTTCATAAAACAAGTGTCGTCTCGTGCTTTCAAATGTCTATTATAAAACAGTTTTGGAGTTTTAAAATGTATTGACTGGCTTATTTTAGCATCATAATTAATATTAAAGTTACGTAGAAAATCAAACTTTAGAATTATCTACCGGGTGTATACTGAGTAATTCCTTTCGTGTACAGTTTGTAGGTATAATAAGCTCAATTGCAGTTTTAATATGCAAATTCCTATATTTATACAATTTGACTAACCAGACGGAAATTCTTAAAATATAAGAAATCACTACATATATGTGACGTTTCCAGTGACAAAATTAAATAAATAGTGTTTGAATGATACAATTATTTTACATAGTGCAAGAAGATTTCGACATTTGTGCAAAAATTGTATCAAAACATGTCACTTACCTTTCCAGGTAAAGTGTGACAGGAGTAACTCAGAATGAGAAGTCTTCCTGCAACCATCAGCAGCCAAATAATATCATTGACAATTCCCCAGTCCAGGTTCAAGATGGAGTTCTGCATAACGGCGTTGATGATGCTATACAATACGAACACTAGCCACAGGAACATCTCAAGTGAATGTGCTAGCATTGGGAAACCGAACAAATCATCCAGGGTGTCGACTACATCGCAGAGTTCATTGTGGAGTATTCTTAACTTCTCGATCTCTGATCCGCAATCAGCGGGTAAAGGATACAGTGGATGAACCTTTGGGGTGAAAAGACGTGCCCCTGTGTTGGGCTTCTGCTCATGTTGACCAAACACCAGGTGATCAATAGACATCAGCTCCGATACAGATTCCTCGATAAGACCAAAGGACCTCTTCAGCAGTGAAAAGAGATTCGCGACAAACACTTCAAAGATGGTGTTTTGGAGCATCAAGATGAAGAATACTGAGCAGAGTAAGGTACGCATGTAGACCTCTTGCTTGAACCCTGTCACCATAGTGCAGACAAAGAATCCCATGAAAATCATGACCATCAGAATCACTTGGACACCTGCCAGTGTTTTTCTCAATCGCAAACCACCCTGTTTGCAAAACATGGCATCGCTAACTCTATCAATGGTGTTAAAAATTCCAGGGACAACTTTTCCATGCCTCACTGTGTATATGAAAGTACCCATTGCAGACAGATACACGGGGATGATTTTGAAACATATTATGATCCAAGAAGATCTGCCGCTTTCAGAATCATCATTGAAATTCATAATTACAATGGGTGAAGCAGCTCTACTGGCAAGATCTTTAGAGTTCTGAAGCTCGAGCGTGTTCAAAATAATGTCTCTCATGTGCATGATTGAACCAACTACAAGAAAACAGTGTACGAAGAAGCAATAGAGAAGATCAACCGTTGTTCTACGCAAATCAAACTTTGAATCACGTGACACTCTGCTCAGTGCAATAATCCCGAATATCTTACATAAATAGTACAAGGGCTTAAGACAATTGACGGAACTGAAGTTTTCCATTCTCAGTGAATTCAACTGTCCCTTGTTTACAGATTTACGCTCTTCGCAAAGATTGAACAATAAGATACTATTTTGTCCAAACTTGGTTGACTAGTTGACAACTCTACTTACTTACATTACATATATCCAAATTATTTTAGAAACGAACAACCTTTATCGACAACAGATTTAGACTTCTTAGCAACTTCTACGATTCTAGTCTGCTGAAAAGAAGGAAACACAAACAATTCCTTTTGCTAAGCGGAGTATGGTAGATTTCACACGTACATGTACATGCTTGATAACATATGCTTTTGAAATCTCGAAAGCACGTATAGCGTTTGTCATTCCATAAAGAATCACATAAAGCACTTCCATTTGCGGTGTCCATTAAAGTGAAATATTTAATCTGTTATAATTTTGGTACTATCGTGCTTACTGGTTTCATAGTATTATAACTCGAGAAAATTGCTATCTGCAGTAATTTTTACAATATTTTACTTGTCAAGCATGACATTTATATTTCAGTTCATAAATCACTCCATAATGGAGTTTCTCATGTGTTCCAAGTCAGGAAGAAATTACTACTTCTAAACAGGAACTGAGCTAATCATCCACCATTGTTATTAAGTTGTCGCATAAACATTAGAACGATACAATTCTTTTGGAAATTAGTGAACATTAGTAATACAATTTGCAAAAGTATTATCGTCTCCCATCTGTAATCTAATTCCATGAATGATGAGGATAGTGATCATACAAATAATAGACACATGCCCGTTAAGGCATCAACTTGATCGAATATATAATCAGAAACTTGAATGATAGCTATAGTAATGCCTTCATCAAATTAACTGCCGTTTTTCATATTCATCAAACCGACCTTCATGTGAAGCATAATACCATAATGTACAGAATACAAATGTGATAATAACAGCAAAGGGTCCATTGCCATTTATTATTCTCTTTTATATTATTTCTGTTTTCAATAGAATGAATTGTTCCGGTACTAGAGCAGAAGAACGTGGCGATGGAAATAATTTGCCCATTGTTGCACTTTACATCTGGCTTACATACGTATGTCCTAAAGTAACAGCTTACATTAAATACCACTGTTTTTTAAAATCTTCCTAAATGTTCAACGTGCCGCTGTCTCATCATAGATTTGCATTGAATATTGAGGAGTTCATAAGAAATGATGATAACAAAGTATGAACAGTGTTGCGCTGTCGCAAAAAAAAAAATCAAACTTTCTAGGGTAAAATTAATTAATTTTCGGAAAAGACGATGTAGTACATGAAAATTTTCGAACACAATTCTCTACAAGTATCTTTTTTGAGTGCTCGGATAAAATTGGAAAATTTTCGACCCACTGGTTCTAGAGATAATCGTAACCAAATGACATGGAAGAAAGACCTTGAATGGGGTACAAGACAGACTTTGTGCACTGCCATATCGCATTTTTGCTGTCTTGGAAGTCACTACTGCTTTCAGTATCAAATTCCATTTTTGATTTTTTTTAAAATTAAAACGAGAGATACTTCGAGGAAGCAGTCAAATAAACAAGGAACAGGAGTTAGAAGAGTGCTGAGTTCAACGCATGTTAAATGAGCAATTGTTAATACGTTGTCAAGCACTTTATAAAAGTAAAGCTTAGCCATATTCCAAAGTATTGTCTTTTTCATTCTCTGGTGTCGAAGTCGTGTAATCCGTTTTATCCCCTGGATTGACGAACTGTATCAAAATCACTATGTACGTCATAATAGACGCAGCAATCTGAAAAATACAAAAAAAATATTCGATGTAATTTGACTAATACGTGTACCACTGTAACATCCAAACAAATTAAATTATAATGTTCAAACATTCAACTTAAATACAGTAAAACCTGTCTATCCCGGAACATGATGGTTCCAAGAAAAAAATTCCGTCTTAACAGTTTTCCTTCTTATACAAGGTTGACTTTTAATACAGTATAGAGCGCTGCAGGAAATAATGGGAAGACAGATTTACATTTCGCATTACTTATAATGTAGAGTACTAATGCATGTACGTACATGAATAAAAAATGCGATACAGTCGCAATAAGCATAGCAGAGATTACAATTATGTAACTACACAACATGTTGGTTCACTTTTTACAGTATTGTAAGAACGTACAGTACGTACTTATGTATTTTTTTGAACCCGGGACCCCTGGCGTCGTAGCGTGATGTGCATAGAGGGAAAGAGAAAGATTGAAAGATGGAATAAGAGAGGTTTAGAAAGATTGAGATAAAAGTGAAGAAAAAAGAAATAAACAAAGAGAGATAACAAGACAAATGAAAGATGACGAAAGAACAGAGGAGAAATAGACAAAGAAAGGTGGAGAAAGAGGGTAAGAGATGAAAGAAACTGAATCGTAACAGCTATGAGTATTGTAGCCCATTCTTTCATATCGACAATGTTACCGATAAGCGAGTGGCAACAGAGGCGTGTTCCACTTACAGTATTGCGTTGTTTTCTTGCGAGCGAAAAAAATAAAGGAAGAAATTTCCGTCTTACTGAGGATAAAAACATCTCGTTGGTCTTTAAATGGTGTTCCGTTTCCGCGTTAAGGTGGTTTCCGCCTTAAGCAGGTCATTTCAGGTATAAAATCGGTCCGTTCTGGGACTTTTTTCCGTATTTACAGGCTTACTTCTTATAGAGGTTTCGGGATATGCAGTTTTTACTGTACATGCAAGCGCACTGACAGTGCCCCGTAAAGGGTATGAGAGATAACTGAAAAATGTTAAATTTGAAAGGGAGTTTAGTGACTTTTGACCGAACTACGACAGTTTGCATCTATGTGTATAGTGCAAACAGCAAGCTTACTACACGTTAATGTACGAACTCATGGAACGCTTGTTTCAAGCACTTGTCAACTAAAACCTACAACTTTTAGCAAACCCAAAGAAAATTTTCCGTTGTTTCAGATGTGCTTCGCTGCAAATCAGTGAAGTACACAAATCAACAAACAAAGAAACTCTTGCCAGTGGCGGCATTAGAAACATGCAAAATGGAAAAAATCTGATTCTACAAATTAAAAAATATGATATACATCAGGTTCAGTCTCTTAAATTTTAAAAATTCTCGCAACTATTCTCCTGTGAAATGGATAATTTTATTAACCGTAATTAATCCTAAGTTATTCTGTGACTGGCACAACAGACACGAGTGCAGGAGAACGTTTGAAAAAGAAGATGAGGGTTTGAAGGTTTCTGCTCAGTGATGACGAAAAAGGTCCCACAGACCTAGCACTGCGGATAGAGGCAAGGTAAAGGAGGCCCCGTAAGATGTTGGCTTCGCACCACAGTCAATTGAGAACCTTTGTTCCATAATTTAAGGTGCTTAAAAATTCCGCTCCATGAAACGTAATATGAAACCTTAATCGAAGAAATCATTAATTAATGAGGTGTCAAACAAACGATTGTGATCAGTAAATTTCTTATACAATTGCAACAATACACGGAATATTTTGCAAAATGATCTACGTAAATGTACAATGTCTGGTGCAAACAGTGTTCGAAGTAGAGTCCGAGATCAATGTTTTGAAATGAGAACATAAAAAATCTACCTTAAGATTTCTATAATATTCATCATAGTATATAATTATTATTATGTCGATTTGTCTTGTATATTAACGGTATCATTGAATTCATCATTTTCCCGAACTATAGAAGTAGAAAGGCGACGATGAATTTACAATTGCAAACTGAATGCAATTTATAAATCATCCTTTAATGCCGCGATTAGCCAAAAGTGGAAGATAAGCAATGTTAATTAAAGTAAATCATATTAAATTAAAAAAACTAACTTATAATGACGACACAAACTTATATGATACATACGAATGTATATATGTTTTACACTTACGGAATGCAGCAACGTCATGTCCAGAGGAAACATTCCACAAGCTGTCAGTTGGATCTTTCTGTGATCGAGCTCAGCTGCGAACAGTTCGAGCTGGAAACAAAGAATGGATTGTTGCACTACAAGGATCAAGTAGACCCAGTATAAACCATTTACTCATGCTTTCCATGTAACATATCAAGTTTACTCAAAATATATCAGCAATCATTCTTGCTCGTTTATAATTACGTGTGTTTTAAGTAGTGTACAAGTACAAATAATAAACACAACATAAATGACATAAAACAAATGTTTTACTGGCTTGTTTTCATATTTGATCATTGATTGAATAATTTGGTTTATGCTACTTCCTTTTGTGCCACTTTTGGCTAATCGTGAAGATGAGAATAAGTGATGATGAACTTGATGAAGGGACACTCAATGAACAGCCATGCCCATGCCAGGATTCGAACCCGCGACACCTGGCGTCGTAGCGCGCTACGCTAACCATTCCGTTAACATTTGTTAGGTATTTCTCTCAAGACTTTAATTTCTACATTCATAAATTTGTAATTTGTTATCGATTATTTATGGAATTAAATAAAATGGCTGATATCCAGTTACCTCTTCCTTGAAATCAGGAACAATATCTCTGCGAATGAGTTTGTGCACTATGGTGCCTGTTGAGTTGGCCTGTTACAAAAATAAGAATAAGTAGTTAACAACAATGAGTATTGAATAAACAATTTCTAGCTATGCTTAACATATTTGACAAAACATGTGCATTAAGATGGTCAATATTAGGTTGTGGTGCCTTCAAAGCAGCCAATGTAAATAATCGTCTTCTCAAATGCTACTTTTCGACCCGCATAATTGCAAAATGTTAACTTTATCAGCATGCCTGCAATTTTGATACGTAATATCCCATCTCCTGTACACCACAATCAATTCAGTTAATGAAATTCCGATATATGATATGATATTGATTAGAAACAAATCAACGGATACTGCACGGACGATAATTACTAGGGAACGGAACTTTATGTGCTAAAAAACTCAGAAATATTTATTTTTTATGTGTCATAAATGTTGAAAATATGTGATAAAAACAGGAAAATATGTGACAAAAATAAAAACATTTTGTAACAAAAACAAACTATAACATGTATTTTAAACACCTGAAATTAGTTTCTAAATGATTACCTCTTAGCGAGATATTTTTTGGAAGAGTTGCAGTGGATCACCATAGTTTTCTCCAAATTCTCCATTGTAAATCTGTGACGATTATCTCTAAATAGCATCTTATATTGTGAGAAAGATAGCTCCACGTCACAAGAAACAATTCTTGCATATTTGAAGCACGAAATGTCACTAACGCTGAAATTTTACAAAGCTTCCACTTCCTCTACTTCACCTCCTTCCAAAACACATGCAATTTGGCACAATGTTTGAAAACCTTGGTTTTTCCCAAAAATTTCTGTACATTTAGATCCAGTGAGTTCTTTCAGTTTCGTTTCTACTATGCGGACTTCACCAATGGAAGCTGCCAAAGTGTTCGCGGACGATTCAAGCTTTCATATGGAATTAGAAAGAATGGACAGGTTTGTTGAGATGTATGCCAATTCGACTTTTAAGGAGGGCTCCATCAACAGTTCTTGCAGAATTCTTCTTTGTCGTGATCATTTACAACAGATACAATTTTTTCAAAGTTCTGGGCATAACATCTGCATCGCGCAACTACAGGTGTAGGGGGAAGGGGAACCTCAGGACATTTTTGTTTAAAAATGTCTATTCTTCTAGGCGACTTAAAAACTTTCTTCCCATTTGAAACCAGTTTATCGACATTGGGATAAAGAGCTCTTATCTTTTCACATATTCTATGCAATGCATAAGCCACACATGTAACGTGCACCATTTTGGGGTAGCTAACGGCAAGACCACTGCATGTAAGCTGCAGCATCTGCCAAGAGAAGAACATTGTCAAATTTTATGCCTTCCGGCCACAATAGCTGCATTGCTTCATTAAAAAGCCTTGCTATCGTTACGTGTAGCCAGCCACAGCTACTTACAGCTATTTTCTCCCAATAGGATCGTAGGCGAGGTGCCAGAAGTCTGCCAGCGAGAGTGTTCAAAGACAAAACAAACCTAGCACTCTCGATATGAAAGAGGTGCGGAGAATAAACATTTTTCCTTCCAGGATTTCGAGGTAGATGAAGTCAATGAGCGATTTTATGTATTTAAAATGAAAATTCGCAAAATATGTATTTACATACGGAAAACTGGAAAATATGTGTTTTTATGTAAAATAAAATTTGCTGTGTTGACATATAAGGCTATGATCAGAATTTTGGCAAAAATGAGGGTCTCTATCTTATCGCAGAAAAAACATTTATTTACCTAAAGTTCCTTTCCCTAATAATTACTGTCCTTGGACTGTCACGAGTTGAATTTAGTAAGTCACACAAATCGCAGGAGATGTAGGCCTACATATCGTTGTGCACTGAAAGTTAACCATCCAAACAATAGCAAGTGGACTTCGTGTTCAATATTTTCAGCAAATCTAAAGTTTCTACTACCAGTAAACAAGTACTGACAGAGAAGAAACCGCTAATGTCTATCATGATTTTTAAGTATAATGGCTTTGTTTCTCAAACAAATTCGTCAAATTGACTGGTTGTAAAGTTAACTTACTTGTCAAAAGCAAATTTTTTCTCGCAAACATGACTCAAACGATGATATCATACCATACCATAATACCTCCAATTTTCTTTGTTTAGCTATAAATAACATCAGAAGTATGCTGATTTCTCGTCCAACCTGTATGCCATGCATTCATAGAAAAATACGATTTCAACACTTACCTCTGCGCAAGTTCTGCTTGACATTAGTATAACTACCCATAATCTCGCGATGATGGTCAGTATGGCCATATATTTCGTAATATCATCCAAAATTGAGGACTGGTTCGAAGGAAATGAACATATAACTGTGTAAAATGCAAATAAGGTTAAACACACAATATACAGCACGTGTGATAATATAGGGAAGGCGAAATCCTCGTTCATATGTTTCATGAGTTGACACAATTCAAAATGCAGATGTCTGAGGCAGTGAAGTTCGTTGGAAGGGGATTGTTGCCTCTGAAAGTTTCCTTTGGTTGATACTGGGCATTGTTGCAGTGCAGAAACTACAGAGTTCAGTATAGCAAAATTCCGCTTCAAAATGTACAAAATATTAACGAACCAGATCTCAATTACAATATGCTGAATGTCCAACAACAAGATGCAAATCATTTTAGGATTGACGTTAAAAACGTTCGAAAAGTAGGATATATAAGGTACACTTAAAACAAGTGCAACAGTTACTAACTGTAAATACATTTTCCGTCTCAGTTTGATGTGAAAACTTGCGATGTCACTTAACAAATATGATATGCTGTAAGAGAGTTTTCTTAGCAGATCAGAAGTTTCTTTCGAGGATTTGAGTGTAAAAGACAGAGACCCGAAAAAAGTAATTGTGTAAGGGACAAGGTACAACAATCTTTCAAACATGTCCTCCGAATTGATAACATTTCCAAAGGAATGTACTATTTCTAGAAAACAAGGAAAATTGACACTTATGTGCACAATAAGGCTATATACAACAGCTATAGGTGAAAACACTGATACATGTCCAGAAATTAACTTCACATCATGTACCGGCATAAGGCCAAGCGCTTTAGAAATGAACTTAAGGATTGTGAAGCTTGATAGAAGGCTCATGTGAGATCCAACAATGTTGACTGACATGGTACTCAAAGAATCGCAAGGTAGTGATAACAATGTTGCTCCTTCATGTTACAAGCTCTTATATGTGTTGACAGAACCGAATCTGCTGCGCTGACTGACTGACTATTAGCTTGATTAGAAGCAAAATTGCGACAAATTACTATAGAATTCTCCATGCAATATTTACTTTAAGTGGGAAGTAATGACTCAATCAAATTTTGAACATTAACATCGCTCACAATCTTGGCACACATTTTAAATTAATTTTGTTATGTGTACATGAAAGTGCTTTTCTGGTACCCACCCATAGTTAATATCATGTATGGCCTACATTATTGTTTTCATTAAACTTAATGTAATGCATAAGAACAATCGATGAGAGTTAAATTTAAGGACCAGATCATCGACGCTAGTGCACATGCGCAACTGGACGAGTCCAGTGTCAAAATAGGGAAGATGGGTTGAAAGCAGACAGCGGTAGCTTCCGTGAAAATCAACTTTTTTCCACTTCGAAAGGGTTTGTTACGAGTTGTCACAGTTATCACAAACGCAAAAAGCAAGCGATAATAAACAACAGAACGCATACATGAGCAAAATACTGATCTCATCGCATTGTTTCACCTACTTCCCCCTTTCAGCTTGGACTCGCCCACTGCATTTTCCTCAGTCGAAGTAAAAACTTTCAGACTGACCCAACAGAACCACAATTGTCAAGCCAACAATAAGCTGACACCAAAGCTCTGATATGTAAACGGAAGAAAAAAAACTTTGTCCAAGAAGGGGACATCAATGATAAGTACTAATAGACCCTAATCTTCCTCTGTTTTCCTTATTATTAATGGTATATGCCCATCATCAGTATTCTAACATGAATGACATTTTTGTAAGGTAAATTGATTTCATTCATTTTAATGAAAACATAATCCGAAGATAACAGTTTTACCGTGTGAAAATTCTGAAATTACAGCACTGGCAATAAGCAATATTTGAAAGCTACTTAATAGACAAGGGGAACGAGAACCTGAGATGTGTCGAAGTATATAATGGTTGTTTAGTTCCCTAAACATTTGCATTGTGATTTACTTGTCAAGTGGGTAACTCCATGTTCAATGAAGAAGAAATTTCAGGTCCTCTGGTGTGAGGTGAGCCCAAAGCAACTTTAACTGAGTAGTGTGGAACTCTTACTGAATGCTCTAACAGTGAGCAAACACTTTTCATTTCTTGAAGCCCACATTGGTGAGGTGGTAAAAATCAGGACAACGTTATAGCCATTCGAGCGAGGCTGCAATGTCCCCGAGCAAACTCAGTTATTGGGCATGGTTTTTCCCTGAATGAGGCATGGTATCCAGACAAATTCCGTGACGTTATACTAGCTCAGATCATTACGTGTGGTGATTTTTTAAAACATATATACAATTTTGATTTTCTATTACCAAGAAATACGTTTCTTTCTCGCTAAGTTCAATAAATGGTAAATGCAGTCACTAGCGTGTGCAGGATTTTTTCGGAGGGGCTGGAATTATAAAAGTAGATATTACATAGCTGTTTCCTACGTACAGGAAATATTCATTATAAAATATTAGGCAAAATCCCTTTTAACCTTCATTTTTAAAATTGTTCAAAGCCAAACGTGGTATCCGAGGTCATTTTAAGAAGATTTTGGATTCACCACTCTGGTTTTTCCGGAGTTCTTTTCTGCTTTCATTTGACCATTTTTATTTTCTCAAACATTCTCAATTTGCTCTCCCCTGCGTAAGTCAGTGCATGCACTAGAATACATGACTCATTCGATGCTGTCATACTGATCCTGTCTACTGCTACCAAATATTACATTTTTGCTTCATTTTAATGGAAGTTTATCACCTCATCAGATAGACGGTGACTTCTCGTTCACATAATATATAAAGCATTCGAAGACATGAGAAATACAAGTGCTGAAAACTTACCTCTACACATGTTCTGCTTGACATTATTACAAGTACATATATTCTCACTATGTTGGCAAATGCAGATACAAATGTAGTAGTTTCAATCATAATAGAGAATGATTCAGATTGAATTAAATATATTAGTACATAAAATAGAAATAAGGACGAAAACATAGCATACATTACGTGCGATAAAATAGGAAAGGCGAAAGCTACGTTCAATTGTTTCGTCAGTTGGAACAATTCAAAATGAAGATGTCTGAGGCAATGAAGTTCGTTGGAATGAAATTGTTGCTTCTGGTGGTTTCCTTTGGTTGACACTGGTCGTTGTGGCAGTGCAGATACTGCAGCGTTCAACATGCTGAAATTTCGCTTCAGAATGTGCAAAATATGAACAAACCAGATTTCAATCACAACATACTGTATGTTTATTAAGAAGTTGCCCAAGAGTTGAAGGACTACAGAAAAGTTCGAAATGTATGGTACGGAAGTTATAAAATAAACAAACACATTTGTTATTAACTGTATATATATGGTCTTTTTCAATTTGCTATGAAAACTTGTTAAGTCACTTAATAAGTATGCTGTACTGTGCGAGAGTTTTTCTAGAATATCAAGAATATTCTGAGATGATTTAATAGCAAAGAACACCGTCCCAAAGAAGGTAATCGTAGTAGGGAATAAGAACAAGAACACTTTAAACACGTCCTCAGACTCTCTGACAGTTGGAAAGGTATGTATTAAAATATGAAAATAAGGAACATTGAGAACCACATGAACAAAAAAAGCTGTATGCAACCATTATAGGTGAAAATTGATATGCATGGCAAGAAATAACTTTCACATCACGTAACGGCATTAGGCCAAGCACTTTAGAAACTAATTGTAGGATTGTGAGACTTGGTAGAAGGCTTGTGTGAAATCCAACAGTGTTGACTGGCATTGTACACGAAGAATTGCAACCCAGTGATAAAATTTCTACTTCCTGAGGCTAGTAGAAGCTCACACATTTGTGGATCGAACTTAATTTGCAGTCATTGAATGGCTCGCTATTTGCTTGATTAGAAGTAAAATTGCTGTGAAATTGCTATAGATTTTTCCTAATTTAACCAAGAAACAAATCCAATTTTGAACACTTAAGTTGTTTTACAGCGTTGACATACTTTCAATATAGAAAGGTGTTTTCCTCGTACTCACCCATAATTAACACTACTTTAAATTAATTAAATTTCATAATTCAAAGAACTTTGATGTGAAGTAAAATTTTCGAAAAAAAAAAAAGGAAGGCACCAATTTTTTCTTCCTTTCAAACTAGGGCTACAATGATTACAATAGTTTCGTCATATCAGTGACGTTAACTGTATATTTCACCAATTAGTCTTATGATGAATTAACGTACCTACAGTACATGGTGTCAGCGAGTTACGCGGTTCATCAACTAGATGAAAAAGCCCATGTTAAATATCCACACTCTCTCCACGACAGACAAAAATGGCAGATCACATATTCCTATACAAAATTGCCAATGGTAATATCAAAGGCGGGTACTATTATAGTATGAGGGAAACACCTACGAATCATATATTTCGGACTTCTTTACATTGCTAACGTGTTATTTTCGAATGTGGAACATTTCTTAAGGTGAAATAATGCATTTCTAACTAAGAAAATGTCTATTTCTTCTATTTACGAGTACTTACTGTTACTTGTTGTTTCGAATCTGTAACAGATTATGGCCGTGATAGCGTACTGGTTTAGGGGGCATTCTGAGAGTGTTTTGTCGATTTATGCAGTGTTGCAACCTCGTTCACCGGAAAATATCTACTTTCGTGCTAGGATTTGAAATTATGCTAATACGTCGCAAACCATTGACGTTAGCATCACAAACCATTGACGTTAGCCCCACAAACCACTGGCGATAGCCCCAAAAACCATTCACGTTAGCCCCAAAAACCATTTTCCGTAAGGTTATGTTAGGTTAAGTTAGGTTAGGCAAGCATAGTTAAAAAAAAATGAAAAATACTCGACACGTCATGTTCTAGTGAAAACACGGCGAGGCTGAAACACTGGCTACGGGGTTGCATCATCTTAACATACGGAGCATTGCACTCTCGTGCAGAAAGCAAATGGCGGGAGCAGACACAGCGTGTCGGACAGAGATTTTCGCAGAAAACAACACGCATTCATATTAAAATGAATCAAATCTACATTCAGGAACTTCCACAACGCTAAAGAAAATGATGTCCGTAAGTACTTTCTCCTGTAAATTTGAAGGAATCCGTTTCCCTCATACGATAATGTTACCCAAAGGCGATCACAAATTCCAAGAAATTCACTTTCAAGTGCCGTCTCGTATAACAAGAACCATTCAAATTTTCGCTTGTCAGAAGCATAGATTATACCTCACCCAGAGTTCTCTGTTACACATACTACCCAACTAATACAAGAATATATGTTGAAAACAGAGCACGTTTTAGAATGTTTTGTAAAAATTTGTGAGTCAATTTACCGCATGTAATTTTACCTTCTGTTGTTATTTTCTCATGTTAATAGCCTACATTACATTCCAATGTAAAATGGCTAATGCTTTATTTAGAATCCTTTGTTAAATACATAATTAAATAACAGTTAGTGAGGATAATAATAATGGTAGTAAACACATTGTAAATATCACGTGCGATGCGAAAGTTCCGTTAAACTGTTTCAAGTCGATAAGGACACGCAATTGTCAAATAGCTTTCAAAACTTTCAGCACAGTCAAGCTTAGCCATTCCAAAATATATTATTTTTCACTTTCTGGTTTCTAAGTCGTTCAATCTGTTTTCTTCACGGGATTGCAGAACTGTATCAAAATCACTACGTACGTCATAATACACGCAGCCATCTGCAAAATAAATAAGAAACAAATCAATACCACTTGACTCATAACAACGTTTAGATATGTGGATGTATTCGTCAACCTCTGTAACTTTGCAGCAAGTTAACTGCATAAACGAAAAAGTAAAAGCTCAAACTGCCAGCTTTAATACACGCAACGCTGGAGAACTTGAAATTGGAAAAGGAGTCGAGTGACTTTCAGTACATAATGATAGTATGCATCTTTATGTGCATACAATTGTCTATATGTAATACACGCACAATGAAATCCATGCGTTTCGAAGACAGACTGTGGAAAGGTCCTTGCTTTCAACTATTATTAGAAACATATTTTCTACTAAATAGCACACATAAAATATGAAATAGACTGCGAGTAATAATTTTCTGTATTAGTTTCAAGGGAGAATGTGACAATTGTGCTTTTGAAATGCAAAAATGGTATATTATACTAAGAAATTGGATATGCATTTATTATGTAACGCAATTTCCTCCAAGAGTACGAATCAGAACATATTCTCAGTTTGTCGGCTATGGACTCTTGACGAACAGTTAATGAAGATAACTTATATAGTAATTAATTAGCAATTTTGATCCAATTTGATTATACAAAATTTTACGGATCTTTGTATCATTCGCGGTTCGATGAATGAAGAACTAGAGATAACTAGTCTTATTGGCATTTTAATGACAAATATATTCTTCTTAACAGATTCTCTCGGGTTATCGATCAGGTGAGTTCTGGAAAAGTTCCCGACCTTTCGAGAGTTAACTCCACTCTCATCTTCAGGAGTGTCCTATGGGAAGTCACCAACCAACAACCAATTGATACCCAGATAATAAAAAAGGAATGGAAATAGATTGGACATACCCTTCGGAAACCTGCTGGATCTATAGAGAAATCTACATTATATTGGAATGCTTAGGGAAACCGAAGAGTGGCCGACCTAGGAAGACCTGGAAAAAATCAATTGAAGAAGAAGCCTTGGAAATAGGAAAATCAAGGAACGAAATTAAGAAGATGGCTGTCAACATGACCAGATGGAGAAGTTTCACAGATGCCAATGCTCCAAAAGGAGCAACAGGAATTAGGAGACCTACTATAACGGCTGGGGATACGTCGGGCCGACCCCCCGACTTCCAATACCGGTTGAAGATCTCCACGCTTAGAGGTGACGAATGAAAGCGTGGGAGGGAGACCGGCAGTCGGTACGCCTAGGCCCTTCATGGGCTGTTGCGCGACGGATTATTATTAAAGTCATCTTCAGTAGAAAGTGACGTTAGCTCTCGAAATCTTTGGAAACATTTCCAGAACTCACCTGGTCGATAGACGGAGATAAGCTTTTCATCATTCGTCTCCAGGAAAGCTTCAACGCTTAGTTCAAATAAATTCTTAGTTGTATTTCTAGGGAAAAGTACGGCAGGAAAACGAACGAGTTGATTGAGTATCACGTCAAGCTGATGTTAACAGGGAATTCTTTCAACTCACCAAATTTCACATTTGTAACTCGAATGGTTTTGGTGTCGCAGCAAATGTATCCATTGTTGACTTTCAATTGCTTAACCCACCATACACAGATAAAAGAGCTAAAATAATTTATGTCCTCTGAAACTAGCACTAGTAAGTTCTTAGATTGTATATAATTTTCGAACTTTATATTTGCTTGTTTCCACGTTATCGACAGGCCACTATTGATTGATTGTTGTCTCCCACGTCCAGGCCGATTGAGGTAGTTTATTAGCCTTTGAGCTGCTGCTTTGTAGGTCTCTCTCTTCACCCCAAGTATTTTTTCTCTTAGCTCTAGTAATTTCTGAGATGGAGATTGTTTACACGGTTGATTGATTCATTTGCTGTATTTTTATTTCGCTTTTCTGCCACTTTCGGCTAATCGCGAAGATGAGGATGAGTGATTATATGATTAACTTTATGAAGGGACACATATAGAACACTCCTGCCTAGGCCGGTATTCGAGCCAGGGTCTCTCGGTGTCGTAGCGCGTTGTGATAACCACTCCGCCCCGTAGGTTGGCATTTCTTACATGTATAGACATAAGCGACCGTGTCCTAAGGGTGCTTTTTCATCTTGACTGAATAGTACCATTAAATTAGAATAAAAGATCTTCAAATATTACATTACATTGCTATTTTCATTATGCTTGTACTTCAATTCACATCTATTGGAAGGTTATTACATTCTTTAACTGGCAACATTTGATTATTTTTTTAGGATAGAAAATGAGAACTTCGTTCCACTTATATTCTAGTATGTGCACAACCTGGGATGAAAACACACACTATACATGTGCATATGTATCATTTATGAGAAAAGTAAAGATATTTTACACTTACGGAATGCAGCAACGTCATGTCCAGAGGAAACATTCCACAAGCTGTCAGTTGGATCTTTCTGTGGTCGAGCTCAGCTGCGAACAGTTCGAGCTGGAAAAAAGAATAGATTGTTGCACTACAAGAATCAAGTAGACCCAGTATAAACTATTTAATTATGCTTTTCATGTAACACGTCAAGTTTACCCAAAAATATATCAGCAATCATTTTTGCTCTTTTAAAATGACGCGTGTTTTCAATTTTTAGCAGAACCACAAGAAACATTACAGGAGAGTTTAGACAACTAGAAAGTGCAGGGAGAAAAGTTGGTTTACAATAAACCAAGGAAAGACAAAATAAAGGGTGTCTCAAAATTATGGCATTTTTTAAATCGTAACTTAACAACACTGCGAGGAATGTGGCGTCACGTAACGTGCGAAACATGAATCAGAAAGAAGAAGAAGAAGACGAAACATGAAGTAGGTGCCATGCCATTGAGTTATCATGGAGCAGTGGAGTGGTGCACAGGGCGCATACACTGTGAAAGCGAATTATAAGAATAACGACCTTCAAAAGGAAAAGGCCCATGATGCCAGACGATGGCACTGTACTCCATACAGTCACTTTTTTTTCATTCAGTATCCGCGGGTTTTCAAGGGCCCAATATCGTAAATTTTGCTTATTGACGAAGCCATTGAGATGAAAATGGGCCTCGTCTGACATCCACAAACAAGCAATTCCAACATTAAGGCAGTTGTTTGGCCAAACGGTAGCCAACATCCAGACGTCATCTTCAAAACATGAAGTCCATCTTGTGAATGAATAACATGTTTACAATTAATTGCATACCCTGTACTATTCATCTACATGAATACACTAGCTTCGAAGTTCATCTTCTATTATTTTCCATTTCAAAATGTCCCATATTTTTAGACACCCTTTAACTGCTTATGCCAACAACGAGACAACCGGAAAATGAAGTGCCAGAATTTAAATACCTAGGATCACGGAAGGAAATGAATAAGAAATAGTGCTCCGCAGTACTATACGGAACAAAATGCTGGTACGTACATGACAAGAAAAGATGAGACAGCAGTGAACACCTGGGAAAGGAAAGTTCTGAGGAAGATTGAGAATGGAGAATACGAACAAATGCAGAACTAATGAGGTTACATGGATAACCTGATTTAGTAACGAAGTAAAATAAGACGGTCCAAGTGGCTTGGACACATTGAAAGGATGGAGGAGAGCAGAGCGGCGAAAACAGTTTTCTGCGGAAAACCAGGAGGTAGAAGAATGAAGGAAGAGGTGGCTGGAGGATGCAGAGGCAGATCTAAGGCAGCTGGGAGTGAAGCGATGGAGACAGAAGGCTGCAATCAGAGAAGAATGGACTAGGATCAAGGCCTATAGCGCCATGGGGTAAGGTAAAGAAGTAAGGAAACAAAAACATAGACTGTTACATTAAAAGGCTGAAGTAAAGTCAGTATAAGTATTTCATTACGCTTTAGATGTATTAGAGGCAACATCTCTACTTTACTCAAAAGTAAATAAAAGTAATATTCTTTCCCCTGTTAAAATGACATATTTCGTGTGTGTTGAATAGTGTACAAGTGCAGAAGATGTAACTCCAATCAGTTATGACAAAGAGACAAATGTACTACTGGTAGTACTTCCAAATCTTTAAATTTTGAACCAGAAATTTGCAATTTTTTATAGTCTTGTTACTAAAACAAATACAATTGTCTTGCGTCTAGTTACCTCTTCCTTCAAATCAGGAGCAATGTCTCTTCGAATGTGTTTGTGCACAATAGCGCCAGTTGAATTAGCCTGTTACAAAAAAGTTAAAATCAATTAGCATACTGAATCAATTATTTCTAGTTCCACTAAATCATCCGTTTAAACCATAATTTTCTTGTATTATCGATGGTTATTTATTTCTGCCAAACTTTTTGGAAGGCAAGGATTATATTTGGTTCAAACGGTTTTGAAGGACAGCACCAAAGAAGATTTATGGACACTGCTACATATGTTAATATGCATAGAACATTAATCAGAAAGTTTACCTTTCGTCGACTGGATCTAGCATCCTTTCTTATTGTTCAATAAATATCCAATTCTTTATCTATTTGAAATTAATTTCCTTACCACGACAGTTGTTTTTATACAATTTTTTGCGACCTTAACTACACGCGTGCTGTTATCTCAATTCTCGTATCGCTTTTTACCTGTTCATGTATTAACAACAACAATTAATTTACATATTTTAATTAATATTGTATTAATTTAATATAATTATAATAATTAAATTTTAACCTTTATATTATTATTCTAAAAAACTTGGCTCGAACACCCCCTTCGAATATATTTCTAGATACATATGTGGCTGGCCATGACCTGTGTAGGTAAAGATATTGGGGAGAAATTGTTTAGCTCATGCAGCGTGGTGTAAAGCACTATACACATGGCAAATATTGTAGATCAAAGTTCATTTCATGAGTCACTTCAGTCAGCTTTACCAAGCTGTGACTGTGCAAGTGTTCACTCAGCAGTCGCGCACCGAAAGATCTGCTGAAACAGCACATAGACCGGCCTATTGCATCAGATCTTTTTACGGACCATATAATTTTTTAAACATCTATGAATGAGGCATCGAAATCACAGGCCAGTTAAGAACATAGTGACCGCGAAAGAAATATGGTGTCACATTATCCTACACGTGTAGTGTTTTAAACTCACATGTGGAATTGTTGTTTTCTTTTGATCAAAACCAAATTTTCTTTCTTGCGAACGACTCACACGAAGTTGCCAATGCCAATACCACAGACAAAGGTAATACATTTGTCTGTGCTAATACTCTCCAGTTGTACCAGATATCCTACTATACTACTATATTTATTTAATTTCAATCACACAATCACGAACCCAATGACTTTTTGTTTATCTGAAGAAAAAAAGCGTTCATAGATAAATACATTCCTGAAGCCTTACCTCTGCACACGTTTTGCTTGACATTTGGACAAGAACATATATTCTCGCTGTGTTGACAAATGTGAACACAAATGCAGTGGTTTCAATCGTAAATTAGAAAGATTGAGAGGGAATTAAGTATATAAATCTGTAAAATAAAAATAAGACTGAAAACATAATGTAAATCACGTGTGATAAAATAGGGAAGGCGAAAGCTACATTCAATCGTTTCGTCAGTTGAAACAATTCAAAATGGAGATGTCTGAGGCAGTGAAGTTTGTTGCAAGGAGATTGTTGCTTCTGATGGTTTCCTTCGGTTTAATCTGGTCGTCGTTGCAATGCTGAAAATGTACCGTTCAACATGCAGAAATCATGTTCCATAATATGCAAGATATTAACAAACCAGACCTCTATCACAATATGCTGAGTGCTAATTATCAAAGTATCAAGCAAACGAAGGTCTGAAACGAGGTTAGAGAAGTTCGAAATATGTGGTACACAGGCTATGAAATGACCAATCAGAACTGTTATAGCTGGATATAAATTGCCCTTTTCAGTTTCCTATGAAAGCTTGCTGATGTACTCGATACATAAGCTGTACTGTGTGAAAGTGTTTCTAGAATATCAAGTATATTCCTTGATGATTTGATAGCAAAGAACAAAGTTCCAATAAAAGTAGTAGTGAAAGGAATTAAGAACAGGAACATTTTAAACACGTCCTCAGAGTTTTTAACAGTTTCAAAGCCATATAGTAAAACACAAATGTAAGGAACATTGAGAACTACATGCATAACAAAGCTATACATAACAATTATAGGTGAAAACTCAGATATATATATGATCAGAAATCACGTTCATATCACGTAACGGCATTAGGCCAAGCACTTTAGAAATGAACTTCAGGATTTTCAAGCTCGATTGAAGGGTTATGTGAGATCTAATGTAACTGACATTGTACTCAGTAATAAAAATTTTACTAGTGAGTATAGAAGTAACTAGCACGTTTTTGATCGAACGCAATCTGTAGATTACTATAGATTTTTCCATGCAATGTTTACTTTAACCACATTAAAGTCATTTACAATCTTGGCTCACTTTTATAACATTTTCATTCGTAGTAAGTACGTGACGACTTTTCGTAGCACCCTCCCATACGTCCACGTTAAAGATTTTATTAAATTTAATACAATTCAAAGTAAGAATTGATGCAAAGTGACATTTAGAAACAGAACATTTATTTTACATAGTTGTGCCGAAAATATTGCAATAACAGTAAGATATCGGGTTTTCACACCAATTTTTTTCATGCTCAATGCCGCATCAATTTTAAAGTTTTAGTAAAGTTGTTAATTGTTGTAGAGTTAATAGTTGTAGTTTTCTCAAAGAGTATATGTAACAGCATCAATATTACAACCAAGTACTAATTTCTAGTTTAAGTAGTCGAGATGAGAATGAAAATTCTGACATAGAAAATGTTGTTGATCGGTCACAAGCAGTTATGGTTATGGACCGCCTCGTAAATATAGTTTTGAAATTTTCAGTATATGACAGCTTTGCAGACGGTCAATTTTCCTGTGCATGTGCAGCTTAGTCTCGAAAAGAGTAACAGTGCTCGGAAATGCATCGCATCATGGTGTGTTTTGGTTGGTAAAATACTTGCTGCAAATTATATTGATTAAAAAATGTTTCCTGTTACAGCGTAGAACAGTACTAAATTGGGTCGATAATCTCTCCCAATGACGCCAAAAGTAACCGTCAAAGATCGACTTGCTCATCATGTAAAGTTTGCAACGGAAGCGCTGGTAATAACTCGAGCTGATAATGTAGCAGTTGCAACAGTATGTCCTCACAATTTAACGTACAGAATATGCACGATAATATAAATACATCAACTGTGTGCTCTTTCTTTTTGTTCATTCTAAACACATTTCACAGACAAACAAATATAATGCCAACACTTACCTCTGCACAAGTTCTGCTTGACATTAGTACGAGTACATATATTCTCGCTATGCTGGTAAATGTGTATACAAATGCATTAGTGTCAATCGTGTATGAGAATGATTGGGAGGGAATTACGAATATAAATCTGTGAAATACAAGTAGGACTGAAAACATAATATATATCGCGTGTGATAAAATAGGAAAGGAGAAAACTCCGTTCAGTTGCTTTATCAGTTGGAACAATTCAAAATGAAGATGTCTGAGGCAATGAAGTTCGTTGCAAGGAGATTGTTGTTGTTGGTGGTTTCCATCGGAAAACACTGGTCGTTGTGGCAGAGCTGAAACAGCAGAGTTCAACAAGCAAAAATTCCACTTTACAATGTGCAGAATATTAACGAACCAGATTTCAATTACAATATGCTGTATGTTCATTAACAAGTTGCCAAAGAAATGAAGGACTACAATGATGAAAGGGAATTCTAATATATATGGTACAGAGGGTATAAAATGAATAAGCACACTGATTGCTAACTGCAAACGTATTGCCGTTTTCAGTTTGCTAGGAAAGCTTGCTAAGTCGCCTAATACATATGTTGTACTATGTGAGAGTTTCGTTAGAATATCATGAATATTCTGAGATGATTTAATAATAAAGAACAGAGTTCCAAAGAAAGTAGTAGTTAAAGGTAATATGGACAAGAACAATTGAAACACGTCCTCAGACTTTCTAACGTTAGCGAAAGTATAGCAAAAAACAAAGAAATATGGAAAGTAAAGAGCTACATTCACAATAAGGCTGTATCCAACAATTATAGGTGAAAACTCAGCTTCATGACCAGAAATTAGCTTCTCATCACGTAGCGGCATGAGGCCAAAAACTTTAGAAACAAATTTAAGGATTGCAAAGCTTGATGAAACACTCATGTGAGATCGAACAGTGTTGAGAGACATGCTAGTTAAAGAATTTCAACACAGTGGTAAAATTTCACTTCGTGAGTCTAGTTGAGCCTAACACATTTGTTAGCAAAGAACAGAGCTTCAAAGCTGATGGAACTAAATTGAATGACTGGCTATTAGCTTGATTAGAATCCAATTGCGACGAAATTGCCACAGATTTTTCCTATCCAATATCTACGTAACATTGATGGCAAATGAAACATCAAACATTATCGTCGTTTACAGTCTTTAAGTAGTTTATGTTATGCTTGCTAATTAGTATTGTCTTGGGGTACATTAAGTTTTCATCAAGCTTATTACAATTCAAAGGAACAATTGATGTCACGTGAAATTTATATTTTAAAAAACTGCATCGATTTTTTCAGACTAGTGCCCAACAATAGAATGATTCTGTCAATACAATACCATTTAATGTATCTTCACACCAAATCTTGTTTTGTATGTTTAATATCATAAAATATTGAACGTTTTAATTAGGGTATTAACTTGGTAAAATAAATGGTTGTGCATTTCTCCAATTAATATCAATGTTACAGCGATATATAAATTTTAGTTGGAACAAATTGTTACAACTTCAAATCGAACAAACCGTAAAAGCTTTGAGATCATATTTTGACATATAAAGAATGCCAATTCTATGTACCATGGAAACCAAGAAAATGAATTCTTATGTTATGGGAGAATGGATAAGATAGTTTCGAAAGCTTTCAGTATATGGCAGTACAACACAGATTTGCTGATGCTGTAGTCTTTCTTCGCATACATAACTTCTTAAAAGTTTAAAACAAGAGGTGTAAGAAGCCCCTTGAGACAGGGTACAAGTGCAAGGTTGTAAAGGGACCTGCACAAGACCAAGACAACACATTAAAAAGTAAGAATAAACTAAAAACTTACTCACAGACAGTGGAAGAGAACCATCAATTCGTATAAAGCTATACACATTTCTTAAAATACTGTCGTCATCTTCCAGCAGGGATGACAAACAGTAGGGAAGATGAAAAGTCTGCCTGAGGAAAGCAAAGTCGGCAACTGCATTTTCAAGAAGAATATGCCAAACACTTTAGCCTTTGCAACAAGTGACCATGGGTGAGACGGCTGTGTACAATACGCAGTCGAGTTAGAAAGACCTCTTGACGCGAGGGACGGGACTGCACGTTCAATTAAAATATGCAACGAGGATTTCCAATGGAAACAACCGAATAATTTTAAAACAATTTAATGATAAAAATCGTATACACTGAGTGAATTGGTGTAAAATGCATTAATTCACCTTGGTGAAAAGACTCAAGAATATTACCTAAATGAAAGAAGTGAAAAAATATGACAAAACAATACGCCGAATATTGCGAAAAATGACAGGAAAATGTCGAAAATCGGGGAAAATAACCTAAAACCTGAAAAACATGTCACTTTAAAATTAATTTTTTGGGTTCTAGACGAAGTGTAATATTGTGTATATTTAATGGGCATCATCGTGTCAGAGATGTCAGAAAAAATATGACATTCATCAACTTCCGCTCCCTAGTGACTAGCAATTCTTTTTATATCACCTAGCGGTATAAGTTTGAGTTTGGTTTTTAATTACATTTTTATGCACAGATAAGCTAATCGGGACTGCAAGTGGGATCCGAACTTCTATGTATCTCCACTTGATATAAAACACAAGACCTCGTGAATACAATGCGACAACGTTACTACTACGTCGCCAGGCAAGTCCTTTAAATGTATAAGACCAACTAATTTAAATGACAACACACAAAAAACCTAAACCTGGAAAGAAGTTTAGGGTGAGATTTTAAAGTGTAGATTTGGTTGTTTCTGTATTCGTCATAATGCAGTGAAAATGGCAGTCGTAAATTAACAAGAGGCTAGTAAATACTAGGTCATTCAAATATGACCGGGACTGACTTTTCAACCTCCCATGCGCAGCAGTTGTGCGTCATTGGAAGAATAGAGGCGCAATCCCCACCCTCCCTCCCGCGCAGGTCAGAACCTGCTCAGTCGTGTCTGAGTATTACGAGAGTGATGAGCGTACAAAAGGTTCCGCGGAGTGTGGAACAACGCATTGTGATCAAATTTCTCGTTGGAGAAAATGTCCAGCCATCTGAGATTTTTCAGAGAATCAAACAACAGTATGGGGAAGAGTGTCTCTCCCGAACCTTGTGTTCGAGTGCTGTAAGTACTTCAGAGAGGAGAGAGCGCGCGTGGAGAATGAACTGCATGATCGTCGGCCGCGAACATCCGTCATCCCGACAAACATTGACCGTGCTAATGAGGTTTTTCGTGAGGATAGGTGCATCACCATCAAAGAACTTGCATCAGTGATGGTAGTGTACAAAACTTACATGGTGTAGAGAATAGGAGATACATTTTTGAAGTCCATAGTGACAATCGATGAAACGTGGGTTCACTACTTTATTCCCGAGTTCCAGAAGTCATCACGTCAGTGGCAGCATTCTGGTTCTCCTAGACCCAAGAAAGCGCGGAGGACCCGTTCGGTAGGAAAAGTAATGGCAACGTTTTTTTTTTTTTTTTTTTTTTTTTTTTTTTTTTTTTAACTGGAAGGTGGTTGTCCATGTAGACTTTCTTAAAGATGTCATAACAGTTACTGCAGCTTATTAAAGTGAACGAAAAGATCCGATTCAAGCGGAAGAGGGGTGGAAAGCGGGTAGCCTTCCTTCAAGACAATGCACGGCCTCATACAGCCAAAGCAACTATAGCAATCCTCAGCAAATTGAAAAGAAATCTTCTGCCATACCCGCCATACAGTTCAGATTTGGCCCCAAGTGATTTCAACCTGTTTGGAAGGCTTAAATCAGAATTGGAAGGCACGCGGCTTGCGGATAATGACTCCGTCATCGGCAATTTTCGGAAGAGAATACGCAGCCAACCGAAGAGATTTGGAGGGGAGTACTTTGAAGGGTGACATGTGAAAATATAAGTACTTGACAATAAAGTATTTGGGGGAAAAAATCAGTTCTGGTCATATTTGAATGACCTAGTAGATTAAAAACCAAGTTGAGACGGAATTATTACAGACTTTCCAATTGCTTTGAGTAGACATGTCGTCTTCAAGCACTGAAAGTGCACCGTGTTTCAGGAGATATTTTAAGTTTGAAGTGTGTTCCATTTAAGTATATTATATATATTATTCCAATTAATTAGCCGCGGTGGCTAAGGCTAAATACAAATTATTTGGTAAGGTTTTAAGAGTAATTGATGGGACACTAACAATGATGTGGAATTCCTTAATTCGTAACGAGTTGTGTTAACCAGTAACCACAGAGGTAGTCGCTTTTATATTTCCATCATAACAGCAATATTGACAATACTTATCGATTGATGTTGCTCGTTGTGGATAAAAATAGTGATTCATTTTGCAATGAAGTTTTACTGTGTTTTGTGTGCCGCTCCAAAACCAATACATCTTTCATTGTTTGATGAATTGATCTCAGTTTCAATATAATTTTTCAATTTATAGGAAGAAACATTTAAGAAAATTAAATGATCGTTCCTTAATTCTCTAGTGGCATCAGGAGAAGACACACGAGGGGAAATATTTGTCTTGTTCTGCTTCTTTATATTGGATGGCAACATGAACGTTAAGCATGATGGGATTGCCACTGTACTCTTCCCCATCTGTCGTTGTCTGCGTTTCTGGAGTTTTATACCTGGAGAAACTGCGGAACAGACTAAAACAGAATTCTGCAGAAGTTTTTTAACGGAAACGTTGCGAAATATCGTAGTGCTTGTCACTAGGGTTGTGGTTTTACTAGGTCTTCTATACCACGCAATAGGATTCAACTATTTCGAGTTTGATAATGTAAAGGAGAATAATATGTTTATAACTATATTTTTTGGAGCTCAAAGAATTATTTGCTACTTATCATGTCTTTACTTTTCATTCAGACCATGTTTCGGAATTCCTGATGTCGCAAAAGCAATTTTCAGTATTGGCAAGTACATATCGTGTACAACACAAACCTATGCAAAGATAACACGAAGCTTCTCCATCTATATTACATTTAGCTTGCTGTATGAGATTCTCCTCTATATAACAGCTTCATACCTCGATTATCCTAGCATGACTTATGTTGTTGCCGTAGGTAATGTATGTTTGACAATTCTCAATGTCGACATGTTCGTTATGGACGTGGCTTTTCTCCATTTGTGTTGGTTGCTGGACCAACTTCTGCAAGAGCTCAATAGAGAAATATCCAATTCGGCAGGAAGCAGGATCAACCTTTTACCACCTTCTAGCAAATGCGGAAGCAGTTGTGTTCCTTCTGGCAACATAATTTCGACGGTTGTTCGTTTCAAAACACTTCGCTGCGAGAGAATTTGCACACTCCGAAATTTACATTATGAAATCGGTGTCGTAATCGAGAAGCTAAACAACATATTTGAAGTTCCACTTTTGGCCCACTTGTTGGATATCTTGTGCAGCATGTTTCTCCTCTCATTTACATTACTTCGTGTTTTAAGTGGAACGCAAAACATTCCGCAGATGCTATTTTTCACAGTTATTATGTCAATTCAGCTAGTCAGGATTTTGTTCTTGGTAATGATACCTTCCAGTACATCAAGACAGGTGAGAATTCATGTTCCGTTGTTTATTTTATACTCAACAATGTCCCTACAATTATGGATATGTTGAAGTTTCCAGTTGTGTACGAATTAGAACAGCGTTTGCATTGGAGAGGAAGTACACACCTATTATCCAGTTTACATGTAGCATGACCTTGAAACAGTTTTACATAGATATTCGTCCCTTTTTGTTATTCATGTGTTTTTCTGAACGTTTCAATATTTCTAAAGAATATTTATAGTCGAAAACAAATTGTTCTAATTTTTAAACACGCTTACAATGAATCCTTTTGGCGAATCTTTGTTCTAGAATGTGCAACAACTGGAGACATCTTGTAACGCATGAGGTTTTAACTAATAACACTTAGGTTGACAATACATATCGATTGATGTTGCTCGTAGTGTATAAGAATATTTACGCATTCCACAATGAAGGTTCATTGTGTTTTGTGTAACGTTACAAAACCAAAACACCATGTACATTGTTCATTGTTTAACGTATTGATCTCGGTTTCAATCTGATTCCTCAAATTTGTGGGAACAAGCCTTTCTTAATTATTGGTGTGCTCACGAGAAATTCTTTGTTAATCTCAAGTGCAGGAGGGATATATCTTTTGTGTTATGCTGCTTCTTTATATTGAAGGGCAACATGAACGTGAAGCACGATGGAGTTTCCACTGTACTTTACCTCATCTGTCGTTGTCTGCGTTTCTGGAGTTTTATGCCTACAATAACTGCAGAACAGACTAAAAGAGAATTCTGCAGAAGTTTTGTAATGGAGACGTTGCGAAATATCGTAGTGCATGTTACTAGGGTCGTCATTTGTGTAGGTCTTGTATGCTACACAATTGCATCTAACTTTTTGGTGTCGACTAATGTAAAGGAGAATATAATGTTTGTAAATGTCCTTTTTTCAGCTCAGAGGATTTTTTGCTACTTTACTTCTCCTTCAGATCTTGTTTCTGAATTCCTGATGTCGTAAAAGCAATTTTCAGTATTCAAGTACATCTCGTGTTCAACACGAACCTATGCAAAGATAACACGAAGCTTCTCAATCTATATTACATTTAGCTTGCTGTATTGGACTCTCCCCTATATAACAGCTTTATATCTCGATCATCCAAACATGACCTATGTTGTTATCACAAGCAATGTATGTTTGCACGCTCTGTTTGCAGACATGTTTGTTATAGACGTGAGCTTCCTCCATTTGTGTTGGTTAATGGACTAACATCTACAAGAACTCAATACAGAAATTTTCAATTCCTAATCCTCTACCGAATGCGGAAGCAGCCATGTTCCTTCTGGAAAGATAATTTCGACGGTTGTTGCTATCAAACCACTCCACTGCGAAAGAATTTGCATACTGCGAAATGTACATTATGAAATCTGTGACGTGATCGAGAAGCTTCGTCTCTTAGCCCACTTGTTGGATATTTTGTGCCGCATGTTCTTCCTCTGATTTATCTTAGTTCGCCTTTTGTGCGAGACGCAAAATATTCCGGACATGTCAATATTAACTACCATTATGCCAGTTCAGCTAGTCAGGATATACCTTTCAGTATATCAAAACAGGTGAGAATCCTTGTTCATTTGTTTATTCTATCCTCAACAGTCTCCCTTCAATTATAGATATCTTTATGTTTGGCGTTGTGTACGAATTACACATGTGTTTGCATTGGAGAGGAACAGCACACTTATTGCCCAATTCACATGTAACATGACCTATAAACACCTTTACATAGATAGTCGTCCCAATTTGCTATTTTCTCAACGTTCCAACATTTCTAGTGAATATGTATCGTTAGCTTGTAACTTATGAGGTTTACATGTGATAAAATTCTCAAAGCTAGGAGAGAACGACGTCTCTTTTATATTTAAAAGGAAATTACACTTAACAAAAATCTAAATTATAATATTTTCGTTACATTTTTCTATGAAATAGAAAACCGAAATCACTATATTGCAAATTAATTTACTGACTCTTAACTTTCTAGGCAAACTCAACAGCATTAATAGTGCACAGGCTTATCAGAAGTGACATGGATGTTCACATCAGAGAAGAGGTAATAAAACTGAATCATGAACTAAAATTTCATTTTTCTTTTTTGTTTCTCTTGTGTAAATGTTAGTCACTATAATATATTCATGACATTTCGCAAATATAGTTCATTTAAGGACATATGCATACTTACATGATGTTATTAAGAAGAACATATTCTGATTATTTGGTTTAGATTATTAATAAGACTACATGTGATAAAGTGATAAAGTAAGATAATTATGCAAAAAGAAAATACATTGAAATACAAACCTGAGTAAGATTCTTTAATGTTTTTTCCTTAAATTTCTTGAAGTTAGAAATCTTCGTGTCGGAGTTGAGGCTGAGAAAAGTTCGACTGACTACTTGTGGTATTCCGCTTGATTCTACGTTGCTACATTCTGTAAGTACTAAAATGTGTGTTCTCACTTTTTAAGCATTGTATCAAAAGGGAATATTTCTGAATCGTGAATTGCTTGGCAGTCATTTAAAAATTTGAAACGTCATTTAACTTTAATCGAAAGCATTTTGGACGCTACCTTATTGATTGATAATTTGGCATTTGACTGTATGTATCGGAACTGACGTATTGTTTTTATACGTACAAAGAAAAAAAATTTAAGAATCATTGCATGTGAGGCAAGGTAAAAACTGCTTAGTCAACAGATCATTTGTCTAAATTGGCTTGAAGCAAATGCTTTTACACCAGTACCAAATACACAAAGAAAAGGAGAAATTTACAGAAGTGAATTCATCATGGCGCCTTCGTTATACATTTGAAAAAGTTCTTATCATGAAGTAGCTAATCCTCTTTATAAAAATATTTTATTTTTGAACGCCTAACATATTAAATTTAATGTAATTTTCCATAAGATACTACCAAACTTTTGACGTCACCTGCCACGTAAATTCAACAAATGAAAGGAGGAAATTCGCGTTGAAATGTCTTTAGTTTCTGAAAATTAAAGAAAATCAAAGACTTGAGAAATTAATTTACAACAAATGTCTTAAAATGTTCGTTGAATATTCTGACAGATATAACTTTGCTGTAGGCCTATAATTTTGTTATAAACGATCGACATGTAACATTAGAACGGAAAGCACGTTGATTTTAGCTGTTGGTTACCTTGTAGCGAGAAGATACCGAACAGACTATTGTGGTCTCGGAGAGCTCTGTTCATCTAAGCTTATTATAATACCTTTGAGTCAGATTTGTTTACTCCAAAGCTAGGCAATAATTCGGAATGAGCATCGACAATCCGTTCTGATACTAAATGTTCGTGATGCAAGTAAGCAATAAAATAGCACTCTCACTTATGGACCAACGTTCTCATAAGTGCATGGTTAGGCCACTCTCTCCGAAGCATCAAGATAAGGACAGTTTTGTCTGGACAATTTCAGAAGTCTCCTCTGAAAACCTGCATTCCATGCCTTATCTGGAGCCTCAGATGTGGATGTGGAAATTAAGTCCACTTGATGCATCATGTAACAAACGGAAAGTTAAAAACACTAAATAGGGCCCATATAGTCTAACATTGGCACGTAAGCATACAATAATGAGAAGAAATCTTGCACGGAAAATAAACTTGTGAGTAGGTTAGGTAATAATGAGGATCCCGGACAAGGCATAAATCAAGTTTTCAGACAACGATTGACTATCCTGTTAATGGTAGAGCGAAACATAATTTTGTTTCTGTGGTGTGATGCATCAAAGGGTGAGCCTTAACGAAGTCGTTGCTGACGAGTTGTGCGATGAGTTTTATTAATGAAATCATGTATTAAACGATGTCATTTCTTCCTCGCAGGTCGCTGCCGCAGTGATGACCTATTTGGTGATCTTGATACAGCTTACCATTCCAGATAAACCTCATTTGGCACAAGAGAACCATACGATCGCCTCCTAAGATACACGCGAAGGAATTACCAGTTCTTGTACTAACAGAGTTAAATACATACGTTCAATTCCACGGGAAATGTCAACCTCCAGTCCAAAATCTGAAAAGCTTTGTAGATAAAAAGGAAGATGATATCATACAAGAGTTATACTTGTAGTTAATGGGACATGCCGTTGTTTCATTAAAAACAATACGACAGGTGGTTAGAAACAGTATTTTTCAAGATTGCCGCAATATACATTGCATGATATGTTAATTGCGCATTTTAACGATTCACGAACTCACAGTATATGGCAGCAAGGAACTAATATGGTAGTACTGTACGATTAATGTGGTCTAAAAGAACAAATTGGTGTATTTAGTATTACGTTATTGTGTGTATGTAAACTGATATATACACGTATTTTAATACATAAGGCAAAATAGTGATTACGTCACAATTTTTCAGTTTTTTTCGCATAAAAACGTGGGTTAATGATACACGGAAGTAAAACGTTCCCTGCAAAGGTAGGTTTTGGCACTACTCACATGTGCAGCAATGTTCAGAGAATGGTTGTACATCACTCTGGCGGAATTACCTTCTGTGTGTGATGGAATTACCAGTGATATCTGCAAATTGCTCCACATGGTGTTTGTGATGTATCATACTGTTAGATTACTATAGGTATATTGCTAACTCATTTTCGGACATTATTGGAGTATAATGACTAAGAAAGGTGCTGAACGTCAATGCGAAAGTAGGCAGAGAAGGTAGAAAATAGGTTTTTATGATAAAATGAAAAAGAAAGACCATGGACGGAAGCGATACAAGAGGAAGCATACGACAACTGATAAGATTAAGGGAAGATAACCGAATGACAGTAAGGTGCTATGGACATTCCAAGCAGCAATATAGACCATCAAGTGCTATCTCGCCATACAATTTGTTGTAATTGATTTTTGGAATTGATTTTACAGGAAGCATTTTCATTGTACCCTGCAATTAAAGGTGTCAAGTTCTTCTCAGGTAGCCACTTCAACCAAACATACATGTTTGAAAATATATAATAATATTCTCAGAAACATTATTTAGCTTGACTCTCATGGCATAGAATTTCATTGCCAGTTGACTGAAGGAGATTGTTTTTGAACAGCGTGCCCGATATGTTTTTGACAGTCCAGTAATTCAAACTTAGATCTATGCATAGTTTCCAAATATGTAGATTTCGTTTCAAAAAGTGAGAATTTTGGTTTACTTTTTGATTCTCTCTTACCTAATACTAAATATTTGTCATATTGTTATTGAATTGTTCAGAAGACCAATATTGTATTACAGTACGATCATTAAAATCAATTTTCAGTTGGACTGCATTATATTATTTTGAAAACAACGCAATTAAATACCCCGACAGCCTAATGGTATGGTCATCTTCTTCTAATCAAGGGGTCCCGGGTTCGATATCCGATGGATGGTTCGGATCCCACTTTAAACTTTAGGTCCAGTCCCGATTAGCCTTATTGTGCATAAAGTGAATTTAAAACACTAACTTAATCAATCAATCGATGACAATTACATGTGGATAGTGTATTTGGACAAATGGTAATTCCGTCACACACGGTTTGGGATAAAAATAAGTATCAGATTACAAAAAAAATCAGTTGTCGTGTCCTTGCATGATGAGCATGCTTTGAACTATTTTTCCCAATATTAATATTTCAGACAAAAGTTCATAATTTACAGAAATTGGAAAATGTCTATGCACCTGCTAAGATGGTTTTCATGAAGGTAATTCCGTCAAACGTATTTTAAACAATTATCTGCCTAGTATAACCAAATATTTTTTTTCGCAAGCTGGAAGTTGTACTACATTGTGTCAATACATATAGCACGACAAGTCATATATTGTACTATATATGTAATCGTATGAGGGAAATATGTAATTACATAGCTGTCAAAGAGCTAATTCCGTCATACATGTAATTGCCCATATATTTCCTGTTGTGTAATTAAGTTAAATGTATTTCTATCAACACTGTCAGTGAGAGAGTACCACTATTATAAATTATTCACCTGGTGATCCAATTACTGTTGCCAATTTGAAATTAGACATATTTGCACTTGGAATCTATTGTTTGAACATTATATTTTTTTCCATAAATTGGTATTTTCGTATTTTTTTTTATTTCGGCTATTTACCGCTACTCTTCTTCCTATTTGTCAATCTCGAAGATGAGGAATGACATTGGTGAACTGGATAATAAAAAGGAACCTTCATGTAAAGATTGTACTAAGACGAGACCTGTCTCAGTATATACATTCCAGTTTTGTATTTTATTATCCTTATCTTGCATCGCTTTGCTGCCTCCCTATGTCAATATAAAGTATGAGAATGGTGCCTACAGAAAGGTAAGCCCAGGCCAGGACTAGAACTTAGTGACTGATACAATTCCTTCTCGTTCTCGAAGGGATTATACTCATGTCGTCTCGACTTTCGAAATAAATGTAAAAAATACATATTTATGAAAGTAACAAAATATTTTGTGTAAATTAGGTAACACATATAACACATCTTTAAATACCTCTGTGTAACAATTGCTATTTCTGAATAGTTATCATTACATGGGTCTTAAAAGTATAGAAATTGGCTAATAATCTCCTCAAACTTTGCTTTTGTGACAAGGTCTTTGATATTTTGAAATTTAGCCATCTTTTTTTAGGATTTTGGGATGAATAAACTTGTAGTGACTGACTAGCACAGAATGTATTTGTAATTGGTACAGCAGGTGCGCTGACACTGTAGCCACAGTGAATTAAACTCGCTGTTGAGAGGAAATTAAGCTTAGGATGATTAGGAGATTACCTTCTAACATATTCTTTGGTTGATTGATTGATTTGGTTTATTTCACCTCGATTATCTGTTACTTTTGGCTAACCGCAAAGATAAGGATGACTGATGACATGATGAAATGAATGAAGAGACTCTCACAAAAACCATCCATGAAGGGTTTCAAACCCTGGACACCTGGCAATGTAACGTGCTGTGCTAACCACTCCGTCACGGTGGCTTGCAAGATAATTTTTGGAATTACAACTTATTCATAAATCCCACAAAACTGTCCACTATTGTACAGTTTCTTTATTAATTTTGTCTAACTATAGTGTAAGAGCATGTTAATTTCTATCCTCATGTTGTTCTTTTATAGTGTGGACGAAGAGAAGCATTTGGCTACTTTCTCTGGAAATGAGCAAAATTCGAAATATCAAGGTTCATGCCCAAAATATAAGATACGAGAGGAGTAAAATATATTTTATATACTTTTGAGACAAAAACAATTAGAAAATAAGACCAAACGTTTTGTATGTTACAGAAAAAACGTTTACCTGAAGCGATGTAACATTGGATGAACGCCTAAATGTGCAATGCCAAGAGCTTCGCGATATAGTATATGCAGCTCTCCTTAACTTAGACGACAGTCCGCATGTCTTGATTGCCTCATTCTAGGTATGTAGAAGAATGAAACCCACGAAATGACAAATTCTGTCAAAGTAATCGGCCAGAGAACAAGCGTAGTGCACATAGCACGCAGGCGACCACTTCATTTTCATTATCTCCAGACTTTCATCTGGGTCACTAACTTAACTTCCAGACCGAAGTGATAATGCAACGCAGTCCTCTTCAGTCTGTAAGGCAGATTTCACACCGAAGCGATAAGCCACACGTCAGTTGGGAACGAACCAATCAGCGGCAACGTTTTCGACCGCAGCGACATGGCAGGCTGCACAAGCGTGCTAAAGCTATCCCTTAACTACTCTCCATTTGGAAGGTCAAATCCTCAAGTGACACATATTGCGTGTCGCTTTCGTACGAAATTTATATTAAAAAGCACTTACTGCGCATGTAGGACTAATTGACTGAGGCCTAATCCGAGTGACATGCAGGCGGAATGTGTAGCTTGTCGTGTAAATTTGGTGAAATGTGCCATTTATTTTTGAAGAATTGTTTCCAATTGACACGTGTCGCTTCATATTTCGCTCCCAAAGTTCCATAAGATTACAGAGGCGGTAGCTAACAAATGTTGCTTATTTAGGACAGACATCATTGTCAGTTACATGATCTGCCAATTAGTAACTATAATATATCAATGGTGTGGTCAAGAGGTAGTTGACAAAATGTTCCCCTTATTCTTTTGAGCTATGTATATGGTTAAGGAACAAAGAATTTAGGTTATTAATCCTACGTCTGGATTATAATTCAAGTAAGAGCTAAGCTTTCCCAACATCCATGGTGACTACTCAATATAGTGGTGTCTATTAGACAGAACTGATTTTCTTACATTGATTTATACAAACTATCTTTGAAGGTAAGAGTAGGAGTCGAAGCAAAAGCTTGTCACATATTAAAAAACAGGGTGAGAAGATTTTTAGGGGGAAATGGCCGGGAATGTTAGAGCCGATTTACTCTGTAGTGAAGAGGAAAGAAAGTCTCAGAGGCAGAATGGAGATCCCACACTCGAACTCTGGTTAAGGCATTGTTCCATGATTCATCTTTACTGCCGCGATTATTCCAAGATGTACAAGGTGACGTAAAATAATCAAATTAGAAAGACAAAAATACAGCAAGCGACGTTTATACATCGGTAATAACCGCAGACCTCAAAAAAATACTCACAATGCCTAGATGGGATCGCATTTCTTTTGAAAAACGGAAATTATTATTTGTTGAATTTGCTGAAGCAGGCAAATTGATGGGGAAACGGCGTTTGAAGGCTGCTCTGTAGTCCACTTGTCTTTGTTTCCTCTTTTGATAAATCTCTCATTATGGACCTGTAAGTTTTTATTCTTCCTGATGGGACTCCGTTCGACCTTTACTTTGGATTGCTTACCCAGCAAGTCATATTAGCGTTGGACAAATAAGAACCGCCTGAAAGGGTGGAATAAACAAACATGACCTGAAGATGAAAGAAGGTGGGCTTTCTTGGAACGAAATATTTGCAGATATGAAAACAACAACCAACTCTGAACGTAATGGGGGGAGTAAAAAAATAAACACGTTTTTAATAAGGAAAAAACAAATAAAATGCACATTCATTACCGAATAATGAACTACGGGAAATCGCCATTATAGAGGAGCAATCATGACAAACTCAAATCGGAAGTGGCTTATTACTTTTGTATCCTTGAAGACTAAATATAATGCGATAAGAAATTGAAGTTGGATCGTTTGACGTAATCCTCGAAACTTTTAAAATGATTGAGTTGTGCTCTAATTAATCTCCCCTACTCGACTTCATGAAAGACTAATTGCTTGAGAAGAGGGTGTTACGTCCTAGCTTCCGAAACACACTTTCCTCGATCTTCGTTGTTTTAAAGTTTTAGTTAAGTTGTTAATTGTGGTAGAGTTAATACTTGTAGTTTTCTCAAAGAGTATATTTAACAGCATCAATATTATAACCAAGTACTAATTTCTAGTTTAAGTAGTCGAGATGAGAATGAAAATTCTAACATAGAAAATGTTGTTGATCGGTCACAAGCAGTTATGGGCCGCCTCGAAAATATAGTTTCGAAATTATCAGTATATCACAGCTTTGCAGACGCCGAACAATTTTCCTTTGCATGTGCAGCTCAGTCTCGAAAAGAGTAACAGTGCTCGGAAATGCATCGCTTTATGGTGTCTCTTGGTTGGTAAAATACTTCCTGCAAATCATATTGATCAAAAATGTTTCCTGTTATAGCGTAGATCAGTACTAAATTGGGTCGATAATCTCTCCCAGTGGCGCCAAAGTAACCGTCAAGGATCGACTTGGTCATCATCTAAAGTTTGCAACGGAAGCACTTGTAATAACTCGAGGTGATAATGTAGTAGTTGCAACAGTATGTCCTCACAGTTTAACGTACAGCATATGCACGATAATATAAATAGATCAACTGTGTGCTCTTTCTTCTTGTTCATTCTAAACACATTTCACAGACAAACAAATACAATGCTAACACTTACCTCTGCACAAGTTCTGCTTGACATTAGTACGAGTACATATATTCCCGCTATGCTGGGAAATGTGTATACAAATGCATTAGTGTCAATCGTGTATGAGAATGATTGGGAGGGAATTACGAATATAATTCTGTGAAATACAAATAGGACTGAAAACATAATATACATCACGTGTGATAAAATAGGAAAGGAGAAAACTCCGTTCAGTTGCTTTATCAGTTGGAACAATTCAAAATGAAGATGTCTGAGGCAATGAAGTTCGTTGCAAGGAGATTGTTGTTGGTGGTGGTTTCCATCGGAATACACTGGTCGTTGTGGCAGAGCTGAAACAGCAGAGTTCAACAAGCAAAAATTCCACTTTACCATGTGCAAAATTTTAACGAACCAGATTTCAATTACAATATGCTGTATGTTCATTAACAAGTTGCCAAAGAAATGAAGGAGTAGAATGATGAAAGGGAATTCTAATATATATGGTACAGAGGATATCAAATGAATAAGCACACTGATTGCTAATTGCAAACGTATTGCTGTTTTCAGTTTGCTAGGAAAGCTTGCTAAGTCACCTAATAAATATGTTGTACTATGTGAGAGTTTCGTTAGAATATCAAGAATAGTCTGAGATGATTTAATAATAAAGAACAGAGTTCCAAAGAAAGTAGTAGTTAAAGGTAATATGGACAAGAACAATTGAAACACGTCCTCAGACTTTCTAACGTTAGCGAAAGTATAGCAAAGAAGAAAAAAATAAGGAAAGTATAGAGCAACATGCACAATAAGGCTGTATCCAACAATTATAGGTGAAAACTCAGCTTCATGACCAGAAATTAGCTTCTCATCACGTAGCGGAATGAGGCCAAACACTTTACAAACAAATTTAAGGATTGCAAAGCTTGATGATACACTCATGTGAGATCGAACAGTGTTGAGAGACATGCTAGTTAAAGAATTTCAACATAGTGGTAAAATTTCACTTCGTGAGTCTAGTTGAGCCTAGCACATTTGTTAGCAAAGAACAGTGCTTCAAAGCTGATGGAACTAAATTGAATGACTGGCTATTAGCTTGATTAGAATCCAGTTGCGACGAAATTGCCTGAGATTTTTCCTATGCAATATTTACGAAACGTTGATGGCAAATCAAACATCAAACATTACCGTCGTTTACAGTCTTTAAGTAGTTTATGTTATGATTGCTAATTAGTATTGTCTTGGCGTACAATAAGTTTTCATCAAGCTTATTACAATTCAAAGGAACAATTGATGTCACGTGAAATTTATATTTAAAAAAACGGCATCGACTTTTCAGACTAGTGCCCAACAATAGAATGATTCTGTCAATACAATACCATTTAATGTATCTTCACACCAAATCTTGTTTTGTATGTTTAATATCATAAAATATTGGACGTTTTAGTTAGGGTATTAACTTGGTAAAATAAATGGTTGTGCATTACTCCAATTAATATCTATGTTACAGCGATATGTAAATTTTAGTTGGAACAAATTGCTACAACTTCAAATCGAACAAACCGTAAAAACTTTGAGATCATATTTTGACATATAAAGAATGCCAATTCTATGTACCATGGAAACCAAGAAAATGAATTCTTATGTTATGGGAGAATGGATAAGATAGTTTCGAAAGCTTTCAGTATATGGCAGTACAACACAGATTTGTTGATGCTGTAGTCTTTCTTCGCATACGTAACTTCTTAAAAGTTTAAAACAAGAGGTGTAAGAAGCCCCTTGAGACAGGGTACAAGTGCAAGGTTGTAAAGCGACCTGCACAAGACCAAGACAACACATTAAAAAGTAAGAATAAACTAAAAACTTACTCACAGACAGTGGAAGAGACCAGCAATTCGTATATAGCTATACACATTTCTTAAAATACTGTCGTCATCTCCCAGCAGGGATGACAAACAGTAGGGAAGATGAAAAGTCTGCCTGAGGAGAGCAAAGTCGGCAACTGCATATTCAAGAAGAATATGCCGAACACTTAAAACGACATCACAGACATGACACATTGGAGGGTTTAGCCCTTGCAACAAGTGACCATGGGTGAGACGGTTGTGTACAATACGCAGTCGAGTTAGAAAAACCTCTCGACGGGAGGGACGGGACGAGGAAGGCCATGTAGTTATGGTGGGCTTAAACGCGTGAAGTTTGTTGGAAATGTTGACATTCAAGAACAAGAAGGCTGTATACCATCGATGCGTGACTAGTAGAGAGCGGAAGTTGATGGCCTAAAAAATATAGGTATATGACCTATAGAATGTCCTAAAAAATGGGAAAAAATGACGTAAAAATGCATAAAATGACCATTAAATTTCTTGGTTTCAGGTTAAAAATTGAAAGGAAAAGGAAATTAAACAAAATGCAATCTGGCTTTAAAAAAAAGGCACCAAATGATAACACATGCACATTCAATTAAAATATGCAACGATGATTTCCATTGGAAACAGCAGAATAATTTTAAAAGAATTTAATGTAAAAAATCGTATACACTGAGTGAATTGGTGTAAAATGCATTAATTCACCTTGGTGAAAAGACTCAAGAACATTATCAAAATGAAAGAAGTGAAAAAATATGACTAAACAATACGCCGAATATTGCGAAAAATGACGGGAAAATGTCGAAAATCGGGGAAAATAACCTAAAACCTGAAAAAAATGTCACTTTAAAATTACATTTTTTTGGGTTCTAGACGAAGTGTAATATTGTGTATATTTAATGGGCATCGTGTCCGAGATGTCAGCATTTCATCAACTTCCGCTCCTAGTGACTAGCAATTCTTTTTATATCACCCATCGGTATAAAGTTGAGTTTGGTTTTTAATTCCATTTTTATCCACAGATAAGCAAATCGGGACTCCAAGTGGGATCCGAACTTCTATGTATTTCCACTTGATATAATGCGACAACGTTACTACTACGTCGCCAGGCAAGTCCTTTAAATGTATAAGACCAACTAATTTAAATGACAACACACAAATAACATAGAACTGGAAAGAAGTTTAGGGTGAGATTCTAAAGTGTAGATTTGCTTGTTTCTGTATTCTGCATAATGCAGTGGCAATCGTAAATTAACAAGAGGATAGTAAATACTAGGTCATTCAAATATGACCGGGACTGACTTTTTCTTTTCAAACAAGCTCTCATGCGCAGCAGTTGTGCGTCATTGGAAGAATAGAGGCGCAATCCCCACCCTCCCTCCCGCGCAGGTCAGAACCTCCTCAGTCGTGTCTGAGTATTGCGAGAGTGATGAGCGTACAAAAGGTGTCCGCGGAGGTGGAACAACGTATTGTGATCAAATTTCTCGTTGGAGAAAATGTCCAGCCATCTGAAATTTTGCAGAGAATCAAACAACAGTATTGGGAACAGTGTCTCTCCCGAACCTTGTGTTCGAGTGGTGTAAGTACTTCAGAGAGGAAAGAGAGCGCTTGGGGAATGAACTGCATGATCGTCCGCCGCAAACATCCGTCACCCCGACAAACATTGACCGTGCTAATGAGGTTATTCGTGAGGATAGGTGCATCACCATCAAAGAATTTGCATCAGTCTTGGTAATACAAAGTGTAGAAAATAGGAGATGCATTTTTGAAGTCCATAGTGACAACCGATGAAACGTGGGTTCACTATTTTTTCCCGAGTTTCAGAAGTCATCACGTGAGTGGCGGCATGCTGGTTCTCCCAGAACCGTTCGGTAGGAAAAGTAATGGCAACATTTTCTTTTTTCTTTACTGGCAGGGGGTTATCCATGTAGAAAGCGGGTAGCCTTCCTTCAAGACAATGCACGGCCTCATACAGCCAAAACAACTATAGCAATCCTCAGCAAATTGAAATGGAATCTTCTCCCATACCGGCCATACAGTTCAGATTTGGCCCAAGTGATTTCAACCTGTTTGGAAGGCTTAAATCAGACTTGGAAGGCATTCGGTTTGCGGATAATGACGCCGTCATCGGCAGTTTTCGGGAGAGAATACGCAGCCAACCTAAGAAATTTGGAGGGGAGTACTTTGAAGGGTGACATGTGCAAATATAAGTACTTGACAATAAAGTATTTGGGGGGAAAATGAGTCCCGGTTGAATGACCTAGTAGATTAAAAACCAAGTTGAGACGGAATTATTACAGACTTTCCAATTGCTTTGAGTAGACATGTCGTTTCCAAGCACTGAAAGTGCACCGTGTTTCAGGAGATATTATAAGTTTGAAGTGTGTTCCTTTTAAGTATATTAACCTATTAATATATTATTGCAATTAATTGGCCGCGGTGGCTAAGGCTAAATACAAATTATTTGGTAAGGTTTTAAGAGTAATTGATGGGACACTAACAATGATGTGGAATTCCTTCCTTCGTAACGAGTTGTGTTAACCAGTAACCACAGAGGTAGTCGCATTTATATTTCCATCATAACAGCAATATTGACAATACTTATCGATTGATGTTGCTCGTTGTGGATAAAAATAGTGATTCATTTTGCAATGAAGTTTTATTGTGTTTTGTGTGCCGCTCCAAAACCAATACATAATATACATCTTTCATTGTTTGATGTATTGATCTTAGTTTTAATCTAATTGTTCAATTTGTAGGAAGAAACATTTAAGAAAATTAAATGATCGTTCCTTAATTCTTTACTGGCATCAGGAGAAGACACACGAGTGGAAATATTTGTCTTGTTCTGCTTCTTTATATTGGATGGTAACATGAACGTTAAGCATGATGGGATTTCCACTGTACTCTTCCCCATCTGTCGTTGGCTGCGTTTCTGGAGTTTTATGCCGGGAGAAACTGCAGAACAAACTAAAACAGAATTCTGCAGAAGTTTTTTAACGGAAACGTTGAGAAACATCGTAGTGCTTGTCACTAGGGTTGTGGTTTTAGTAGGTCTTGTATACCATTCAATAGGTTTCAACTATTTCGAGTTGGATAATGTAAAGGAGAATAATATGTTTATAACTATCTTCTTTGGAGCTCAGAGAATTATTTGCTACTTATCATCTCTTTACTTTTCATTCAGACCATGTTTCGGAATTCCTGATGTCGTAAAAGCAATTTTCAGTATTGGCAAGTACATCTCGTGTTCAACACAAACCTATGCAAAGATAACACGAAGCTTCTCCATCTATATTACATTTACCTTACTGTTTGAGATTCTCCTCTATATAACAGGTTCATACCTCGATTATCCTAGCATGACTTACGTTGTTGCCGTAGGTAATGTATGTTTGACAATTCTCAATGTCGACATGTTCGTTATGGACGTGGCTTTTCTCCATTTGTGTTGGTTGCTGGACGAACTTCTGCAAGAGCTCAATAGAGAAATATCCAATTCGGCAGGAGGCAAGTTCCAACTTTTACCACCATCTAGCAAATGCGGAAGCAGTCATGTTCCTTCTGGAAACATAATTTCGACGGTTGTTCCTTGCAAAACACTCCGCTGCGAGAGAATTTGCATACTCCGAAATCTACATTATGAAATCGGTGTCGTAATCGAGAAGCTAAACAACTTGTTTGAAGTTCCACTTTTGGCCCACTTGTTGGATATTTTGTGCAGCATGTTCTTCCTCTCATTTACCTTACTTCGTATTTTAAGTGGAACGAAAAACATTCCGCAGATGCTATTTTTCACAGTTATTATGTCAGTTCAGCTAGTCAGGATGTTGTTCTTGGTAATGATACCTTCCAGTACATCAAGACAGGTGAGAATTCATGTTGTATTGTTTATTATATACTCAACAATGTCCCTACAATTATGGATATGTTGAAGTTTCCCGTTGTGTACGAATTACAACTGCGTTTGCATGGGAGAGGAAGTACACACCTATTGTCCAGTTTAATTGTAGCATGAAATACAAACAGTTGACAATACATATCGATTGATGTTGGTCGTAGTGTATAAGAATATTTACGCATTCTACAATGAAGGTTCATTGTGTTTTGTATGCGTTACAAAACCAAAATACCATGTACATTGTTCATTGTTTAACGTATTGATCTCGGTTTCAATCTGATTCCTCAAATTTGTGGGAACAAGCCTTTCTTAATTATGGGCTGTGCTCATGACTCAGGCGAAATTCGTTGTTAATCTCAAGTACAGGAGGGATATATTTTTTGTGTTATGCTGCTTCTTTCTATTGGAGAGCAACATGAACGTGAAGCACGATGGAGTTTCCACTGTACTTTACCTCATCTGTCGTTGTCTGGGTTTCTGGAATTTTGTGAATACAATAACTGCAGAACAGAATAAAAGAGAATTCTGCAGAAGTTTGTAATGGAGACGTTGCGAAATATCGTAGTGCATGTTACTAGGGTCGTCAATTTTGTAGGTCTTGTATACCACGCAACTGCATCTAACTTCTGTCGTCGACTAATGTAAAGGCAAATAGAATGTTCGTAAATGTCCTTTTTTAAGCTCAGATGAATGCTACATTACTTTTCCTTCAGATCTTGTTTCGGAATTCCTGAAGTCATAAAAGCAATTTTCAGTATTCAAGTACATCTCGTGTTCTACACGAACCTATGCAAAGATAACACGGCGCTTCTCGATCTATATTACATTTAACTTGCTGTATGGGACTCTCCTGTATAAAACAGGTTTATGCCTGAGTTATCCAAACACGACCTATGTTGTTATCACAAGGAATGTATGTTTGCACGCTCTGTTTGCAGACATGTTTATTACAGACGTGGCCTTTCTCCATTTGTGTCGCTTACTGGACCAACTTCTACAAGAACTCAATAGAGAAATGTCCAATTCCTAATCTTCTAACGAATGCTGAAGCAGCCATGTTCCTTCTGGAAAGATAATTTCGACGGTTGTTGCTTTCACACCACTCCACTGCGAAAGAATTTGCACACTGCGAAATGTACATTATGAAATCTGTGACGATATCGAGAAACTTCCTCTCTTGGCCCACTTCTTGGATATTTTGTGCCGCATGTTCTTGCTCTGATTTATCGTAGCTCGCCTTTCGTGCGAGACGCAAAATATTCCGGACATGCTATTATTCACACCTATTATGTCAGTTCAGCTAGTCAGGATGTACCTTTCAGTATATCAAAACAGGTGAGAATCCTTGTTCATTTGTTTATTCTATCCTCAAGAGTCTCCCTTCAATTATAGATATCTTTATGTCTGCCGTTGTGTACGAATTACACATGTGTTTGAAGTGGAGAGGAACAGCACACTTATTGCCCAATTCACATGTAACATGACCTATAAACACCTTTACATAGATAGTCGTCCCAAATTGCTATTTTCTCAACGTTGCAACATTTCTAGTGAATATGTATCGTTACCTAGTAATTTATGAGGTTTACATGTCACCAAATTCTCAAAGCTAGGAGAGAAAGACGTCTCTTCTAAAATCAAAAGGAGATTACACTTATCAGAAATCTTAAATTATAATATTTTCGTTAGATCTTTCTATGAAATAGAAAACCGAAATCATTATATTGCAAATTAATTTAGTAACTCTGAACTTTCTAGGCAAACTCAACAGCATTACTAGTGCACAGGCTTATCAGAAGTGACATGGATGTTCACATCAGAGAGGAGGTAATAAAACTGAATCATGAACTAAAATTTCATTTTTCTTTTTTGTTTTTCTTGTGTAAATGTTAGTCACTATAAGGTATTCATGACAGTTCGCAAATGTAATTCATTTAAGGACATATGCATACTTACATGATGTTATTAAGAAGAACATATTCTGATTATTTGGTTTAGATTATTAATAAGGCTACATGTGATAAAGTGATAAAGTAAGATAATTATGCAAAAAACTAAATTGAAATACAAACCTGAGTATGATTCCTAAATGTTTTTTTTCTTAAATTTCTTTAAGTTACAAATCTTCGTTTCGGAGTTGAGGCTGAGAAAAGTTCGACTGACTACTTGTGGTATTCCGCTTGATTCTACGTTGCTACATTCTGTAAGTGCTAAAATGTGTGTTCTCACTTTTTAAGCATTGTATTTAAGGGAATATTTCTGAATCGTTGAATTGCTTTATAGTCATTTAAAAATTTGAAACGTCATTTAACTTTAATGGGAAGCATGTTGGACACTACCTTATTGATTGGTAATTTGACATTGGAGTATATGTATCGGATCTGACGTATTGTTTTTATACGTACAAAGAAACAAAATTTTAAGAATCATTGCGTGTGAGGCAAGGTAAAAACTGCTTCGTCAACAGATCATTTGTCTAAATTGGCTTGAAGCAAATGCTTTTACACCAGGATCAAATAAACAAAGAAAAGGTGAAATTTACAGAAGTGAATTCATCCGGGGGCCTTCGTTATACATTTGATAAAGTTCTTATCATGAAGTAATCATGTTTATAGAAATATTTTATTTTTGAAAGCCTAACATAATAAAAATGGATGTAATTTTCCATAAGGTACGACCAGACTTTTGACGTCACCTGCCACGTAAATTCAACAAATGAAAGGAGGAAATTCGCGTTGAAATGTCTTTAGTTTCTGAAAATTAAAGAAAATTAAAGACTTGTGAAATTAATTTACAACAAATGTCTTAAAATGTTCGTTAAATATTGTGACAGATATAACTTTGGTGTAGGCCTATAATTTTGTTATAAACGATCAACATGTAGCATTAGAACGGCAAGCACGTTGATTTTTGCTGTTGGTTACCTTGTAGCGAGAAGATACCGAACAGACTATTGTGATCTCGTAGAGCTCTGTTCAACTAAGTTTATTATAATACCTTTGAGTCAGATTTGTGTACTCCAAAGCTAGGCAATAATTCAAAATGAGCATCGACAATCCATTCTGATACTAAATGTTCGTGATGCAAGTTCGCAGAAAAGCAATAAAATAGCACTCTCACTTATGGACCAACGTTCTCATAAGTTCATGATTAGTCCACTCTCTCCGAAGCATCAAGATAAGGACAGTATTGTCTGGACAATTTCAGAAGTTTCCTCTGAAAACTTGCATTCCATGCCTTATCTGGAGCCTCAGAAATTAAGTCACTTGATGCATCATGTAAAAAGCGGAAAGTTAAAATCTCCAAATAGGACCCATATAGTGTAACATTCGCAAGTAAGCATACAATAGTGAGAAGAAATATTGCACGAAAAATAAACTTGTGAGTAGGTTAGGTAATAATGAGACCCCGGACAAGGCATAAATCAAGTTTTCAGACATCGATTGACTATCCTGTTAATGGTAGAGCGAAACATAATTTTGTTTCTGCCGGGTGATGCAGCAAAGTGTGAGCCTAACGAAGTCGTTGTTCACGAGTTGTGCGATGAGTTTTATTAATGAAATCATGTATTAAACGATGCCATTTCTTCCTCGCAGGTCGCTGCCACAGTGATGACCTATTTGGTGATCTTGATACAGTTTACCATTCCAGATAAACCTCATTTGGCACCAGAGAACCATACGATCGCCTCCTAAGCTACACGCGAAGGAATTACCAGTTCTTGTACTAACAGAGTTAAATATAAATATTTCCTGTCGTGTAACTAAGTTTAATTTATTTCTATCAACACTGTCAGTGAGACACTACCACTGTAGTAAATTATTCACTTCGTGATCCAATAAGTGTTGCCACTTTGAAATTAGACATATTTGCACTTGGGATCTATTGTTTGGCACTCTTCCTATTTGTTAATCTCGATGATGAGTAATGACATTGGTGAACAGGAAAATAAAAAGGAACCTTCATGTAAAGGTTGTACCAAGACGAGATCTGTCTCGGAATTAAAATTCCAGTTTTGTATTTCATTATTTTTATTTTTCATCCCATTGCTGACTCTTTAGGTCTATGTAAAGGATGAGAATGAGCGATGATTGGATAAAATTTATGAAGATGCCTAGACAAAAGTATGTCCAGGCCAGAACTAGATCTCGGTGGCTGATACAATTCCTTCTCGTTCCCGAAGGGATTATACTAATGTCATCTCGACTTTCGAAATAAAGAGTAAAATACACATATTTTTCAAAGTAGCAAGATAGTTTTTTTTTGTTAACTAGGTAACACCTAGATAGTTATCATTCCATGGGTCTTAAAAGTATAGAAATTGGCTATTATTCTCCTCAAACTTTGATTTTGTGAACAGGACTTTGATATTTTGAAATTTAGTCCTCTTTTATTAGGATTTTGGGAAGAATAAACTTGTAGTAACTGACCGGCACAGGATGTATTAGTAATTGGTACAGCAGGTGCGCTGACACTGTGGCCACAGTGGATTAAATTCGCTGTTGCGAGAAGATTAGGCTTAGAATGATTAGGAGATTACCTTCTAAGAGTTTATTTGGTTGATTGATTTAGTTTATTTCACCTCACCTATATGTCACTTTTGGCTAATCGCGAAGATGAGGATGACTGATGATATGATGAATTTGATGAAGGGACTCTCACAAACACCATCCATGACGGCATTCTAACGATGGACACCTGGCATTGTGAAGTGCTAACCACTCCACCACAGACGCCTGCAACATGATTTTTGGAATTACAACAGGCTCAGCACATTCCCAGAAGTGCCGTACAGCATTATTCAGTGGAATGCTTCAATTAGAAAATAACACAAAGCAGGAGCAAGAATTTCGTTAGTTAGTGTAACACGTTTACCTGAAGCGATGTAATAGTGCGTGAACGCCTGAATGTGTAATGTTAAGAGCTTAGCTACATGTACAGCCTACCTTAATTTAGATGACAGTCTGCATGTCTTGTTTGCCTCATTGTATGTATGTAGCAGAATGTAACCCACGAACTGACAAATTCTGTCGAAGTAATCGGCCAGAAATCAAGCGTAGTGAACACAGCACGCAGGCGACCACTTCTTTTTCATTGTCTCCAGACTTTTATCTGGGCTACTAAGTTAGCTTCCAGACAGAAGTGATAAGGAACATGCAACGCAGTCCTGTTCAGTCTGTAAGGGAGATTAGACACCGATGCGGTAACCGACACGTCAGTTGAGAACGAGCCAATCAGCGGCAACGTTTCCCACCGCAGCGACATAGCAGGCTGCACAAGCGTGCTAAAGCTATCCCTTAACTACTCTCCATTTGGAAGGTGAAATCCTCAAGTGACATACGTATATGCGTATCGCTTTCTACGAAATTTATATTAAAAAGCACTTACTGCGCATGTACGACTAATTGACTGAGGCCTAATCCGAATGACATGCAGGCGGAATGTGTAGCTTGTCGTGTAAATTTGGTGCAAAATGTGCCATTTATTTCTGAAAATTTGTTTCCAATTGACACGTGTCGCTTCATATTTCCCTCCCAAAGTTCCATAAGATTACAAAGGCGGCACCTAACAAATGTTGCTTATTTAGGACAGACATCATTGTCAGTTACATGATCTGCCAATTAGTAACTATCATATCTCAATGGTGTGGACAAGAGATTGTTGACAAAATGTTCCCCTTATTCTTTTCAGTTATGTACTATATGGGTACGGAACAAAGAGTTTATGTTATTAATCCTACGTCTGGATTATAATTCAAGTAAGAACTAAGCTTTCCCAACAGCCATGGTGACTACTATTAGACAGAACTGATATTTTTTAGATTGATTTATAAGACTATCTTAGGAGGTAAGAATAGAGCATCAGGAGTCGAACCTGAAGCTTGTTACAACTAGAGATAACACATATGAAGATACAGTGTGAGAGCGAGGTTGAGGAAGGCTGGATCAAAATGACCACCACCGACGATAAGGAAAAGACTACAAATTAGTAAAAGCAAAGACTGGAGATTTTCAGGGCCAAATGGCGGGAATGTTAAAGCCCGATTTACTCTGTAGAGAAGAGGAAAGCCAGTTTCCGAGGCAGGGTAGAGATCCCACACTCGAACTCTGGTTAACCTTTAGACGGCCGAGCAGGTTTACGAAAGTAACCCCGTACTGGCCCAGGCTTCTCGACGGGAATTTTAAATTCGAACACTCTTTGGAGGAAAACTGTTATAACTCGTGCACTATGGAAGCAATCTACTTCGGATAAGTTTTGTTTTGCAGCTAAAACATCAGAGCATGTAAGCGTGTATAATTCAGAAAGCAGAACTGAGTGGGATTTGGGGCGCGACACCCAAATTTCAATGGAAAAATACATAAAAATCCGGAGTTTGCCCTCTCTTCTCCCGCTATTTTGCGGAGAAGGCGAAAACCTTAGTATTGTTTTCAAGGAATGGACGTTGCAAAGAGAATGAAACATGGTTTATGTTCCTGGGTGCCATACAAGTTGAATAATAAGCCAAAATGTGAAACTCTGTTCTTTACGAGAAATAGGTAATTTGCATATTGCTCAGAAAATTGTAATAACTCGGGCACTATGAGACCACCGATGAAACGTCGGTTCACTACTTTATTCCCGAGTACTAGCAGTCATCACGTGAGTGGCGGCATACCGGTTCTCCCAGACCCAAGAAAGCGCGGAGGAACCGTTCGGTAGGAAAAGTGATGGCAACGTGTTTTTGGGACTGACATGTAGACTTTCTTACAGATGTCAGAACAGTCACTGCAGCTTATTATTCAGAACTCCTGACAACAGAAGTGAAGGAAAAGATCCGATCCAAGCAGAAGAGGGGTGGAAAGCGGGTAGCCTTCCTTCAAGACAATTCACGGCCTCATACAGGCAAAACAACTATGGCAAATTGAAATGGGACCTTCTGCCACACCCGCTATACATTCCGGATTTGGCCCCAAGTGATTTCTACCTGTTTGGAAGGCTTAAATCAGACTTGGAAGGCATGCAGTTTGCGGATAATGACGCCGTCATCGGCAGTGTTCGGGATTAGATACGCAGCCAACCGAAAAACTTTTATGAAAAGGGCATTAAGATGCTTTCAGAACGTTAGAGAAAATGTATGGACTCTGGAGGAGAGTACTTTCAAGGGTGACATGTTCAAATAAGTACTTGACAATAAAGTATTTGGTAAAAAAAATCAGTCTCGGTCATATTTGAAAGAGCTAGTAAATTAAAAACCAAGTTGAGGCGGAATTATTACTGACTTTCCAATTGCTTTGAGTAGATATGTCGCTTTCAAGCACTGTAAGTGCACCGTGTTTCATGGGATATTAAGAGTTTGAACTATGTTACTTGTAAGTATATTAACCAATTAATATATTATTCCAATTAATTGGCCGCGGTGGAGGCCCCCGTGGCGGATTGGTTAGCACATCGCGTTACTACGCCGGGGGTCCCGGGTTCGAATCCTGGCTCGGACATGGATGTTTGTGATTGTCTGTCCTGAAAGCCCTGAAAAAGAAATTTGAGTGAAATGATATGAGTAAATTAAGTGCGATGGGGGAAGCTTCCGCTTAGGGGCTTTCCTTTAAAAAAAAAAAAAAGAGTCGGAAACGAGTCTGACTACCATGCACAAGGTCCCGGGTTCGATACCCGGCAGGTTCAAATCCGGGAACTTTTCTAACGTTGGAAGCGGCCCCGCACCCACCCAGCGTCGAATGACACGGGTACCTGGGGAAACCCAGGGGGGGTAAGAGCGGTCGGGGGAGTAATGCTGATCACATCACCCCCATTCACGACGTTACCCCCACACCCTCTATATGTCTACATGGCGTGGTGCTAATCATAGGGGAGCACCTTACCTTTCTCCAATTAATTTTAAAAAAATCTAAAAACATTCTGACTTCGGTTAAAAGCTGAGGCTGTAAAGGGACACTCAGCACACATAAGAACAACACGCAGGACACCACACACACAGCCCTATAAATATTATACTGGCCGTACGTCCAGACGCCAGAGCCTCGTTAGTCTTCAAAATGCAATTCAGGGTGTGCTACTTGAAAGTGAGGTTGCCAATTGGGTGCACTAAGTGCAAGGTCACCCCTTGCATCCCTGGTGTGGATAGAAATGTCTAAAAAGAATACAAATTATTTGGTAAGGTTTTAAGAGTAATTGATGGGACATGAACAATGTGGAATTCCATCCCTCATAACGAGTTGGGCTAACCAGAAACCACAGAGGCCGTCACATTTATATTTCCATAATAACAGCAATATTTACAATACTTATCGATTGATGTACTTCATTGTGGATCAAAATAGTGATTCATTTTGTAATGAAGTTTTATTGTGTTTTGTGTGCCGCTCCAAAACCAATACAACATGTACAACCTTCATTGTTTAATGTATTGATCTAAATTTCAATCTAATTTTACAAATTTTTAGGAAGAAACATTTAAGAAAATTAAATGATCGTTCCTTTATTCTTTAGTGGCATTAGGAGAAATTCCAAAGACACATGACGGAAATATTTTGTCTTGTTCTGCTTCTTTATATTGGATGGCAACATGAACGTTAAAGATGATGGGATTTTCACTGTACTCTTCCCCATCTGTCGTTGTCTGCGTTTCTGGAGTTTTATGCCTGGAAAAACTGCAGAACAGACTAAAACAGATTTCTGCAGAAGTTTTGTAACGGAAACGTTGCGAAATATCGTGGTGCTTGTCACTAGGGTTGTGGTTTTAGTAGGTCTTCTATACCACGCAATAGGATTCAACTATTTCGCGTTGGATAATGTAAAGGAGAATAATATGTTTATAACTATCTTTTTTGGAGCTCAGAGAATTATTTGCTACTTATCAGCTCTTTACTTTTCATTCAGACCTTGTTTCGGAATTCCTGATGTCGTAAAAGCAATTTTCAGTATTGGCAAGTACATCTCGTGTTCGACACAAACCTATGCAAAGATAACACGAAGCTTCTGGATCTATATTACATTTAGCTTGCTGTATGGGACTCTCCTCTATATAACAGCTTCATGCCTCGATTATCCTAGCATGACTTATGTTCTTGCTGTTGGTAATGTATGTTTGACAATTATCAATGTCGACATGTTTGTTATGGACGTGGGTTTTCTCCATTTGTGTTGGTTGCTGGACGAACTTCTGCAAGAGCTCAATAGAGAAATATCCAATTCAGCAGGAGGTAAGATCAACCTTTTACCACCTTGTAGCAAATGCGGAAGCAGTCATGTTCCTTCTGGAAAGATAATTTCGACGGTTGTTCCTTGCAAAACACTCCGCTGCGAGAGAATTTGCACACTCCGAAATTTACATTATGAAATCGGTGTCGTAATCGAGAAGCTAAACAACTTGTTTGAAGTTCCTCTTTTGGCCCACTTGTCGGATATTTTGTGCAGCATGTTCTTCCTCTCATTTACCTTACTTCGTATTTTAAGTGGAACGCAAAACATTCCGCAGATGCTATTTTTCACAGTTATTATGTCAGTTCAGCTAGTCAGGATATTGTTCTTGGTAATGATACCTTCCAGTACATCAAGACAGGTGAGAATTCATGTTCAATTGTTTATTTTATACTCAAAAATTTCCCTACAATTATGGATATGTTGAAGTTTCCCCTTGTGTACGAATTACAACTGCGTTTGCATTGAAGAGGAAGTACACACCTATTATCCAGTTTACATGTAGCATGATCTAGAAACAGTTTTACATAGATATTCGTCCTTTTTTGTTATTCATGGGTATTTCTGAACGTTTCAATATTTCTAGAGAATATTTATAGTCGAAAACAAACTGTTGTAATTTTACGCATTCCACAATGACGGTTAATTGTGTTTTGTGTGCCGTTACAAAACCAATACACCATATACATTGTTCATTGTTTAACGTATTGATCGCGGTTTCAATCTGATTCATCAAATTTGTGAGAACAAGCCTGTTTTAATTATTGGGTGTGCTCAGGAAAAATTCGTTCTTCATCTCAAGTGCACGAGGGATACATATATTTTTTTGTTATGCTGCTTCTTTATATTGGAGGGCAACATGAACTTGAAGCACGATGGAGTTTCCACTGTACTTTACCTCATCTGTCGTTGTCTGCGTTTCTGAGGTTTTGTGCCTACAATAACTGCAGAACAGACTAATAGAGAATTCTGCAGAAGTTTTCTAACGGAGACGTTGCGAAATATCGTAGTGCTTGTTACTAGGGTCGTCATTTTTGTAGATCTTGTATACCACGCAACTGCATCTAACTTTTTCCGTCGACTAACGTAAAGGAGAATAGAATGTTTGTAAATGTCCTTTTTTAAGCTCAGAAGATTGTTTGCTACTTTACTTTTCCTTCAGATCTTGTTTCGGAATTCCTGATGTCGTATAAGCAATTTTCACTATTGAAGTACATCTAGTTTTAAACACGAACCTATGCAAAGATAACACGAAGCTTCTCGATCTTTATTACGTTGCTGTATCGCACTGTCCTGTATATAACAGCGCTATGTTGTTATCACAAGGAATGTATGTTTGCACGTTCTGTTTGCAGACATGTTTGTTATAGACGTGGCCTTCCTCCATTTGTGTTGCTTACTGGACCAACTTCTACAAGAACTCAATAGAGAAATGTCGAATTCCTAATCTTCTAGCGAATGCTGAAGCAGCCATGTTCCTTCTGGAAAGATAATTTCGACGGTTGTTGCTTTCAAACCACTCCACTGCGAAAGAATTTGCACACTGCGAAATGTACATTATGAAATCTGTGACGTGATCGGGAAGCTTCCTCTCTTGGCCCACTTGTTGGATGTTTTGTGCCGCATGTTCTTCCTCTCATTTATATTAGTTCTCCTTTTCTGCGAGACGCAAAATATTCCGGACATGCTATTATTCACGCCTATTATGTCAGTTCAGCTAGTCAGGATATACCTTTCAGTATATCTAAACAGGTGAAAATCCTTGTTCATTTGTTTATTCTATCCTCAACCGTCTCCCTTCAATTATAGATATCTTTATGTTTGGCGTTGTGTACGAATTGCACATGTGTTTGCATTGGAGACGAACACCACACTTATTGCCCATTCTTTACATAGATAGTCGTCCCAATTTGCTATTTTCTCAACGTTCCAACATTTCTAGTGAATATGTATCGTTACCTTGTAAATTATGTGGTTTACATGTCACCAAATTCTCAAAGCCAGGACAGAACGACGTCTCTTCTATATCTAAAAGAAGATTACACTTACCAAATATCTTAAATTATAACATTTTGTTAAATTTTTCTATGAAATAGAAAACCGAAATCATTATATTGCAAATTAATTTAGTGACTCTTAACTTTCTAGGCAAACTCAACAGCATTAATAGTGCACAGGCTTATCAGAAGTGACATGGATGTTCACATCAGAGAAGAGGTAATAAAACTGAATCATGAACTAAAATTTCATTTTTCTTTTTTGTTTTTCTTGTGTAAATGTTAGTCACTATAAGGTATTCATGACAGTTCGCAAATGTAATTAATTTAAGGACATATGCCAACTTACATGATGTTTTTAACAAAAACATATTCTGATTATTTGGTTTAGATTAATGAGGCTACATGCAGATGCTGCTGCTACCTAAGTGCTAAAGTAAGAATGTAAGATAATTATGCAAAAAACTCACTTTGAAATACAAGGGTCAGTATGTATCTAATATTTTTTCTTAAATTTCTTTAAGTTACAAATCTTCGTTTCTGAGTTAAGGCTGAAAAGAGTTCGACTAACCACTTGTGGTATTCCGCTTGATTCTACGTTGCTACATTCTGTAAGTACTAAAAATGTGTGTTTTCACTTTTTAAGCATTGTACCATGAAGGAGTATTTCTGTACCGTATAATGGCTTGCCACTCTTTGAAAAATTTCAAACGTCATTTAACTTTAATCGAAAGCACGTTGGATGCTATCTTATTGATTGAATTTGACATTTGACTGTAGGTATCGGAACTGACGTATTGTTTTTATATGTACAAGGAAACACAATTTTAAGAATCATTGTGTGTGAGGCGAGGTAAAAACTGGTTAGTCAACAAATCATTTATCTAAATTGGCTTGAAGCAAATGCTTTTATACCAGAACCAAATAAACTAAGAAAAGGTTACATTTACAGACGTGAATTTATTCTCGGGCCTTCGTTATACGTTTGATAATATTTTTATCATGAAGGAGTCCTGTTTGCAGAAATATTTTATTTTTGAACCGCTAACATATTAAAAAATGGATGTAATTTTCCATAAGATACGACCTGTCTTTTGACGTCATCTGCCACGTAAATTCAGCAAATGAAAGGAAGCAATTCGCGTGGAAATGTCTTTATTTTCTGAAAATTAAAGAAAATCAAAGACTTACGAAAGTCATTTACAACACATGTCTTAACACTGTCCGTTGAATATTCTGACGGATATAACTTTGGTGCATAATTTTGTTATAAACCACCGACATCTAGCATTAGAACGGAAAGGACGTTGATTTTTGCTTTTGGTTACCTTGTAGCGAGAAAATACCAAACAGACTATTGTGGTTTCCGAGAGCTCTGTTCCACTAAGTTTATTATAATACCTCTGAGTTAGATTTGTTTTTCTCCAAAGCTAGGCAATAACTCGGAATGAGCATGGACTATCCGTTCTGATACTAAATGTTCGTGATTCAAGTAAGCAGAAAAGCAATAAGAGATGAGTCTTACTTATGGAGCAACGTTCTCGCAAGTTCATGGTTATGCCACTCTCTCCGAAGCATCAGGATAACGACAGTATTCGCGATTAAAATTACCACCTGAGCGCTAGTGTCGCTTCCAATATGGCCGCTCTAAGTAGGATAAATATTTGTTTACATACTGAGAACGAAGCATTTAATTGGATAGGCAAAAATAACACGGAAAATACAGACGAAACTATGCATACGCACTGGTTGTCTAAAGCAGTGCTGTATCATCTGCACGTCATGTTGTAACTGGGGTTCTCGGAAATTATTTGATAATAATGGAATTGAATTTTACCTGTACTTGAAAAGCTGGGACAGGAGAAAATTGCGAACATATCGTTGCAGTTCTTTCTCGAAAGAAAAAGGCTGGTTTAATAATAATATTTGCATGACATAATATAATATTCACATATTCTTCATGACCAGGCTATACTCACTGAAAAAGGACATCGAACTGAATGAAACAGTAACATTAGCATGTCCACTTTTCTTTCTGGTTACACTTGACATTAATTCATTCTCAAACTATTTTCATCTTCTCTATTAATCGACTTGCACCTGTTCCAAATTTCACACATACGTAATACATGGACGCATTGGGTAAGACGCTTCATGACTTCTCGAAAAAGAAAGCTTAATTTATAAAGTACAATTTAAAACTTTACTTTTACTTTTTTTTTTACTTTCAAGGTAATAATTATTTATCTCTCGAAAAATAAAGTAAGCACACTCGTGCATTCTTCGTAATTTCCTTGCCGAATTACAGTGTTATATCCCCCATACCAATCTTCTGTCAATTACGTTATACCTGATTTATTAACAAATTTCATTTTGTTGATTCCACGGGGTGGAAACACATGAAAACTTTTAATTTGTTCTGACCCATAAAACGATTTAGAGCAAAAAAAACTGAACAGTAGACCTCGCATATTCCCCATGCTTTAAACGACTTCAACACAATGTATCCTACTTAGAGTAGTTCCTGAAAATCCCACCAGATGGCATATCAGTTAATTTTAATCGCGAATTGACTGGACAATTTCACACTTTTCTGAAAACTTGCTTTTCATTCCTCGTCTGGATGTGAAAATTAAGTCCCCTTGATGCATCACATAACAAACGGGAAGTTTAAAGCACCAAATAGGCCCCATACAGTGTAACGTTCGCACGTAAGAATAAAATAGTGGGAGAAAAATTTGCACGGAAAATGAACTTGTGAGTAGCTTAGGTAATAGTGAAGCCCCGGACAAGGCATAAATCAAGTTTTCAGACATCGATTGACTATCCTGTTAATGGTAGAGCTGCGATGCACCACATGACAATATTAGAGCGCCAGGACCGCCGAACCTGAAGTGCGTAATAAACTCAGGTGAGTCTGTAGAGTAGGAATTCAACACGAAGTAATTTTCACACGAAATATAATTTTGTTTCTGCGGTGTGATGCAGCATAGTGTGAGCCTTAACCAAGTCGTTGCTGACGAGTTGTGCGATGAGTTTTACTAATGAAATTTGTTATTTCTTCCTCGCAGGTCGCTGCCACAGTGATGACCTATTTGGTGATCTTGATACAGTTTACCATTCCAGATAAACCTCATTTGGCACCAGAGAACCATACGATCGCCTCCTAAGCTCTACGCGAAGTAATTACCAGTTCTTGTACTAACAGAGTTAAATATATATATTTCCTGTAGCATAACTAAGTTTAATTTATTTCTATCAACACTGTCAGTGAGCCAGTACCACTCTTATAAATTATTCACCTGGTGATCCAATTACTGTTGCCACTTTGAAATTAGACAAATTCGCACATGGAATCTATTGTTTGAACATTCTATTTCTTCCTTAGATTGGTATTTTCGTATTTTTTTTTCGGTTATTTTCCGCCACTCTTCTTCCTATTTGTTAATCTCGAAGATGAGAAATGACATTGGTGAACAGGAAAATAAAAAGGAACCTTCATGTAAAGATTGTACTAAGACGAGACCTGTCTCAGTATTTAAATTCCAATTTTGTATGCCCAGGCCAGGACTAGAACTCGGTGGCTGATACAATTCCTTCTCGTTCTTGAAGAGATTATACTCCTTTCGTCTCGACTTTCGAAATAAATGTAAAAAATACATATTTATCAAACTAACAAAATAGTTTGTGTAAATTAGGTAACACATATAACATATCTATAATACCTCTGTGTAACAATTGCTATTTCTGAATAGTTATCATTACATGGGTCTTAAAAGTATAGAAATTGGCTATTATTCTCCTCAAACTTTGATTTTGTGACCAGGACTTTGATATTTTTAAATTTAGCCCTCTTTTATTAGGATTTTGGGATGAATAACCTTGTAGTGACTGACTAGCACAGAATGTATTTGTAATTGGTACAGCAGGTGCGCTGACACTGTGGCCACAGTGGATTAAATTCGCTGTTGCGAGGAAATTAGGCTTAGGATGATTAGGAGATTACCTTCTAACATATTCTTTGGTTGATCGATTGATTGGAATTATTTCACCTCGCTTATCTGTTACTTTTGGCTAACCGCGAAGATGAGGATGACTGATGATATGATGAAATTGATGAAGGGACTCTCACAAAGAAAACAAATGATGGGATTCTAAACCTGGACACCTAGGATTGTAGCGTGCTGTGCTTACCCCTCCACCACGTACGCCTGCAGCATAATTTTTGGAATGACAATATATTCATAAGTCCTACATAACTGTCCACTATTACAACGTTTCCTTATAAATTGTGTCTAACTATAGTGTATTAGCATGTTAATTTCTATCCTCATGTTGTTCTCTTATAATGTGGACGAAGAGAAGCATTTGGCTACTTTCTCTGGGAATGAGCAAAATTCAAAATATCAAGGTTCATGCCCAAAAATGTATAGTTCGAGAGGAGTAAAGTATGTTTTCTATTTTGAGACAAAAACAATTAGAAAATAACACAAAGCAGGAGCAAACGTTTTGTTAGTTAGTGTAACAGGTTTACCTGAAGCGATGTAACAGTGGATGAATGCCTGAATGTGTAATGTTAAGAGCTTATCGACATGTGCAGCCTACGTTAATTTAGATGACAGTCTGCATGTCTTGTTTGCCTCATTGTATGTATGTAGCAGAATGTAACCCACGAACTGACAAATTCTGTCGAAGTAATCGGCCAGAAATCAAGCGTAGTGAACACAGCACGCAGGCGACCACTTCATTTTCATTGTCTCCAGACTTTCATCTGGGCTACTAAGTTAGCTTCCAGACAGAAGTGATAAGGGACATGCAACGCAGTCCTGTTCAGTCTGTAAGGGAGATTACACAACGAAGCGATAGGCGACAAGTCAGTTGGAAAAGAACCAATCAGCGGCAACGTTTTCCACCGCAGCGACATGGCAGGCTGCACAAGCGTGCTAAAGCTATCCCTTAACTACTCTCCATTTGGAAGGTGAAATCCTCAAGTGACGCATCTTGCGTGTCGCTTTCGTACGAAATTTATATTAAAAAACACTTACTGCGCATGTACGACTAATTGACTGAGGCCTAATCCGAGTGACATGCAGGCGGAATGTGTAGCTTGTCGTGTCACTTTGATGCAAAATGTTGCATTTATTTCTCAAGATTTGTTCCCAATTGACAGGTGTCGGTTCATATTTCCCTCCCAAAGTTCCATAAGATTACAGATGCGGCACCTAACAAATGTTGCTTATTTAGGACAGACATCATTGTCAGCGTACATGATCAGCCAATCAGTAACTATCATATCTCAATGGTGTGAACAAGACATTGTTGACAAACTGTTCCCCTTATTCTTTTGAGTTATGCATATGGGTTCGTAACAAAGAGTCTATGTTATTAACCCTACGTCTGTAGTAAGAACTAAGCTTTCCCAACATCCATGGTCACTACTATTAGACAGAACTGATATTTTTTAGATTGATTTATAAGACTATCTTAGGAGGTAAGAATAGAGCATCAGGAGTCGAACCTGAAGCTTGTTACAACTAGAGATAACACATATGAAGATACAGTGTGAGAGCGAGGTTGAGGAAGGCTGGATCAAAATGACCATCGCCGACGATAAGGCAAAGACTATAAATTAGTAAAAGCAAAGACTGGAGATTTTCAGGAGCAAATGGCCGGGAATGTTAAAGCCCGATTTACTTTGTGGAGAAGAGGAAAGCCAGTTTCAGAGGAAGGATGGAGATCCCACACTTGAACTCTGGTTAACCTTTAGACGGCCGAGCAGGTTTACGAAAGTAACCCCGTACTGGCCCAGGCTTCTCGGCGGGAATTTTAAATTCGAACACTCTTTGGAGGGAAATTGTTATAACTCGTGCACTATGGGAGCAATCTACTTCGGATAAGTTTTGTTTTGTAGCTAAAACATCAGAGCATGTAAGCCTGTACAATTCAGAAAGCCGAACTGTGGGGGGGTTGGGGGCGCGACCCCCAAATTTCAATGGCAAAATAATTAAAAATCCGGAGTTTTTTCCTTCTTCTCCTGCTATTTTGGGGAGAAGGCGTAAACCTTAGTATTCTTTTCAAAGAATGGACATGTTTTATGTTCCTGGGTACCATACAAGTTGAATAATAAGCCAGAATGTGAAACTCTGTTCTTTACGAAAAATAGGTAATTTGCATATTGCTCTGAAAATTGTTATAACTCGGGGACTATAAGAGCAATCTACTTCGGATAAGTTTTGTTTTGCAGCTAAAACACGAGAGCATGCAACCGTGTACAATTTAGAACGCCGAACCGAGTAATGGGGTTTGGGGGACGCGACCCCCGAATTTAAATAAAAAACAATAAAAATCAGGAGTTTGCCCCTCTTCTCCCACTATTGTGGGGAGAATGCGTAAACTTAGTATTCTTTTCAAAGAAAGGACGTTTCCAAAGAGAGTGAAACATGTTTTATGTTCCTGGGTGCCATACAAGTTGAATAATGAGCCAAAATGAGAAACTCTGTTCGGAAATGTGGCATGGAGGTGTGAGGGGGGGGGGGTCATCAATGTGAATTTCCCAGCCATGCTCCAGACCTGTGTCAGAGTTTTCACCCAAGCATAAGAGTATGAAGGCCAAAAAAGCACATTCATTTCTTAATCAGCACCATGATACCATATGCTATCATCGGGCCCATAAAGATTAAGGCATTGTTCCGTCATTCATCTTTACTGCCGCGATTATTCCAAGATGTCAAACGTGACGTAGAATAATCAAATTAGAAAGAGAAAAATAGAACCACCGACGTTTATGCATCGATAATATCCCCAGACCTCAAAAAATTATATACCATTCCTAAATGCGATCATATTTCTTTTGAAAAACAGAAATTATTGTTTCTTGAATTGAACAATGAAATGATCAATCAGAACTGTTACTAGCTGGAGATATATTGCTCTTTTCAGTTTGCTACGCAAGCTTGTTAACCCACTTAAAAAATAAACTGTACTGTGTGAAAGTGTTGCTAGAATATCAAGAATATATTTTAATAAATGTAAAAAAATGTATCTTTGATAGCAAAGAACAAAGTTCCAAAAAAATAGTAGTCGTAAAAGGGATTAAGAGCAAGAACATTTTAAACACGACCTCAGAGTTTTTAATAGTTTCAAAGCCATATAGTAAGACACAAAAGTATACATAACAATTATAGGTGAAAACTCAGATATATGATCAGAAATCACGTTCATATGACGTAACGGCATTAGGCCAAGTACTTTAGAAATGAACTTGAGGATTTTCAAGCTTGATTGAAGGGTTATGTGAGATCTAATGTTAACTAACATTGTACTCAGTAATAATATTTCTACTAGTGAGTTTAGAAGTAACTAGCACGTTTTTGATCGAACGCAATCTGTAGATTACTATAGATTTTTCCATGCAATGTTTACTTTAACCACATTAAAGTCATTTACAATCTTGACTCACTTTTCTAACATTTTCATTTGTAGTAAGTACGTGAAGACTTTTCGTAGCACCCTCCCATGCATACACGTTAAAGATTTTATTAAGTTTAATACAATTGAAAGTAAGAATTGATGCAAAATGACATTTAGAAACAGAACACTTATTTTACATAGTTGTGCCGAAAATATTGCAATAACAGTAAGATTTATCGTGTTTCCACACCAATGTTTTTCACGCTCAATGCCGGATCAATTTTAAAGTTTTAGTTAAGTTGTTAATTGTGGTAGAGTTTATAGTTGCAGTTTTCTCAAAGAGTATATGTAACAGCATCAATATTATAACCAAGTACTAATTTCTAGTTTCAGTAGTCGAGATGAGAATGAAAATTCTAACATAGAAAATGTTGTTGATCGGTCACAAGCAGTTATGGGCCGCCTCGTAAATATAGTTTTGAAATTGTCAGTATATGACAGCTTTGCAGACGGGCAATTTTCCTGTGCCTGTGCAGCTCAGTCTCGAAAAGAGTAACAGTGCTCGGAAATGCATCGCATTATGGTGTGTTTTGGTTGGTAAAATACTTGCTGCAAATTATATTGATTAAAAAATGTTTCCTGTTACAGCGTAGAACAGTACTAAATTGGGTCGATAATCTCTCCCAAGGACGCCAAAAGTAACCGTCAAAGATCAACTTGCTCATCATCTAAAGTTTGAAACTGAAGCACTGGTAATAACTCGAGCTGATAATGTAGCAGTTGCAACAGTATGTCCTCACAGTTTAACGTACAGAATATGCACGATAATATAAATAGATCAACTGTGTGCTCTTTCTTCTTGTTCATTCTAAACACATTTCACAGACAAACAAATATAATGCTAACACTTACCCCTGCACAAGTTCTGCTTGACATTAGTACGAGTACATATATTCTCGCTATGCTGGTAAATGTGTATACAAATGCATTAGTGTCAATCGTGTATGAGAATGATAGGGAGGGAATTACGAATAGAAATCTGTGAAATACAAGTAGGACTGAAAACATAATATACATCACGTGCGATAAAATAGGAAAGGAGAAAACTCCGTTGAGTTGCTTTGTCAGTTGGAACAATTCAAAATGAAGATGTCTGAGGCAATGAAGTTCGTTGCAAGGAGATTGTTGTTGGTGGTGGTTTCCATCGGAATACACTGATCGTTGTGGCAGAGCTGAAACAGCAGAGTTTAACAAGCAAAAATTCCACTTGACAATGTGCAAAATATTAACGAACCAGATTTCAATTACAATATGCTGTGTGTTCATTAACAAGTTGCCAAAGAAATGAAGGACTACAATGATGAAAGGGAATTCTAATATATATGGTACAGAGGGTATCAAATGAATAAGCACACTGATTGCTAATTGCAAACGTATTGCTGTTTTCAGTTTGCTAGGAAAGCTTGCTAAGTCACCTAATAAATATGTTGTACTAAGTGAGAGTTTGGTTAGAATATCAAGAATATTCTGAGATGATTTAATAATAAAGAACAGAGTTCCAAAGAAAGTAGTAGTTAAAGGTAATATGGACAAGAACAATTGAAACACGTCCTCAGACTTTCTAACGTTAGCGAAAGTATAGCAAAGAACAAAAAAATAGGGAAAGTATAGAGCTACATGCACAATAAGGCTGTATCCAACAATTATAGGTGAAAACTCAGCTTCATGACCAGAAATTAGCTTCTCATCACGTAGCGGCATGAGGCCAAACACTTTACAAACAAATTTAAGGATTGCAAAGCTTGATAATACACTCGTGTGAGATCGAACAGTGTTGAGAGACATGCTAGTTAAAGAATTTCAACACAGTGGTAAAATTTCACTTCGTGAGTCTAGTTGAGCCTAGCACACTTGTTAGCAAAGAACAGTGCTTCAAAGCTGATGGAACTAAATTGAATGACTGGCTATTAGCTTGATTATAATCCAGTTGCGACGAAATTGCCTGAGATTTTTCCTATGCAATATTTACGAAACGTTGATGGCAAATCAAACATCAAACATTATCGTCGTTTACAGTCTTTAAGTAGTTTATGTTATGCTTGCTAATTAGTATTGTCTTGGCGTACATTAAGTTTTCATCAAGCTTATTACAATTCAAAGGAACAATTGATGTCACGTGAAATTAGTAGTGTAATTGGTGATAGAACCAGCACCACTTACAAGTGTACAAATGATGAGCTCATATAATTAAACAGCCCGATTTGCCCACACTTAAAATTATGCCAAGATGCCCCTTATTCCCCAATTCTTCAAGTGTAATATGCTCTTAATTCTAAGAATTTTCAATCCTAGTGTACAAATGATGAGCCCCTCAGATTGATTTGCCTACACTTATAAAAGGCACTTCTGTGAGATTGTTGTCCATAAATTTGTTAAAAATATGCCCCTCTTGATATTTTTTTTGCCCACACCTAAAACTAAGCTAAGATACACCCACACCCACCCACACCCACACACACACACACACACACACATACATATACATATTTACTTCTGGTTTAAGTTTAATTGGATACCAGGTTCAATTTCTTTATCTAATATTAAAACAATGTAATTCTTCTAGAATTGCTCTGTGACTCTCTCATTTCTATTCATTTCATGTATCGTGAAATTCACAGATAATTTTAATGTTTGTCCTGTCATTAACCACAACTTGTTTCCTTTTCGAAGTGTTGATGACAAACATGGGTCTCTGTGCTTTGAATTCATCTGGTGTGTAATACATGTCAGTATTGCCAGTAGTGACCCTTTTGTATGCTGTAAATGCTTCATATAATTTAAGGAAATCATCCTTGGACATGTCTAAATTATAATTTTCTCTAGGGAATACCTCATTTCTGCCATTTTTAAGATATATGTTCTTGATGTTGCAGTTATCAAATCTACTTGAATTTTTTTCCTGATTATTGTGTCTTCCAGTCTGAAACAGAACCACCACAAAATCCGGCATGTCATATTGTATACTGGAGAATGAATTTGTAGCATCAAACTCATAATAGGTACCAGATGCGGGCTTCTGTACACATTGATATGTATAAAATTGTAAAGGAATCTGTGGATTTTTTATTATATCTGCTTTGTATTTAAGAGCATAACTGGCTTCATATTCAACAACTGGGATTCTTAGCTCCATAGTCTGAATAATACACTTGCCCTCATCAGGTAGGGTATTAGGCAGAGCTTCCCCTGTAGAGTTTAATGTGCTGTACCTCATCAAAGCATTATTATCATTGGCAGCTCTTCTAAATGTGATTCTTAAACCACCCTTCCACATAATATCTTTGTAATCTGAGAAGAATCCTGGCAACAGGCGCATAGGGAACAGCACTGTGTGGCTCTTAGATATAATTTTATCACCAGCCTCAAATCCACCTATTTTGTAGTAAGAAGCCTCGGTTTTGGATAATTTTAGTGTGGCCAAAGCTGTGGAGGTAATGCCGGGATAATCTATTCTGTTTATAACAACACCATGCTTTCTGATCTCAATTTCAGAGAACAGATGCGGCACAAAATTGTCTACCAATCTTATATTTGAATTTGCCGGATAATCTGTTCCATCGAGCTTTACAACATCAAATTTGATGTATAGATCTGCTCTGTGGGGGTGTATAAAGCCATCCCCTACATCAAGATCAACCTCAATCTCTGTGTTGGGTTGATTTAAATTTGCAAATGTCCTCCTGTTTGGGGGAATGATTGTAGCTCATAACTCTCAATATTTTCCATTTTTTTTGTATGTATTTTTATTTAAATATTAATCTCTATGATAGCAGTTGTTGTGGCTCCAGCAAAATCAACTAATTCTTATTTTTCATTAGTGACCATCAATTCAATATAATCTATTCTATTATGGCACACAGGAAAATATAATGTTGGTGATGGAGTGTAGATGATTGGCTCCATAAATTCAGAATTAGGTTTGAATGTTGCAATGATGCCAGTTTGTTTGTGAGTGCCTATGCCATTTGATTTGGTGATCATACCCTCAGCCACATTACAGTGAATATTTAGAGTCTCTATGACTAAGAATTTGGGTATATTAATAGCAGTGTGTTTGATGGCCGCTTCAAGTTTTGTGTTGTTCTCAAAGCCTAACAGCTCTCCTATAGTACCCAGATCCACTGTTTCTGTAGCAGATACAATCTCTACTCTGTGAGTGACAGAATTTTGAGTTAATACTATACCTCTGGGTAATTGAGCATTTAGAGTGGACAGATTATACTGCCCTGGAGTGATGACAATTTTTTGATCCCCTACTGCAATTTTGTTGTTGTGGTGTGTAATATTAGGGATCAAGTACATGCCATAAAATGCTCTGAGAGCTATTGTTTTGGGATACACTATATCATCATGTAATTAGAGTTTCAATATTGAATTTTGGCTGGTGAGATGGAATACCCCCATGATGTTTTAAATACCACAAGGCTTTTTGAAAATTTTCAATTGATGGTTTATTTATTTGAGACATATATCTAAGAACAGATAAACACAAATGTCCACAATTAACTTCTTTGAAGTTTTGAACACGGGCATTATTGTAATAAAGATTAGGTGATTTTAGATATTTTATTAAATTTTCAGGTGGAACACCTCCAAATGAATCAAACACAAATGCCTTATTTTTTAAATATTTAAGATAACAGATCCAGTGAGTGCCCTGATGTTTGTACTTATCCAAATTAACAATGCCACACTCTTTGTTGAGTGGTTGCTCTGGCAAAGAATCAGACATGTACACACCTCTAAAATTTTTGATGCCCAGTGGCTTGATTAAAGCTTCAATATCTTGGTTTGTAAGCGGCTCTTCTTTTTTTTAAACTTATTCATGGCTCTCTTAACACCTTTGCCTTGTTTCTCCATGGCCAGGTTATGGCGCTTCAATTCTTCTAATTCTGCCCTATTTTTCTTGGCATCTATTACTGTTTTTGCTATGGCAGCTGATCCCCCAGCCAAGCTCCCCACAGCCCCGAGAGCAGCTAAGATGGCCGGGATAGTAAATATGAAACTCCCCACATGTGATTTTTTTCTTGATTGTTGTAATTTTTTTTAATTGGGGGGTACTAAGCAACAATTTCATACCATGGCCCTTTGCAAGACAAGAATTTTTTTTCTTCCGCTGCTTTTTGGTTAAAAGGCTATCAATAGTTTTAAGAGATTTAAGACCTGCATAAGGTATTTGATACATAACACCCTTGGCCTTCATTGTAGGTTTATTATATACTATATACATATTCACAGCCCCCACCCCAGTTTTTGTTTGGTGTTCATAGCTATGGTGGTCCCCAATGCTGCTATTTTTTCACTTAAAGAAGCATCTTTGCTTACATATCTACCAAATGCAGCCTCTTCTAATTTCTTGTCTGCAACATGTCTCTTGTCAAGATCAGAATGTGTGTTGTATGCTATGTCATGGTCTCTACAAGCAGCATCTAGGGGATTAACAGCAGGATCACCTCTGTTTAATCTATGGTCCAATTTTGTGCCTGGACCACAATATTGATAGCCTGAAATATGTAGTTCAAATGGCAGCTTGTTTATAATGTCATTAACCAACCCCCGGCCCTCAGAAATATTCAAAAATTTAGGTGGTAGAGTATTAATAATTTTTATAAGATATCCAATCCCCTTAGTGTCATTCACTATAAAATTAGACAATTTTGTGCTTATCATGTCCATAATTCCAACCTTTTCATTGTAAAAATTGTGGTTGCCAGCATTTTCCTCCCCAGCTATCACCAATAACCTATCTACAAGTTTCCTGACATCATCAACCCACACAAATTCTTTGGGCAGGGTGTTGTATTGTTTGATTCCACTACCTGTCTTAATTTGTGACCATATGGGCTTGATTAAATTATTGTATTTTGCTCCACTGCTAGACTTGACTCTTTTTTGTGTGGGATCATTGTTCTGGTATAGAGCATCTGATTTTATTAATATTTCTTTGTAATCCTCATAATCTTGATCTGTATAGCTGCCAGGCCTTTTCCTAGTCATCAATTCCCATAATCCAGGTGTGCCGGTGTACTTAACAAAAGCACCTTTTTCTCCAAGTCGAGATTCTGAATATACAATTATATCATCTCCCATAAATGTTACTCTGAAATTGCCAATTCTATGTATGATGCTGCCATCAAGCTCTGTGTCAGCATATAAGCCAAAAACCTCATCTTTATTGTCTTTAGGTGTGGTTAAATATTTTTGAGCAAGAAGACCCAATTCAATAGGATCCTGAGTGGCTTCAATTCTTCTAGGAGCAATAGGACTAGGTGTATGAATACTGGAAAGTGGGGTGAATGGATAATCTAATATGTTCCTAGCAGCTACAGGCACAAGCTCTGTGATCAAATTTTGATTTTGATCAGTTTTGATATTTTTACCTAATTCACTAATAGCATCAATGATAGGCTGTTCTGTTTGTTTGTGTTGTTCATAAATTCCTCGGTTCTGTGATTTCCATCCCTTAAATCTTTTTACAAGATAATCTCTTAATTTAAGATCATCAATAATTGGCCTTTTCATGTTTATTTATATATGTTTCAATGTCTAGAAAATTGTTGATTTTATTTCTGTATTTGCCACTATTGGGTGTTCTTGTCATATCAATTGTGACAAACCCATAACTGTCCTGGTTCCAGCACCTGCTGCAAAACTTGGAAAAATCATTGTAGCTCAAGTCCCCACCTACATATTCATCATGTATGTGTTTGAGGTTGGTATGATCTTGATGAAACACACATATAAAATTGCTGTTGTCTCGGATCAGCTGCTTGGGTATTTTAGAAAAAGTCTGTGCCAGGTAGAAACAATCAATGTTTTTGTGCCGGCCCTGTGTAAAGAAATTTCTAACATTGTTTTGATTATCCAGTATAATGTCATCAAACACAACAACTGAACTATCGAGACATTCATGAAGTGGCTTAACATCTGGTTCAAAAGTGGCAATATCCAATCCATCATATAGTTTCATCAGCTGTTGATATTTTAATTGTTCCAAGCTCTTAGAGAAAACATACAAGTGCCTGTTTTTCCAGTCTAACCAGTTGGGTGCCAATAAAAAATTATGAATCATTAGTGTAGTTTTACCACAAGCAGATGGCCCAACAATAAGACATCTAATATTTTCAGGCAGCAACTTGCCATTTCTCTTAACCTGCTGTTCAGGTTCTGGCAGCCTTTTTATAACATCCCAGGTGCTCATAGTATCACTTTGTCTGCATCGATACAGCTGTGTTCTGGAAGTCCTAGCCATTTGACAAATAACTTGTTGTTTTTTCTGCGGATGATTTTTTCTATGAGATATGTGTCAGGCTGTTTAGTTTTGCTGAGTTCTTCTTCATAGAATCTGCCTTTGAGAATTTCTCCTCGGTGATCTTTTATTATATATGTGTTAAGGGTCCCAGGTTTAATTTGAACCACTGTAAATAATTCAGTGCTCCAGTTTCTTGTAAAGCCTCTTTTGAATAAGTGCTTATATTTGCTGATTCTTACTTGATCACCCACCCTGTATTTGGCCTTTCTTGTTGTTGGCTGGTATCTAGGATAATAAACAGTCCTGATCAATTTTTGCTCATCAGATGAAGTTACTTCAGAGGGTTTCATGTTGATTGTGGAATGGACAGAGTTGTTATATTTATGTAGAAGTTCTGGAAGAATATTAATCCATTTATAATTCCCTTTAAGTGTAAATTGTTTATACATAAGATTTTTTAGGGTTTTGTTGAATCTCTCTACAATTGAGGCTTTGAGATCACTGTAACTCGAATAATGTTTTATTAACTGGCTTTCAATAAATTGTTGGAACACAGAATTATAAAATTCTTTGCCATTATCTGTTTGCAAATAGCGCGGTGATCTTCCACTCTGATTGATGATTGTCCTGATGGCTTCTGTAACATATTTTCCAGTCTTGGATTTGAGTGGCACAGCCCAGGCAAATTTTGAAAATGTGTCTATTACAGTGAGTAGATACTTGTAGCCCTTGTTGATTTTGTCTAAGTTTTTCAACTGTCCACTTGCCATTTCAATCAAGTCGCTCTGCCATAAATCATCTATGCATTTATGTCTGGCTTGTCTGTGTAATTCATCAACAATAATTTGTCTAGACATAATATGAAAACAAGAATATTGCAACTATGGGGTGTTCAGCAGGTGATACTACAGGATTTTCTAAATATAATTTGTCCCCTATTTGTATTTTAAATTCCAGAGAGCCATCATCTTCAATATAGGCTGTTTCTAATGTATTGGGATCTATAAAATCCTCTAATTCTACATTGGTGATTTTTGTTTTGTTATCAGCATTTGTTATTGATAAGGTGGGGTAGTGGTGTGCCTGTGGTTGTAGCCAATATTTGATCTTGATTGGTCTAAGTGTGCCCCCAACAAAAAACTGGTAATAAAATTGTGCAGGGGACAGCATATATATTTTGCCACCTGGTGTAAATGGCGAATCATATTCTTTGTTGGGGATGCTGTACAATTCAAGAATTACTGTATGTTTTGGATTCTCGATTATGCCTGTTATTTCCTTTTCTGCTGTAAGCAATCTGCTTGTTACAGATTCAAGATGCTCATTGATGGTCCTAACAACATCATCATGGCCTGGCTTGATTTTTATGTCCACAACAAGTTTCTTGTATTGTTGCACAATCTCTTGTAGCTGGGTGGCAAAAACAGACAGAGCATTTGCTTGATTGGATTCCATGGTCCCTAGCTGTTGCTTGATATTAGCTACAATTTGTTGCAAATTTTCAATAACTGCCAATTTTGAATTTTGAGCAGTAAGATCATGGACCTGTCTTCTGATATCCTCAAACAGGGCATGCAGTTCATTAATATGTTGATTAGTTGGTAGAGTGGCCACTGTCTGAGTGAGTTGTTTGATCTCTGTTTGGATATTCTTGATATCTTCTGATTTCAATATGCGATTCACAGCTCTCTTAATATTTTTAAGTTCCTGTGATGTAGGCAGATTTGTTACAGTATTTTGCAAAGATTCAAGTGCCAATTTCACATTGTTTAATTCAGAAGCATCAGCCACATTTTGCATAGCATTTTGGAGCAGGGCTATATCAGCCTGAGAGGGTGTTGATTGTTGTAAAATTTCAAGTTTTGTTTGGATATCATCGATCAAGTGATGAAAATGAGATAGCTCAGATTCAGTGTTGAGGTTTTCAAGCTTTGTGATCTGTTCCTGGACACTGACAAGTGTGTCTACAATACCGGGCAGGCGGGATTCTAGAGATTCTTGTATATTTGTTAAATCACTTTGCACTGCTGCTATTGTACCCTCAAGATGGGTTATGGTACTTTGAATTTTTCCAAAATCTTCATATGTTTCAAGTTGCAGCTTGATGTTTGCAACACTCCGAGTTATTGCACTCAAAGCATCAGAAGATGGCAAGTTGTTCATAAAATTTTCAAGTGTCTCAATTTTTTCTTTAACCTCGGCTATGGCATTGTTCAGAGGGTCCAGATTAGGTATTTGGAGTGATTGAATCTGTTCTTTTAGAGTGGAAATCACTAGATCAAAATCTTCTTGTGATTTTATGCTTTTGACAATTGTTTGGAGCTGTGTCTGGACATTATTTATCTGCTCTTCCAATTGCTGTTTCAATTGCTCAGAGTTGGTGGCCTCGGTCTTAAATTTGGCTTGAAGAGCTGCTACAGCTTCTTCTAAACTTTGAAAATTATCCAATGTGGCCAGGTCAGTATATTTCTGAAGCAGCACTTTGAGTTCTGAGTCAATTTTAAGAAGAGGGTCCATGCATTGTGATTGTAAATTTGTAATTTCTAATTGAAGACTGGCATTGAGTGTGGTTTGTAAAGCTTGTAAATCACTTCTTAATTTCTTGACTCTGACATCAAGCATAAGAATCTCATCACTGTGATCTTCATGTCTTGTATGGCCAAATATATCATTAGGCATTTTTGTTTTAGTGGTTATTTATTATTGAATATCTGATTCTTAATTCTATAAAAAAGGTATAAGTTTGTCATATGACCCAGGGACCTCAATATATAAGCAGTCACCAGCAGAAACAGTATATACAGTGCCAGAAATCATGTTTGAGTGCTTAATTCTATAAATATTTCTCCCTATTGAAATCTTGACATCACCCTCAGGGGTTGTAATAAATTGCAATTGACCACCTACAGGTAATTGGTAATGATTTAAATTATTGTTAAATATGTACAATATTTTACCTGTTTTATCATCAACATCTGTAAGTATGCTGTTCAGATGAATAATTAACAAAGCACTTAGTTTAGATATTATATCAGAAGAGGGTTGTGGTGTTGGCAGGTCCATAATAGCTTGTTTTTTGAACCCAAATAAGTTCATAGGCATGTTTATTTATTTCAAATCATGCTCTGTAATTGGGCATTGATTGCCATTTTTCAAATCACAATGCCCCCATGGTAGAGTATGTATGCCACATGATAAAATACATCGCTTATCATCATGTGGGTCCAGAGCCACTTTTCTTACAATATTGCTAGTCAATAAGTGATCCACACACTGAATTATATTTTCTGATGTTCTGATTAAACTCTGGGATTTGAGGCAATTTTTGTAATCCTCAAATTCAAGCTCTTTGTCAACAGTTACTCTGCCAATGCCCTTGGCCTTTTTGGCAACAACACCACTACATGTTTCAAAACTGTACATCTTGGCACTTAACCCAGCAAATGCCACAATAACATCACCAAGTGTCTCATCTTTTAACTTGCCAGGCACCTTTTTGTTGTGGGGTTTAATTTTTGAATGTTCAGTGGTATCAAAGTATTGAAACAATTCAGGCTGTGCAATATCTTTATAAACATCTTCTGTTTGAATATCAAGAACAAAACTATCTGTGTCCATGTACATCAGTTTTACACGATCCTTATAAAAAGGCTTCAACACATCATAATACAATTTTAACATGTGTAATTTGGCCAATTCCAATATCACAGCCCCTACATAAATAGTTTTATCAAACTTAATATTTGTTTTTTTCATGTTGAAAAGTGCCATATTTTCATCATAAATTCTTCTGTAATTGAAGTTTGGCTTTGCAATCAATTTTTTGCTCCGGCTGGGGTCAGTAATTATTTTAACATCAATATGTTTTCTGACATTTTCAATTGTTTTGCCATACACTGAATTGACCATCAATTTAAACTAGGCCTTATCAAATTGGCTCATTGCAGATGTTCGAAGCTCTGTGTTTGTATCAATATATGGTTTCAACCATCTTGAGTGCCTGAAGCTCAAAACTTTTCCAATTTTGGTCACTTGAACACCATGATTCATCAGGAACTGGAGGTTTTTGTAATATATGACATAGCCCTGTTTTGGCTCTAGAGTCATCATCAATTTCTTTTGTTTAGAGCCAGGTGAACACTGAACCTCAGGAATTGGGGGCAGATCAGAAAATGTCTTGTTTAAATCATCTGGAATTGTCAGATCAACCTCTAAGAAGAGGCCATAGTCACTGTCATCAAAATCCTTAAGATCATCAATATTGAAATTTTCAACCCACTCAAGCCCTGCGTATGGCAGTTTTTTCATCATGGCATAACCATAGAGGCTGTTTGCATCCACATACAGTATATAATTTGATGGCAGTGCTGGATCATAATCGGGAATATATTTGTTATTTGCTCTGGCATATCTCTGAGAACATTGCACCATGCCTCCTCTTATACATTGTTCCATAAACAGATACATATCTTGATCCTGGATCAGATCCAATTGCATTTTAGTGTTTAAAAACATTGCAGACCATGCTAGGGCCGGAGCACTGTAAAAATATATTGGATCCAGCTTATAATTTTTCATGGAAGATTTTCTGAATGCCTGCAGTATATCAGCTAAGAGGGTCACATCAAGTTTTAAATATGCCTTGTGATAATCACCAAATGTCTGGCATTTTAAATTGTTCCACATCAACTGGGCATGGTGATAATCATCATCAGTGATTCCAGATCCTCTGATTTTGCTGTAAAACTCTTGTTGTTGTGGCAGAGAACACTCATCAAATTTAGAAAAATCTTTAACATAATCATATGGATATACACCCTTTCGCCTAATTAATTTCAGGTCCTGATTTGGAAACAAAGCACATGTGATTTTGAATTGATCATCAGATAATTGAGTGGCCAGTGTAGCCAGGCTAGCCGATAAAATTCTGTAGGAATCAAGAAATCTTAAGTGAATAGAAACACCATTAACTTTAATTATTTTGTTAATGGCAATATATTTCTCATCATTTTCTGCTAAAATATTTAAATTCTGCTTGTTAAACCCCCCGTACCTGATCAAATGATGAAAATCATAATTGGATGCTCCATGGCAAAATATGGGGACAAATTTTGGTCTCTTGATCTTAATATTACAGCTATTACACAGGGCCATTAAGAATTTACCATCTGTATGAGAATGGTGTTTCACCTTGATATTTGCATCTGAAAATTCAAAATCACATACCGGGCATTTTTCTGCATTGTTGAAATCTTCAATCTGTTTCTCTGTTAAAGGCAACATGGGTTTTGATTTTAATAAAATATTAGATGCTATGTCATGGCACTCATTTTCTATTCTTTGTGCAAATTCTTTGATGGCATCTGCTCCCATGTATAAATATTCTTTACTAACCACACCACCCTGTACAACCACATAATAAAAGCTGGAAGGTTCATGTAACTGGTATGGTGTAATTGAAGATTCCTAAGGGTCTGGGCTACAGAAAGCAAGAGGTTTGAGATTTGATTCAAAATCACACACTATATATGCTGGGTGTTCCAACAAGGCTTTAAACTTTTGGAATTTTGCATTTTCACTTGGCATTGGCATCACCATATGAACAGGTTTATGGTTGCCACAGTATTTCAGATGCTCAATTAACTTGTTTTTAGCAATTTCTGCATTTTCTTCCCGAACCCCATTCACCATTTTTCTACCATCAAAAACAGTTAAACATCTTCTGCACAACTTAAATATTCTATTAAATTTGTCTAGTTGTGTTCTCACTAAAGCTTCAAGACTGTGTATCAGAGTGTAATGATATGTGCCATCCCATTCAATTAAGAGCAGATCAATCGGAATAGCAGATTCATCATCAAGTGTACTGATTCTGAGAGGATCTATCAAGCAATTGTCACGGCCAGTGGAACAAGTAAATACATTAATAGATAATTGTTTGCCATTGATATCCCGGACCTTTTTTTCAAATTTATCAATATTCTGAAGAGACATTGGATATTCTAAACCCTCCATTGCTTCATCAAAATCATTTTCATGCTGTTTATAATAACTTATTCTCTGAGGATTCCTTGAAACTGGATACAAAGCAGCTAAAATACACCACAAAAAGCATTTCTGGTCATTATTTTTGATATTAACCACGGCTGTTTTGTTTTTGATATTGGCAGGTAATGGCACATAAGTGGAACCTTGTAATGGGTTGAATTCAGAAATATTAACATATAACTTGTGTGGAGAACCGCATAGGCTCCATCCAGACTCTTTTGCTGCAAATTCAGAGTGTTTAATATTGAATTGATCTATCAAACTGCTTATTATTTTGTCTGAATTTGCATTTGAATATACCGGTACAGTTTCTGTTATGTGGGGCTGTGTAAATTTTGTGCCATTTGGCTTCTTATATTGTGTAAACAATTTGAGGGACAGCTTATAAGACCCATTTTGTGCATTTAGAATTGCCTGCACATCTGGATTTATACTCTTCAAAAAATTCTTAATGTCACATCTTGGCTCTGATACAAACCGGTGATCCCTTAATTGGCCGTTAAAACTGCTATGGATGGGTTCATAGCGTGGCTGCTTTGCCGGTCCAGCATTAACAGGTGTTTCATGCTTCCTTTTCAGACCAGATGTAGAAGGTTGTGGGGGCAATGTTGATGACTGTACAGAACAAGAACCCACATGTCTATTGAAATATGCCTTGCTAAATATTTTATTGCATTTAGAACATATTTTAGTGGGAGTTCTGAATTTGCCTGGGTTACAATTCTTTTGGTGTCTGGCCCAATTGGGGCTGGATATATTCTTATTACACTGATTGCAATATTTTTGATTTGGCATTTTTGTTGTTGGTTTATTATATAAGATTTTCTGGGGTTCAATTCAAAATTTTGTACTTAATATATATATATATTTTGTTCAGCTGTGTGCTTTGTTTATTTCTTGTGTATATTTAATATGTTAATAATGTTAATTTTTATCCTCGGTTTATTATATAAATTTTTTTGGGTTTTAAACCAAAACTCTATGCTTATTATGACAGGTTGTAAAGCCAATAGCCCACAAGTGGAAAAAATAAATAAATATTGATCTAAACTGACCTTCCGCAAATGCCTGCACGGACATGCATGTCTAGAATGGCAATGACCTAGCGCTGTGTTATGTATTGATTTTTTGTATAACAGGCTGGGACAGATATAAGCCTGACTCTAAATAAGAGTGGATTACAACAAACAAGCTGGATGCAACAAATATCAGATTTTTTATACAAAATATAAGCCCTTTTGTTCAATATACCAGAAATATATTTAATATGAATAATAAGAATTAAACCAAACAGGCCTGTAAGTATGAGAAGCACTGTAACATCACATCTGTTCTCCTCAGCCACTCTCACAATACTGGCTGATGCAATTTTGTTTGCACGCAAAGCTTCAATACTCGGAAATTTCTGTAAGCACTGACGCAGAGGAGAATCACTTGAAACATGCAAAGCAAAAATTCAATACTACTGTGTCGGGAATTGTGCACATTAATCACTTTGATCTAAACAAACACTAACACAGAGGAGAATCACTTGAAACATGCAAAGCAAAAATTCAATACTACCATGTCGGGAATTGTGCATATTAATCACTTTGATCTAAACAAACACTAACACAGAGGAGAATCACTTGAAACATGCAAACATATGATGTAAGAAATAAGAGAGTCACAGAGCAATTCTAGAAGAATTACATTGTTTTAATATTAGATAAACAAATTGAACCTGGTATCCAATTGAACTTAAGCCAGAAGTAAATATGTGTATGGGTGTGTGTGTGTGTGTGTGTGTGTGTGGGGGGGGGGGGTGTGTGTGTGGGTGTATCTTAGCTTAGTTTTAGGTGTGGGCAAAAAAAATATCAAGAGGGGCATATTTTTAACAAATTTATGGACAACAATCTCACAGAAGTGCCTTTTATAAGTGTAGGCAAATCAATCTGAGGGGCTCATCATTTGTACACTAGGATTGAAAATTCTTAGAATTAAGAGCATATTACACTTGAAGAATTGGGGAATAAGGGGCATCTTGGCATAATTTTAAGTGTGGGCAAATCGGGCTGTTTAATTATATGAGCTGATCATTTGTACACTTGTAAGTGGTGCTGGTTCTATCACCAATTACACTACTGAAATTTATATTTAAAAAAACGGCATCGATTTTTCAGACTAGTGCCCAACAATAGAATGATTCTGTCAATACAATACCATTTAATGCATTTTCACACCAAATCTTGTTTTGTATGTTTAATATCATAAAATATTGGACGTTTTAGTTAGGGTATTAACTTGGTAAAATAAATGGTTGTGCATTACTCTAATTAATATCAATGTTACAGCGATATGTAAATTTTAGTTTGAACAAATTGCTACAACTTCAAATCTAACAAACCGTATAAACTTTGAGATCATATTTTGAAATATAAAGAATGCCAATTCTATGTACCATGGAAACCAAGAAAATGAATTGCTAGCAGTTATGGGAGAATGGATAAGATAGTTTCGAAAGCTTTCAATATATGGCAGTACAACACAGATTTGCTGATGCTGTAGTCTTCCTTCGCATATGTAACTTCTGAAAAGTTTAAAACAAGAGGTGTAAGAAGCCCCTTGAGACAGGGTATAAGTGCAAGGTTGTAAAGGGACCTGCACAAGACCAAGACAACACATTAAAAAATAAGAATACACTAAAAACTTCCTCACAGATAGTGGGAGAGACCAGCAATTCGTATAAAGCTATACACATTTGTTAAAATACTGTCGTCATCTTCCAGCAGGGATGACTGTAACGAACCTGAGAGTTTAAGATTTTATATTTGTAAGATGTTAAGATTTTTAAAATGTTTGTTATTTTAAATAATGTGCAAGTTGTCACAGATAATTATAGTTATATTGATACAGTTGTGTTTGGAATTTGTGTAAATGTTTATAAATACGTCATAATCTGTTCGTGTTGACGTCACTTTCTCATCTCAGCAGAGGAAGTGAACACACCTGAAAGTTTCTCACCTGACGACAGACGGAGTTTGGAAAACAGGTGAAGGTGAAGGATCAACAAGAACGTGGTAACAGTTAATAGAATGCCGGAATAATGTATTTGGTAACTATTTTTGTTTCATTCTGGCTATACTCGAAATAATAATTAAGTACAGAAACTTTCGTGTATTTATGTTTGTCTTGTCCAACGTTAATTCTATATGCAAGTGTCTTTAGTGATTGTGATGTGATCTAATATGATATAGAATTGTTCCTCGTCAGGCAGAAACGTAAGCAAATCTGTGTCTTGCTTGTAAGTACACATACGATAGGAAATATAAGTGCTTATAAAACTACGTTTAACTTTGAATACTGTGTTGTGTTTCTTTTCGGCCCAGCAAGCCCTGATGATTTGCAAAGATTCTCATGTTCCCGACTAAAGGAGTAGCGGACTAACTTTGTGATGACTGGTGTCCAACCGGGGGACGTTGCATAGTTATTTTGGCGCCCAACGTGGGGCCCGAGTGCATAGTTATTTTGGTACAATCGTGGGGGCTTGAGTGCAAAGTTATTTTAGCAATTAAAACGTGATACCCGATTTAGTGCATACTGAAAGTGTTTGTCCCTAGAATTCACGAAGGTGATATTGAAAGTCCTTGGAATTCACGAAGGTAAAAGTGTGATAGTGAAGTGAAGGTATTAACTGGTAAGAGTCATAGACGGTGTTGTAGAATGGAGAAAGACGCGACAGGAATGAATCTGCGAAGCAGAGGAAGAACGACAATGGATGCAGAAACCAAGTTTGGATGCTGTAATGATCTTACCAATGACAGGGAATTCTTCCAGTGTTGCCAATGTTTTCTGAGGTTTCATAGTAGTTGTGATGGGCAGGAAGTAATGTTGGCATCAAATAAAGAGATGCGATGCACATCATGCTTGTCAGCACCAGAAACAGAACCAGAACCGAGCGTTCCTACCAAACCCTCATCAGATCACTGGCTACTTGATTGGTTGATGAAAGATAAAGCAGAGCGAAACCAGAAAGAAAAGGAGGATGAAGACCGTAGACAGAAGGATGAGGAGCGTAGACAGAAGGAAAGGATACAGGAGGAGAAACAGCGTAAGAAAGAGATGGCTCAGATACAGAAAGTTCGAAACAAGGAGATGATGGAGTTTAAGCTCATAGTTGAGTCTATAGGAGAAAAGAGAAGGAAAGAGAAAGAAGAGGAAGAAGAAAAGAGAAGGAAAGAGAAAGAGGAGGAAAAATAAAAGAGAAGGAACGAGAAAGAGGATGAAGAAGAAAAGAGAAGGAAAGAGAAAGAGGATGAAGAAGAAAAGAGAAGGAAAGAGAAAGAAGAGGAAGAGGAAAGGAGAAAGAAGGAAAAAGAAGAGAAAGAAGAAAAGAGAAGGAAAGAGAAAGAAGAGGAAGAAGAAAAGAGAAGGAAAGAGAAAGAGGAGGAAGAAGAAAAGAGAAGGAACGAGAAAGAGGATGAAGAAGAAAAGAGAAGGAAAGAGAACGAAGAGGAAGAGGAAAGGAGAAAGAAGGAAAAAGAAGAGGAAGAAGAAAAGAGAAGGAAAGAGAAAGAGGAGGAAGACGAAAGGAGAAAGAAAGAAAAAGAAGAGGAAGAAGAAAAGAGAAGGAAAGAGAGAGAGGAGGAAGAGAGAAAGAGAAAAGAAGACTTAGATATTTTCCGTTCATTGATTGAAAACCAGGAAGAAAGGAGGATACAGGAAGATATAAAGCTAAGGTCAGAGTTACAGGCTCTATTCTCTCAACATAAACTTGAACAGGTAGAGAGCATCAGAGGAGAGATAGAAAAGCTTAGTATTAAAGTCACTGAAAAGGTGGACGAAAGAGTAAAGGAAATTGTGGAAGAGCAGCTAGAGTTCTTAACAGTTCGGCAAGGATGGTTAGAGAAAGAACAGGATCAATTGAAGAAGAATATGGAAACCTGCCTTGAAATTGTCCAGTCTGGAAGAGAATCTGAATGTGACCCTCCAGAGAGAGTTCAAGAATTAAAGAGTTCTGTAGAGTCATTTAATGTAGCACTAAAAACCTTTGGTGAACGAACAGAACTCATAGAAAATATAGTGCAAGAACAGAAAGTTGAAATAAAGGCAGCTGGAGAAAAGGTTAATTTTCTCCATGAGAAGGCTAAAAAGATGGAAGTATCTCTTCGCCAAGAAATTCAGGAACAGACAGTTACAATTATAAGAAGGGTCAGTGAACTGCAGGAAAAGATCCATAATTTACAGATTCGACCAGAAATCTCTTCCGATCTAGTGCCTGATCCAATCCGAGGACTGAACCCAGAAGCTACTGCCTATGAACCTCCTGTTGTATTTCCAAACCCATTCTTCCCCGGTAATACCACAACTTCTGATAGATGCAAGAGGCCTAGAGGAAAGGATAGATAGTATTGACGGTTTTTCTCCTCGACGCAGAACAGAGTTTAAGATGCCCAGAATGGCTGATATCGCGAACATTCCAAAGTTTAAAGGCGATATCGAAGCTCAATCTGCCGAAAGATATCTGCGTGAATTAAATGTCAGTTTCGACTTAATGCAAGTGCCTGAGCACTATAGATTGGAATTATTACCTCGGGTTTTCACCGGCAAGGCTGAGCATTGGTTAGCTGGTAATATGGACAACTTTGTGAATTATGCTGATTTCTGCGCACGCTTTAAGGATGAATTTGCATCAGAAAAGGCAAAACAAAGACAACTAGCTGCTATGAGGAACCGAAGGTATTCTCGCCTGGTCCACGACAGCTTAGAGAGTTTTGCCTGGAGTGTCTACGCAGCGTACAGAAACTTAGCTGACAATTTTAATGAGAGTGAAGTTCTTAATTTGATCATTGGACAGTTGCCGTATCGCATTCGGAATCTTTGTCTGGCGCATGCTCCACGAAGTGTGGATGAATTGACACACTTCTTAAAGGACTTCAATATTTATGATGACCCTGATTTCTGGAAGAATAAAGAAGACCCTAAGAATAAAGAGGCTGCAGGCAATAAAAGAATATCCAGACGGATTCAGAGAGTCGAGGAGGAAATTTCTCACGACCTCGAAGATTCAACAGAGGATTAGGCAGGAGAGGTTTCAACCAAGATCAAAACCAAAAACAGCGAAATTTCTACAGGCCTCGTCCAGAGCAAGAACGGAATTCTCCAGACAGATGGCGTTACGAAGAACGACCTAGCCCTAGTCCGCCTAGACAGTACTCTCCACGACGTAGAGGTGACAATTGTGGTTCTTTCTCCCCAAGACATGACGTTGCCTCAGAGCAGGAAGAAGCAGTGGAGACTACTATAGAGTTTCTGCACAACCAGCGATCCCAATCATGTCAAACAAACCTCGACCTATTCTAAGTGCCTCCTCTTCGTTTAGGCAAGTGAACTCGAAGGGACGTAAATTACAAGAATAATATGTAGATTATTTTTGCTGGCCGAAAATGTATTTTCTAGCAGTCAAGTGAAAAAAAATCCGAATATAAAACTGGTGTATTTTCCGGAATACTCAAGAAGATAGTGCTAAGTGGTAGACAAGTAGAACATGATATTAGTGGCATGAATTTTAGCATCGATGTTTTCCATTTTAAAAGATTGTGGGTCTGACTTTCTTTGACTGTGCCTTTTCTAAAAACTGCACCAGGCAGAAATAAGTATTAAGAAAAATGCAGTTGATGTGTTGTTTGTTACCACTCCTGATCAAATGAAGGATTAATTCTCCAGATATATATATATATATATTTAGTGCGGTACATCCGAAAGGTCCGAGATGAGGATAGAATCGGGATGTATAAATCCGTAGACCTCTCAGAAAAGGTCCATATAGTAAATATTTGGATCGATTCCTATAAGCAGGAGTTATTATATTGCTGGTGTGGAATTAAAAGGCATTATTCTAGAAGCCCAGACGCAAGAAGAGTGTTGAGTTTGAGGTGCTATAGGAAAGTACTGATTCAGTTCATTGCTTATCGAACCCTATACCGTTTTCTACAAAGTCTTTCTGGAGAAGAAACTTTATGGAAGCCTACTGTTTTATTAAACCATTAAGGAATCAATCATTGCCTGCATTCACTGTTTATTGGCTGATTAACTATTCTGGATTGTATTCTATTTTGGATACCACAAACTACGTTCCTTCTGAGTTGTTGTCAAGTGAAGAGAAGCCAAGATTGAGTCATTCAATTGTCAAGATAAACTCTATATTTTAATGTTCTTTATATACTCAAAATATTTTCAGAACTTGTAAATTACAATTTCTTCAAAAATTTTCCCCGGACGAGGGGCAATTGTAACGAACCTGAGAGTTTAAGATTTTATATTTGTAAGATGTTAAGATTTTTAAAATGTTTGTTATTTCAAATAATGTGCAAGTTGTCACAGATAATTATAGTTAGATTGATACAGTTGTGTTTGGAATTTGTGTAAATGTTTATAAATACGTCATAATCTGTTGGTGTTGACGTCACTTTCTCATCTCAGCAGAGGAAGTGAACACACCTGAAAGTTTCTCACCTGACGACAGACGGAGTTTGGAAAACAGGTGAAGGTGAAGGATCAACAAGAACGTGGTAACAGTTAATAGAATGCCGGAATAATGTATTTGGTAACTATTTTTGTTTCATTCTGGCTATACTCGAAATAATAATTAAGTACAGAAACTTTCGTGTATTTATGTTTGTCTTGTCCAACGTTAATTCTATATGCAAGTGTCTTTAGTGATTGTGATGTGATCTAATATGATATAGAATTGTTCCTCGTCAGGCAGAAACGTAAGCAAATCTGTGTCTTGCTTGTAAGTACACATACGATAGGAAATATAAGTGCTTATAAAACTACGTTTAACTTTGAATACTGTGTTGTGTTTCTTTTCGGCCCAGCAAGCCCTGATGATTTGCAAAGATTCTCATGTTCCCGACTAAAGGAGTAGCGGACTAACTTTGTGATGACTGGTGTTCAACCGGCGGACGTTGCATGACAAACAGTAGGGAAGATGAAAAGTCTGCCTGAGGAAAGCAAAGTCGACAACTGCATTTTCAAGAAGAATATGCCGAACACTTTAGCCTTTGCAACAAGTGACCATGGGTGAGACGGCTGTGTACAATACGCAGTCGAGTTAGAAAGACCTCTCTACGCGAGGGACGGGACGAGGAAGGCCATGCAGCTATGGTGGGCTGAAGTTTGTTGCAAATGTTGATATACAAGAACAAGAAGGCTTGTATACCTTCGCTGCCTGACAACTAGTAGAAACCGGAAGTTGATGACCTAAAAAATATAGGTATATGACCTATAGAATGTCCTAAAAAAATGTGAAAAAATGACGTAAAAATGCATAAAATGACCATTAAATTTCTTGGTTTCAGGTTTAAAATTGAAAGGAAAGGGAAATTAAACGAAATGCAATCTGCCTTTTAAAAAAAGGCACCAAATGATACCACATTCACATTCAATTAAAATATGCAACGAGGATTTCCAATGGAAACAACCGAATAATTTTAAAATAATTTAATGAAAAAAATCGTATACACTGAGTGAATTGGTGTAAAATGCATTAATTCACCTTGGTGAAAAGACTCAAGAATATTATCAAAATGAAAGAAGTGAAAAAATATGACTACACAATACGCATCAACATCCGCTCCTAGTGACTAGCAATTCTTTTTATATCACCCATCGGTATAAATTTGAGTTTGGTTTTTAATTCCATTTTTATCCACAGATAAGCAAATCGGGACTCCAAGTGGGATCCGAACTTCTATGTATTTCCACTTGATATAATGCGACAACGTTACTACTACGTCGCCAGGCAAGTCCTTTAAATGTATAAGACCAACTAATTTAAATGACAACACACAAATAACATAAAACTGGAAAGAAGTTTAGGGTGAGTTTCTAAAGTGTAGATTTGCTTGTTTCTGTATTCTGCATAATGCAGTGGCAGTCGTAAATTAACAAGAGGATAGTAAATACTAGGTCATTCAAATATGACCGGGACTGACTTTTTCTTTTCAAACAAGCTCTCATGCGCAGCAGTTGTGCGTCATTGGAAGAATAGAGGCGCAATCCCCACCCTCCCTCCCGCGCAGGTCAGAACCTCCTCAGTCGTGTCTGAGTATTGCGAGAGTGATGAGCGTACAAAAGGTGCCGCGGAGGTGGAACAACGTATTGTGATCAAATTTCTCGTTGGAGAAAATGTCCAGCCATCTGAAATTTTGCAGAGAATCAAACAACAGTATGGGGAAGAGTGTCTCTCCCGAACCTTTTGTTCGAGTGGTGTAAGTACTTCAGAGAGGAAAGAGACCGCGTGGAGAATGAACTGCATGATCGTCGGCCGCAAACATCCGTCATCCCGACAAACATTGACCGTGCTAATGGTGTTATTCGTGAGGATAGGTGCATCACCATCAAAGAACTTGCATCAGTAATGGTAGTGTACAAAACTTACATGGTGTAGAAAATAGGAGATACATTTTTGAAGTCCATAGTGACAACCGATGAAACGTGGGTTCACTACTTTATTCCCGAGTATCAGAAGTCATCACGTGAGTGGCAGCATTCTGGTCCTCCTAGACCCAAGAAAGTGCGGAGGACCCGTTCGGTAAGAAAAGTGATGGCAACTTTTTTTTTTTTTTTTTTTTTTGAACTGGCAGGGGGTTGTCGATGTAGACTTTCTTAAAGATGTCAGTACAGTTACTGCAGCTTATTAAAGTGAAGGAAAAGATCCAATCCAAGCGGAAGAGGGGTGGAAAGCGGGTAGCCTTCCTTCAAGACAATGCACGGCCTCATACAGCCAAAACAACTATAGCAATCCTCAGCAAATTGAAATGGAATCTTCTGCCATACCCGCCATACAGTTCAGATTTGGCCCCAAGTGATTTCAACCTGTTTGGAAGGCTTAAATCAGACTTGGAAGGCATGCGGCTTGCGGATAATGACGCCGTCATCGGCAGTTTTCGGGAGAGAATACGCAGCCAACCGATGAGATTTGGAGGGGAGTACTTGTGAGTGACATGTGAAAATATAAGTACGTGACAATAAAGTATTTGTTGGAAAAAATCAATCCCGGTCATATTTGAATGACCTAGTAGATTAAAAACCAAGTTGAGATGTAATTATTACAGACTTTCCAATTGATTTGAGTAGACATGTCGTTTTCAAGCACTGAAAGTGCACCGTGTTTCAGGAGATATTATAAGTTTGAAGTGTGTTCCTTTTAAGTATATTAACCAATTAATATATTATTGCAATTAATTGGCCGCGGTGGCTAAGGCTAAATACAAATTATTTGGTAAGGTTTTAAGAGTAATTGATGGGACACTAACAACGATGAGAATTCCTTCCTTCGTAACGAGTTGTGTTTACTAGTAACCACAGAGGTAGTCGCATTTATATTTCCATCATAACAGCAATATTGACAATACTTATCGATTGATGTACTTCATTGTGGATAAAAATAGTGATTCATTTTGCAATGAAGTTTTATTGTGTTTTGTGTGCCGCTCCAAAACCAATACATCATATACATCTTTCATTGTTTGATGTATTGATCTCAGTTTTAATCTAATTTTTCAATTTGTAGGAAGAAACATTTAAGAAAATTAAATGATAGTTCCTTAATTCTTTAGTGGCATCAAGAGAAGACACACGAGGGGAAATATTTGTCTTGTTCTGCTTCTTTATATTGGATGGCAACATGAACGTTAAGCATGATGGGATTTCCACTGTACTCTTCCCCATCAGTCGTTGTCTGCGTTTCTGGAGTTTTATGCATGGAAAAACTGCAGAACAGACTAAAACAGAATTCTGCAGAAGTTTTTTAACGGAAACGTTGAGAAATATCGTAGTGCTTGTCACTAGGGTTGTGGTTTTAGTAGGTCTTGTATACCATTCAATAGGTTTCAACTATTTCGAGTTGGATAATGTAAAGGAGAATAATATGTTTATAACTATCTTCTTTGGAGCTCAGAGAATTATTTGCTACTTATCATCTCTTTACTTTTCATTCAGACCATGTTTCGGAATTCCTGATGTCGTAAAAGCAATTTTCAGTATTGGCAAGTACATCTCGTGTTCAACACAAACCTATGCAAAGATAACACGAAGCTTCTCGATCTATATTACATTTAGCTTACTGTATGAGATTTTCCTCTATATAACAGCTTCATACCTCGATTATCCTAGCATGACTTATGTTGTTGCCGTAGGTAATGTATGTTTGACAATTCTCAATGTCGACATGTTCGTTATGGACGTGACTTTTCTCCATTTGTGTTGGTTGCTGGACGAACTTCTGCAAGAGCTCAATAGAGAAATATCCAATTCGGCAGGAGGCAAGTTCCAACTTTTACCACCATCTAGCAAATGCGGAAGCAGTCATGTTCCTTCTGGAAACATAATTTCGACGGTTGTTCCTTGCAAAACACTCCGCTGCGAGAGAATTTGCACACTCCGAAATTTACATTATGAAATCGGTGTCGTAATCGAGAAGCTAAACAACTTGTTTGAAGTTCCTCTTTTGGCCCACTTGTTGGATATTTTGTGCAGCATGTTCTTCCTCTCATTTACCTTACTTCGTATTTTAAGTGGAACCCAAAACATTCCGCAGATGCTATTTTTCACAGTTATTATGTCAGTTCAGCTAGTCAGGATGTTGTTCTTGGTAATGATACCTTCCAGTACATCAAGACAGGTGAGAATTCATGTTCAATTGTTTATTATATACTCAACAATGTCCCTACAATTATGGATATGTTGAAGTTTCCCGTTGTGTACGAATTACAACTGCGTTTGCATGGGAGAGGAAGTACACACCTATTGCCCAGTTTAATTGTAGCATGAAATACAACGTGACAAATACAAATGAACGTGAAGCACGATGGAGTTTCCACTGTACTTTACCTCAACTGTCGTTGTCTGCTTTTCTGGGGTTTTGTGCCTACAGTAACTGCAGAACAGACTAAAAGAGAATTCTGCAGAAGTTTTGAAACGGAGACGTTGCGAAATATCGTAGTGCTTGTTACTAGGGTCGTCATTTTTGTAGGTCTTGTATATAACGCAACTGCATCTAACTTTCTTCCGTCGACTGATGTAAAAGACAATATAATGTTTGTAAATGATCTTTTTTCAGCTCAGAGGATTGTTTGCTACTTTACTTTTCCCTGAGATCTTGTTTCGGAATTCCTGAAGTCAAAAAAAAAAAAGTAAAGTGCTCCCCTGTGCTTAGCACCACGCCATGAAGGCGTATAGGGGGTGTGGGGGTAACGCCCCACACTTTCTTGATCCGGTCATGAGTGGGGGTGATGTGATCAGCATCACGCCCCTGACCGTCTTTAACCCCCAGGGTTTCCCCCAGGTACCCATGTTATTCGACGCTGGGTGGGCGCCGGGGCCGCTTCCATCGTTAGAAAAGTTCCCGTATTTGAACCGGCCGGGGATCGAACCCGGGACATTTAGCATGGTAGTCAGACGCGTTATGAAAGCAATTTTCAGTATTCAAGTACGTACATCTCCTGTTCAACACAAACCTATTCAAAGATAACACGAAGCTTCTCGATCTATATTACATTTAAGTTGCTGTATGGGACTCTCCTGTATATAACAGCTTTGTGCCTCAATTACCCAAACATGATCTATGTTGTTATCACAAGGAATGTATGTTTGTACGCTCTGTTTGCAGACATGTTTGTTATAGACGTGAGCTTCCTCAATTTGTGTTTGTTACTGGACCAACTTCTACAAGAACTCAATAGAGATATGTAAAGCAGTCATGTTCCTTCTGGAAAGATAATTTCGACGGTTGTTGCTTTCAAACCATTCCACTGCGTAGGAATTTGCACACTGCGAAATGTACATTATGAAATCTGTGACGTGATCGAGAAGCTTCCTCTCTTGGCCCACTTGTTGGATGTTTTGTGCCTGATGTTCTTCCTCTGATTTATCTTAGTTCGCCTTTTGTGCGAGACGCAAAATATTTCGGACATGCTATTATTCACAACTATTATGGCAGTTCAGCTAGTAGGGATATACCTTTCAGTATATCAAAACAGGCGAGAATCCTTGTTCATTTGTTTATTCTATCCTCAACAGTCTCCCTTCAATTATACATATCTTTATGTCTGGCGTTGTGTACGAATTGCACATGTGTTTGCATTGGAGAGAAACAGCCCACACTTATTGCCCAATTCACACTTAACATGACTTATAAACACCTTTACATAGATAGTCGTCCCAATTTGCTATTTTCTCAACGTTCCAACATTTCTAGTGAATATGTATCGTTACCTTGTAACTTATGAGGTTTACATGTCAACAAATTCTCAAAGCTAGGAGAGAAAGACGTCTCTTCTATATCTAAAAGAAGATTACACTTAACAAAAATCTTAAAAATTATAACATTTTCGTTAGATTTTTCTATAAAATAAAAAACCGAAATCATTATATTGCAAATTAATTTACTGACTCTTAACTTTCTAGGCAAACTCAACAGCATTAATAGTGCACAGGCTTATCAGAAGTGACATGGATGTTCACATCAGAGAGGAGGTAATAAAACTGAATCATGAACTAAAATTTCATTTTTCTTTTTTGTTTTTCTTGTGTAAATGTTAGTCACTATAAGGTATTCATTACATTTCGCAAATGTAATTTATTTAAGGACATATGCATACTTACATGTTGTTTTTAACAAAAACGTATTCTGATTATTTGGTTTAGAATAATGAGGCTACATGCAGATGCTGCTACTACCTAAGTGATAAGGTAAAATAATTATGCAAAAAAATTACATTGAAATACAAACCTGAGTATGATTCTTTAATGTTTTTTTCTTAAATTTCTTTAAGTTACAAATCTTCGTTTCGGAGTTGAGGCTGAGAAAAGTTCGACTGACGACTTGTGGTATTCCGCTTGATTCTACGTTGCTACATTCTGTAAGTGCTAAAATGTGTGTTCTCACTTTTTAAGCATTGTATCATAAGGGAATATTTCTGAATCGTTGAATTGCTTGCCAGTCGTTTAAACATTACAAACGTCATTTAACTTTAATCGAAAGCATTTTTGACGCTATCTTATTGATTGATAATTTGACATTTGAGTGTAATTATGTATCTGAACTGGCGTATTGTTTTTATACGTAAATAGAAACAAAATTTTAAGAATCATTGCGTGTGCGTGTGGGGCAAGGTAAAAACTGCTTCGTCAACAGATCATTTGTCTAAATTGGCTTGAAGCAAATGCTTTTACACCAGGATCAAATAAACAAAGGAAAGGTGAAATGTACAGAAGTGAATTCATCCGGGGCCCTTCGTTATACATTTGATAAAATTCTTATCATGAAGTAATCATGTTTATAGAAATATTTTATTTTTGAAAGCCTAACATAATAAAAATGGATGTAATTTTCCATAAGATACGACCAGACTTTTGACGTCACCTGCCACGTAAATTCAACAAATGAAAGGAGGAAATTCGCGTTGAAATGTCTTTAGTTTCTGAAAATTAAAGAAAATCAAAGACTTGAGAAATTAATTTACAACAAATGTCTTAAAATGTTCTTTGAATATTCTGACAGATATAACTTTCGTGTAGGCCTATAATTTTGTTATAAACGTTCGACATGTAGCATTAGAACGGAAAGCACGTTGATTTTTGCTGTTGGTTACCTTGTAGCGAGAGAATACCGAACAGACTATTGTGGTCTCCGAGAGCTCTGTTCCACTAAGTTTATTATAATACCTTTGAGTCAGATTTGCTTTACTCCAGAGCTAGGCAATAATTCGGAATGACCATCTACAATCCGTTCTGATACTAAATGTTCGTGATGCAAGTAAGCATAAAATCAATAAAAGAGGACTCTCACTTATGGACCAACGTTTCTCATAAGTGCATGGTTAGGCCACTCTCTCCGAAGCATCAAGATAAGGACATTATTGTCTGAACAATTTCAGACGTCTCCTCTGAAAACTTGCCTTCCATGCCTTATCTGGAGCCTCAGACGTGGATGTGGAAATTAAGTCACTTGATGGATCACAACAAACGGAAAGTTAAAAACACCAAATAGTCAGTGCCGTCTCGTCCCTTGGGGCTTCCGGGGCTTAGCCCCTAAAGATAAAATGGACGTATTGACGTAATTTTCAATCACCATAATACATAACTATCACAAAAGGCGATTTTTACCGACGTAAGTTCATCGTCATCAGAAATTGAAAAGACAGCGGCATTGATGTCAGTTATCATCTCGGGGCTCGTCGCAGAGGAAGGCGTGGTCTACGGTACAGTGAAGGTCACGTGCTAGCAGAGAGAGCGAAGGGGGGGGAGTGCAATGCGTTTGGATGTTGATTCGGGGCTACTTCCGTAGCGTCGCGTTCGTTCGATCCCGCGTGTTGTAGTGTAGAGCGTTGTGGTGGCTTTTATTCGCTATGAACAAAGTGGATTTCTTGTTGGCAACACCATTTCAGACATTGAGTGACCAAGAAAAACTTGTTGTTAAACAATTAGGTCCTGACCATCCGATTGTTACATTAATACAAAAACACAAATCACAATAACGCTCTTTCAATCCAGACTGGTACAATAGAAAACCGTGGTTGACAGCTAGCGAGGTCAAGAAAACTCTCGTTTGTTTCAATTGCCTTTTGTTTGGTGGTGATGCTTCATGGACAGTTCATGGTGTAAGTGATCTCAAACATCTTTCTGAAAGAATTAAGTCACATGAAACTAGTTCTTCGCACATTGGAAACTCGTTAAAATTGAGTTTGTTTGGAAAGGTTGATGTTCGAACACAAACCGATGAAGGATATAGACTGTCAATTACAAGGCACAATGAATTAGTCCGGAACAATAGGAATATATTAAATAGAATTATCGATTGCTTAAAATTCTGTGGTCGACATGAACTTACTCTACGAGGACATAACGGAAGAGAACAATCTTTAAACAGAGGCATCTTCCTAGATTTAGTAAATGAGATTGCTAAGCTAGATAACAGTTTGCAGGAACATTTAGAGGAATCCAAAGTAAATAAATACACATCAGCCGTGATACAAAATGAGTTGTGTTAACTAAACAGCATGCGCTATTGAGTGCTGCGATATAATTATTCATCAAGCCGAAGAGAGATTTGGGGCAACTGAACATTTGGAGTGTTTCAATTCAGTTGACCCTGCAAAATTCAATAACTGGAGGAAGTCTGATTTTCTCGATGATTCGTGTAAGAATTGTGCCAATTTTTTTTTCCCTTCATAGTGTTTAAAAACATAAACTCTATCAGTGCATTGCATTCGTTTTTCATTGAAAATGATTTAGAGGATGCCTTTTTAGAAACAGTAAAAATGACAAACATAGTTTTAACAACTCCAGTGGCAACAGCTGAATCTGAACGATGTTTCAGCACATTGAAGCGTATTAAAACCTGCTTAAGAAATGCAATGGGACAAGACAGACTCAATTCCTTGGCAGTGCTTACAATAGAGAAAAAATACATTGCAAACATAGAGGGCTTTAATGAAAAAATAATTACAAAATTTGCTGAGCAGGAAAACAGGAGAGCACAGTTCTTGTTTAAATGAGAACCAACGTTCGTAGAAAGGTACGTTTCACAGCAATACCTGTTTCTTTTGAAACTCATGTGAATGGTCATTATATTTTAAAATCTTTTTAAAAAAAATAAGTCCAATTTTGTAGTTTAGAAGAAGATAAATACCTGTTTTTTTGTAATTCATATGAATTGTTATTACCTTTTAAATACTTTTTTTTAAAAAATAAGTCCAGTTTTGTATTCTAGAATAAGAAAAATACCTATTTTTTGTAATTCATGTGATTTGTCATTATATTTTAAATTCTTTAAAAAATAAGCCCCGGCCAAATTTCAGGCCACGAGACGCCACTGCAAATAGGTCCCATATAGTGTAACATTCGCACGTAAGCATACAATAGTGAGAAGAAATCTTGCATGGAAAATAAACTTGTGAGTATGTTAGGTAATAATGAGGCCCCGGACAAGGCATAAATCAAGTTTTCAGACATGGATTGACAATCCTGTTAATGGTAGAGCGAAACATAATTTTGTTTTCACACGAAACATAGTTTTGTTTCTGCGGTGTGATGCAGCAAAGTGTGAACTATAACAAAGTCGTTGCTGCCGAGTTGTGCGATGAGTTTTATTAATGAAATCATGTATTAAACTATGTCATTTCTTCCTCGCAGGTCGCTGCCACAGTGATGACCTATTTGGTGATCTTGATACAGTTTACCATTCCAGATAAACCTCATTTGGCACCAGAGAACCATACGATCGGCTCCCAAGCTACACGCGAAGGAATTACCAGTTCTTGTACTAGCAGAGTTAAATATATATATATTTCCTTTCGTGTAATTAAGTTTAATTTATTTCTATCAACACTGTCAGTGAGACAGTACCAATGTTATAAATTATTCACCTCGTGATCCAATAAGTGTTGCCACTTTGAAATTAGACATATTTGCTCTTGGGATCTATTGTTTGCCACTCTTCCTATTTGTTAATCTCGAAGATGAGTAATGACATTGGTGAACAGGGAAATAAAAAGGAACCTTAATGTAAAGTTTGTACCAAGACGAGACCAGTCTTGGAATTAAAATTCCAGTTTTGTATTTCATTATTTTTATTTTGCATTCTTTTGCTGCCTCTTTACGTCAATGTAAAGGATGAGAATGAGCGATGATTGGATAAAATTTATGAAGATGCCTAGACAAAGGTATGCCCAGGCCAGAACTAGAACTCGGTGGCTGATGCAATTCCTTCTAGTTCCCGAAGGGATTATACTAATGTCATCTCGACTTTCGAAATAAAACGTAAAATATACATATTTTTCAAAGTAGCAAGATAGTATTTTTCTAAACTAGGTAACACCTGGATAGTTATCATTACTTGGGTTCTTAAAAGTATAGAAATTGGCTATTATTTTTCTCAAACTTTGATTTTGTGAACAGGACTTTGATATTTTGAAATTTAGTCCTCTTTTATTAGGATTTTGGGAAGAATAAACTTGCAGTAACTGACTGGCACAAGATGTATTTGTAATTGGTACAGCAGGTGCGCTGACACTGTGGCCACAGTGGATTAAATTCGCTATTGCGAGAAGATTAGGCTTAGAATGATTAGGAGATTACCTTTTAAGAGTTTATTTGGTTGGTTGATTGATTGATTTGATTTATTTCACCTCACTTATATGTCACTTTGGCTAATCGCGAAGATGAGGATGACTGATGATATGATGAAATTGATGAAGGGACTCTCACAAACACCACCCATAACGGCATTCTAACCATGGACACCTAGCTTTGTAAAGTGCTAACCACTCCACCACGGACACCTGCAACATAATTTTTGGAATTACAACATACTCAGCACATTCCCAGAAGTGCCGTACAGCGCTATTCAGTGGAATGCTTCAATTAGAAAATAACACAAAGCAGGAGCAAGCATTTTGTTAGTTAGTGTAACAAGTTTACCTGAAGCGATGTACATGTGCAGCCTACCTTAATTTAGATGAAAGTCTGCATGTCTTGTTTGCCTCATTCTATGTATGTAGCAGAATGTAACCCACGAACTGACAAATTCTGTCGAAGTAATCGGCCAGAAATCAAGCGTAGTGCACACATCACGCAGGCGACCACTTTATTTTCATTGTCTCCAGACTTTCATCTGGGCCACTAAGTTAGCTTCCAGACCGAAGTGATAAGGGACATGCAACGCAGTCATGTTCAGTATTTAAGTGAGATTAATCACCGAAGCGATAAGCGACAAGTCAGTTGGGAACGAACCAATCAGCGGCAACGCTTTCCACCGCAGCGACATGGCAGGCTGCACAAGCGTGCTAAAGCTATCCCTTAACTACTCTCCATTTGGAAAGTGAAATCCTCAAGTGACATACATGCGTATCGTTTTCTACGAAATTTATATTAAAAAACACTTACTGCGCATGTACGACTAATTGACTGAGGCTTAATCCGAGTGACATGCAGGCGGAATGTGTAGCTTGTCGTGTCACTTTGATGCAAAATGTTGCATTTGTTTCCAATTGACACGTGTCGCTTCATATTTCCCTCCCAAAGTTCCATAAGATTACAGAGGCGGCATCTAACAAATGCTGCTTATTTAGGACAGACATCATTGTCAGTTACATGATCTGCCAATTAGAAACTATCATATTCCAATGGTATGGACAAGAGATTGTTGTCAAAATATTCCCCTTATTCCTTTCAGTTACATACTATATGGGATACGGAACAAAGAGTTTATGTTATTAATCCTACATCTGGATTATAATTCAAGTAAGAGCTAAGCTTTCCCAACATCCATGGTGACTACTCAATATAGTGGTGTCTATTAGACACAACTGATTTTTTTTTAGATTGATTTATACAGACCATCTTAGGAGGTACGAGTAGAGCATCAGGAATCGAACCTGAAGCTTGTTACAACTAGAGATAACACATATGAAGATACAGTGTGAGAGCGAGGTTCAGGAAGGCTGGATCAAAATGACCATCACCGACGATAAGGCAAAGGCTAGAAATTAGTAAAAGCAAAGACTGGAGATTTTCAGGAGCAAATGGCCGGGAATGTTAAAGCCCGATTTACTCTGTGGAGAAGAGGAAAGCCAGTTTCAGAGGCAGGATGGAGATCCCACACTTGAACTCTGGTTAACCTTTAGACGGCCGAGCAGGTTTACGAAAGTAACCCCGTACTGGCCCAGGCTTCTCGGCGGGAATTTTAAATTCGAACACACTTTGGAAGAAAACTGTTATAACTCGGGCATTAATGGAGCAATCTACTTCGGATAAGTTTTGTTTTGCAGCTAAAACATCAGAGCATGTAAGCGTGTACAATTCAGAAAGCCGAACTGAACGCCACCCCCAAATTTCAATGGAAACATACATAAAAATCCTGAGTTTGCCCCCTCTTCTCCGCTATTTTGGGGAGAAGGTGCAAACTTTAGTATTCTTTTCAAAGAATGGACGTTGCAAAGAGAATGAAATATATTTATGTTCCTGGGTGCCATACAAGTTGAATAATAAGCCAAAATGTGAAACTGGTCTTTGCGAAAAATAGGTAATTTTCATATTGCTCAGAAAATTGTTATAACTCGGGCACTATGAGAGCAATCTATTTCGGATACGTTCTGTTTCGCAGCTAAAACATCAGAGCATGTAACTGTGTACAACGCCGAAATGACACCGAGTAAGGGGGGTTTGGGGGACGCGACCCCCGAATTTAAATTTTAAAAAAAAACATAAAAATCTGGAGTTTGTCCCCTCTTCTCGCACTATTGTGGGGAGAATGCGTAAACCTTGGTTAGCATTCTTTTTAAAGAATGGACGTTTCCAAAGAGAATGAAACATGTTTTATGTTCCTGGGTGAAATACAAGTTGAATCATGAGCCAAAATTAGAATCTCTGTTCGGAAATGTGTCATGGATATTTTGCGGAAAGGCGGTGGAGGGGGGGGGGTCATCAATGTGAATTTCCCAGGCTTGCTCCAGACCTGTGTCAGAGTTTCCACCCAAACATAAGAGTATGAAGGTCCAAAAAGAACATTCATTTAGTAATCAGCACCATGATACCATATGCTATCATCGGGCCAGTACGACCTTACTATTGATGATACCATATGGTATCATCGGGCCAATAAAGGTTAAGGCATTGTTCCGTCATTCATTTTTACTGGAGCGATTATTCCAAGATGTCAAACGCGACGTAAAATAATCAAATTAGAAAGAGAAAAATAGAGCAAGCGACGTTTATGCATCGATAAAATCCCCAGACCTGAAAAAATTGCTAAGAAATCGTCACACTTTTTGATCGAATTGAATCTGCAGATTGCTTAATTGTTTCGATGCAATATTTACCTTAACTACGAAAAAATTAAATGAAATGAAATAAAACTTTGAACATTAACGTCACTTAAAATATTGACACGCCTTTTCTATTTTTTTCATGTGCAGTACATGAAGACTTTTCCTGGTACCCACCCATAATTAGCATTATGTAAGTTTACATTAAAAGTTTCATTAAATTTAACATAATTCAAAATAGCAATTGATGCAAAGTGAAATTGACAAAAAAGTCATGGATTGTTCACAGTTGAGATTAACAAAACAATGACAATAAAATAATGTTTAAAGTGTTTTCACACCAATATTCTTCATGCTCAATGCGCGTTAGTTACGTTAATAATTTGATAAAGTAAACAGTTGTGCTTATCTCAATAGGCGTACAACAAATGTACTATTCATGTCATAACGACGTGCAAATTTCAGTTGAAACAAGTTGCTAGTTTGAGGAGTCGTGGTGATATGGAGAATTCCTTCCAGCAAGTACGAGTAGAGTAAACCATAAAGTGTTTTGATATAATTCCTTGGAATATGGTAGAATGCAAATTCTCGCACAGAAAATGTTGTAAATCGGTCAAAAGCAGGTAATATATACAGTTTCGAAAATTGTCAGTATATAACATTTTTGCAGATGCTGAACAATTTTCTTGCGTATGTGCAGCTCAGTATCAAAAAGTGTGACAGTGCTCTTGGAGTTTAAAACGAAAGTGGATCACTTAGTTGTGTGTTGTTGGTAAAATAGTTCCTCCAAATTATATTAATCAAATATGCTTCCTATTATAGCGTAAAACAATACACAATTGTGCCAATAAACTCTCCAAATGAGGTCCAAAAGTAACAGTCGAAGATCGACTTTGTCATCCTCTTAAATTTGCAACGGAAGCACATATGAAGCCACTGATGCTAACTCTAGCTGACAGTAACAAGAGATAGTGTAGCAACTGCAACAGTATGCCCTTGCAGTTTAACCTACAGCATATGCATGATCGTTTGAATGTAATGAATTGTGTTATCGTCCTCTTGGTTTATTCGAAATACAACATTTCACAGACAGACAAATATAATGCCAACACTTACCTCTGCGCAAGGTCTGCTTGACATTTGTACAAGTACATACATTCTCGGTATGCGGGTAAATGTGTATACACATGTACAAGTATCAGTCGTAAATGAGAATGATTGCGAAGGAATTAAATACATAAGTCTATAAAATTAAAATAAAGCTGAAAACATAATATACATCACGTGTAATAAGGAAAAATTCCACTTCACAATGTGCAAAATATTAACGAACCATATTTCAATTACAATATACTGTGTGCTCATTAAAGAAGTTGTCAAAGATATGAAGGACTACAATGATGAAAGGAAAGGTTAATATATATGGTACACAGAGTATAAAATAAAGAAGAACAATGATTGCTAACTGCAAATGTATTGCCATTTTCAGTTTGCTAAAAAAGCTTACTAAATGCCCAAAAAAGGTTGAACTGTGTGAAAGCTTCGCTAAAATATCAATAATATTCTGAGATGATTTAATAGTAAAGAACAGAGTTCCGAAAAATGTAGTCGTGAAAGGTAATAGGAACAGGAACAATTGGAGCACGTCCTCAGACTTTCTAACGTCAGTGAAAGAATAGCAAAAAGAAATAAAAGTTTGGAAAGTAGACAACCTGGTCGTAAGAGACAAGTAGGAAGACCAAGACGAGAATGGAGGGATAGTGTTGAGATGGACCTAAGGGAAATTGGTAGGGATGGAAAAGAGTATATAGATCTTGCTCAGGATAGGGACAGATGGAAGCCCTGTGTTGCTGCAACCATGAACCTTCGAGTTCAAGAAGGCTAGAGAGTTAGTTAATTAGTTAGCTTAAAACCCTAAACAGTAAATTGTAAAAGGCAATGTAGCCAAGAAATCACATGAGTATAGTCAAAGTATTAATTTATCTAACATTTGCAATTGTATTATTGTCCCAATATGCCATGGAATGTGTGTATGAATGAACGAGAGAGTGAGAGAGGGCATGAAGTACTGTTTATTTATCTGTGTTTTAATATATGTGTATATTCTGAATCGCCGTAGTACTATGTCACGTCATTTCAGGTGCTTGAAAACAAATCCTCCTAGGTTTATTCTTAGTAGCTCCGAATTTAGGCACTTATCCTGACAGTTTTATAATTCAGGTAATGGTTTAATAAGAGTGACAGGTGTGTCACGGTGAGCGATTCTGTGTTGTTTTGCTATTTAATTTTGCCTTGAAAATAGTCGTCTCACAGCAGGACACCACACACACAGCCCTATAAAGATTATACTGGCCGTAGGTCGAGACGCCAGAGCCTCGTTAGTCTTCAAATTGCAATCCAGGGTGTGCTACGTGGAGTGAGGTTGACAATTGCTTGCACTACGGGGAAGATGACGTCATGCATCCCTGGTGTGGATAGAAATGTCTAAAAGAATACAAATTATTTGGAAAGGTTTTAAGAGTAATTGATGGGACATTAACAATGTGGAATTCCATCCCTCATAACGAGTTGGGATAACCAGTAACAACAGAGGCCGTAACATTTATATTTCCATAATAACAGCAATATTTACAATACTTATCGAATGATGTAGCTCATTGTTGATAAAAAAAGTGATTCATTTTGTAATGAAGTTTTATTGTGTTTTGTGCGCCGCTCCAAAAACCAATACATCATGTACATCCTTCATTGTTTAATGTATTGATCAAAACTTCAATCTAATTTTACAAATTTGTAGGAAGAAACATTTAAGAAAATTAAATGATCGTTCCTTAATTCTTTAGTGGCATCAGGAGAAATTCCAAAGACACAGGAGGGGAAATATTTTGCCTTGTTCTGCTTCTTTATATTGGATGGCAACATGAACGTGAAGCACGATGGGATTGCCACTGTACTCTTTCCTATCTGTAATTCTCTGCGTTTCTGGAGTTTTATGCCTGGAAAAAATGCAGAACAGACTAAAACAGAATTCTCCAGAAGTTTCGTAACGGAAACGTTGCGAAATATCGTGGTGCTTGTCACTAGGGTTGTGGTTTTAGTAGGTCTTGTATACCACGCAATAGGATTCAACTATTTCGCGTTGGATAATGTAAAGGAGAATAATATGTTTATAACTATCTTTTTTGGAGCTCAGAGAATTATTTGCTACTTATCATCTCTTTACTTTTCATTCAGACCTTGTTTCGGAATTCCTGATATCGTAAAAGCAATTTTCAGTATTGGCAAGTACATCTCGTGTTCGACACAAACCTATGCAAAGATAACACGAAGCTTCTCGATCTATATTACATTTAGCTTGCTGTATGGGACTCTCCTCTGTACAACAGCTTCATACCTCGATTATCGTAGCATGACGTACGTTGTTGCCGTAGGTAATGTGTGTATGGCCATTCTCAATGTCGACATGTTCGTTATGGACGTGGCTTTTCTCCATTTGTGTTGGTTGCTGGACGAACTTCTCCAAGAACTCAATAGAGAAATATCCAATTCGGCAGGAGGCAAGTTCCAACTTTTACCACCTTCTAGCAAATGCGGAAGGAGCCACGTTCCTTCTGGAAATATGATTTCGTTGGTTGTTCCTTGCAAAACACTCCGCTGCGAGAGAATTTGCATACTCCGAAATGTACATTATGCAATCGGCGTCGTAATCGAGAAGCTAAACAACTTGTTTGAAGTTCCTCTTTTGGCCCACTTGTTGGATATTTTGTGCATCATGTTCTTTCTCTCGTTTTTCTTACTTCGTCTTTTAAGTGGAACGCAAAACATTCCGGAGATGCTATTTTACACATTTATTATGTCAGTTCAGCTAGTTAGGATGTTGTTCTTGGTGTTAATACCTTCCAGTACATCAAGACAGGTGAGAATTCTTATTCCTTCAAGTATGGATATGTTCAAGTTTCCCGTTGTGTACGAATTACCCCTGTGTTTGCATTGGAGAGGAAGTGCACAATTATTGTCCATATCACATGTAGCATGACCTACAAACAGTTTTACATAGATATTCGTCCCTTTTTGCTATTCATGTGTATTTCTGTTGAAAGACTGTTGTAATTTTTGAAACACGCTTACAATGAATCGTTTTTGCGAATTTTTGTTCTAGAATGTGCAACAACTGGAGACATCTTGTAACGCATGAGTTTTTAACTAATAACACTTAGGTTGACAGTACATATCGATTGATGTTGCTCGTAGTGTATAAGAATATTTAGGCATTCCACAATAAAGGTCCATTGTGTTGTGTGTGCCATTACAAAACCAATACACGATCGATGTACATTGTTCATTGTTTGACGTAATGATCTGTTTCAATCTAATTCTTCAAATTTGTGGGAAGGGACGTTAAATAAAATTTAACAAGCCTTTTTAATTATTGGGTGCGCTCAGGAAAAATTCGTTTTTAATCTCAAGTGCAGGAGGGATATATTTTTGTCTTGTGCTGCTTCTTTATATTGGAGGGCAACATGAACGTGAAGCACGATGGAGCACTGTACGTTGCCTTATCTGTCGTTGTCTGTGTTTCAGGACTTTTGTGCCTATAATAACTTCGAGCGGACTAGAAGAGAATTCTGCAGAAATATTGTAACGGAGACGTTGCGAAATATCGTGGTGGTAGTGACTAGGGTCGTCATTTTTGCAGGTCTTGTATACCACGCAACAGCGTCTAACTTTTTGACTTCGACTAATGTAAAGGAGAATACAATGTTTGTAAATATCCTTCTCTCAGCTCAGAGGATTGGTTGCTACTCATCAGCTCTTTCTCTTCTTTGTGTGGCACACACCGCCGATAACCGATTTCCTGCCAGAGGTCCTAGTTATTAGCTGATCACATCACTCTCAAAAACTCCTCCACGGGAAGAACACTCTTCTTCTGCGGATACAATTTCTCTAACTTGTAAACACGTCGTGTTTTGTTATATGAAAGATGATTGACATTTCAAGTCGCTGTTTGTTTATATTACGATGTTGTGTTTCCGTGCAAACTGTACAATATCCACATGACGTCAGTCCGTGGTTCGTAAAGAAGAGTCGAAAGGGACATCGGGAATGCGATATCCTCACGTTGTGATTGTTTATAAAGAGTATTGCAATGTTGTTGCCGAAGTGGGCATTGGAGAAACAAATGGGTGATTGATTGTGTAGGTTCTCCACACTAACAGGAAGTTTCAGGCACGGTATATGAACTGGGGTGTATTACGACGTGACCGGTACGCATTCGCATGGTAAACACTAATACTGCACGGGGTAATTTCATGTTTTGAAACCAAGGACGTTTGTTTCCGACTTGTGCATACCACTTATATGTAGTGGTATTGTGTTGGTGTGGGATGCACCAATCGTCCCATTGTTTTTCTAATTTGATTTTGACCCGTGGGAGAAGGTCATTGTACGGCAAGCGCATCGGGGTAACTTGTTCTTTCGTTCTCGCTTGTTTAGCCATTACATCAACGCGATCTTAAAATTTATTGAGGTCACTGTGTGCTCGAATATATGTAAAGGTCGCTGACAGACCCTTTTGTTGATGTTCTAGCATGATTCGGAGGATAAGATAGGGAAAGACCGTTAACTTATATGCTGCCCGGCCTGTTCCTGATAGCGCTTGAAGTACACTCAATGCGTCCGTGAGAATTAAAGAGTGAGCGAGTCGTAACTGCAGGGCAAGTTGTAACGCTTTATATATAGGACAACATTCCGCCAAGAAGATAGACATATCTGATGGGAGGGAAAATTGTCGAGTGATGTTATGAGATGGTATGTAAAGTACATCCCACTTCGTTATCAGACTTCGACCCGTCACTATAAATACAAGTGGATGTGGGCCACAAAGCTCGATAATGTTATGTCTGCCATGATCTTCATACTGTATCGCTACTCGGGGTTGTGTTGGAATATTCAATTGATAGATAAGTGGTTCGGGATGTGTAGAGGTGGTGTGATATGCCTTAGGTTCAATATTGTAACACTGTAATAAAAAAACTTTTATTGGAAAGAGGTGGGGTCGGCATTGTCTTTGAATCGCAAATGTTTTATTAAAGAGATGTACGTGTCTCGGGCACGATTTGAACAAATATTGTACGGTAAGTTTGATACGGCGGTGTGACAAATAGGATTCATTGCTTTCTAAATATACACTAACATTAGGGCTGGACGGCATTAGTCCGAGACAGGATCGAAGAGCTTGTCTTTGTAAGACGTCAATAGAAGTAAGAAGTTTTGTAGTGGCACCGCCATATGTTGGAGCTGCATAATCAAACATTGCGTGGAAACAGTTTTTATAAAATAATAACGTTATACAGCGAAGGATATTAACAATTTTGTTCCCCTTTCCCTTTAAATATTGTATGTGCCGTTTCCAATTTTGTTTCCTATCGAAGTAAATTCCCAGATATTTTACATTGTCAACTACCGGAATATGCTGTATTTCTAGGATGTTATTAGGGTAACTGCCCATTTGTCTCGAGTTAAAAATAATGATTTTTGATTTGGGGATGGAAATGGTTAGTCCGAGAGCATTGAGGTAATCTATGAGAATTGTGGCAGTTTTCTGTAGGGTTAGCATGCCTTGTGTGGCGTGGGGGGCGCATTTGTAGAAACAAAGGTCATCGGCGTATTGTAACATTTGAAAACCGTGTATGTTAAGATGGTGTAAATGTTGGGTATAAATATTGAAGAGAATTGGGCTAAGGGGCGAACCCTGAGGAATCCCGGTTCGAGCTATACGGGATACAACCTATCTTCAAATCAGAAATTTAAATTTTGTTCGTGTATAAATTCCAGATGAGGGTCCCTACTACGGGGTGGATGTCAATTTTGTCGAGGAGTTTATATAATATCGGAATTTGAACCGAATCGTAAGCATGTTCGATATCAGTGAAAAGTCCAAAACAATAGTCTTCAGTAATCTGCCTATTTTGTATTTCGACTGTGAAGGTAGCTACTGCATCTTGACTACCATGCTGCATGCGAAAAACCATTTATGTTGGGGGAAAGAACTTATTATTTTCCAACGCTCAGTTAATTCGATGTTGTAGTGTTCTTTCGAAAAGTTTGGCTACGACAGGTATTAATACTATTGGTCTGTATGACTTTGCTTCCTCGGGAGGTTTATGAGGTTTCAATATGGGAAGTACTATATGATGACGCCACTCTATAGGGATTCCTCCGTTGCGATAAACGTTATTAAAGATTTAAGTAAGTATTTGTAATCCGGTATGCCGCAGGTGTTTGAGCATATCATACGTAATACCGTCATATCCCGGTGAAGTATTCAGCAAAGCTTCTAAAATTTGGTATATTTCTGTAGCAGTAACAGACGGGAAGTCATCGGTGAATTCAAAGTTCATATCGAAAGATATGGGCTCGCATACAGAAAGGGGCGTGAGCATGTATATAAACTCGGCTTCCCAATTTCAATCGAGGATTTTCATTTTTGGTTGGGATGGATTCCGAATAGACTTAAATTTATGATGCCATATAGAACTACTACTGTCGGTGCTATCTAGCGAGTTGCAAAATGAATGCCACGCTTCTCTTTTCTCTTGTAAATATGTTTTCTTTGCTTTTGCTTGTAGTCGCTTGTGTGCGAGTTTTTTTTTCGGCAAGGGATTGCGTTCGTATCGTTTTAATTGAGCTCTTCTGTTACGTTTTATTAATTCACAATCTCAGGTCCACCAACTGAGGGAAGGGTATTTGATTCGACTACTACAATGACTTCGATTAGCACTATTGTCGATTGCGACAGTAATCATATGGAGAACATTTGCGTACATGATGAGTTCGTTATTATGTGGGGGGGTGGGGGGTTGGTTGATTGAACATAAATGCAGGTAAAGGTAGCTTTAAATGAATCCCAGTGTATAGAAGCCTAAATCAAACGTTTTACTGGCCCCCTATTTTCTCGTAACATACTTGTTGGAACTGATCGACGTTCTATAAGTAATATGGGGGAATGATCACTTCCACGGCGATCATCTTCCTTTATCCAATGAAACCTATGATACAAGCGGGGAGATGTAAGTGTGAGATCAATACAGGAGGGTCGATTACCATTTAACGGGTACTGGGTAGGGTTGCCATCGTTAAAAAGAATGAACCGATTGTTTGTAATCCATGCATCTATTTTTTTCCCAAACGGTCCGCATAAGGATGTCCCCAGGAGGGATGATGGCCATTAAAGTCACCGAGAATGATATAGGGACCCGGATCAATGGAAATAATTTCTTGTAATTTGTGAGATTGTATTCTTTGGGAGTTGTACCTTTAACCTCCTGTAAGCAGAGAATAAGCGGGTGGTATTCAGCAATTACATCTAATAGTTTTAGTTTAAGAGCGGATAAACTATTCACATTCCATTGCAATATGGTACCCATGTCCGATATCACCTTAGGCCGTGTCTTCGAGTAATGTCAAAAGTTTGTCTGTCAAAAATTGGATATGCTGTATGAGCCGAATTCGTTGGGTGTTATCCCGTATGTGTCTTACTGTGTCCCACATGCTGGGAATCATGTCAAGTAGAGCTTGATAAACCTCGATGTGATCGGCAGGTTGTACATTAATGTGGGGTTAGGGATTGTCGTGCTCGGTTAGTAGACCTAGTGGCCGGGTACTGGGCCCTCAATTGGGGCTCGAATCATCATGTGGGGCTCGATCGCCTTAATGGATTTCTCTCGTAAGGCGCAGTGTTGTCAACTTCTTACCCGAAAAAATCACCAAGGTTGTGGCGCTCGTCGTAGCCTTTTATGATGTACATTTTGAGAGCAGAGTTGGCAAGACTGTGGGGGCACTGTAGCTTTTTATGAGGGGGGGGGTTTATTGCCCTCTGTTTACATCTGGCAACACTACCGTAGATTGACAGTGTTGTTAACCTACTGGGTTTTTTTTTTCACTGTAAATTTTCATCAAAGGGCCTGAGGGGGTCCATGTATTTTTTATGTCTGGCAATACTGTTGGGGGCCTAGTGTCGGCAACACTGTGGGTTTACTGTAGCCTTTTATGAGGGGGGTCTATTGTTTTTTTGTTTACATCTGGCAACTCTATTGGATGTTTTTTTTTTTGAGGCTCGAAATTATTATTTGAGGCTTGAAATCATTATTTGATGCTCGTCGGTGTTGCCTACCTACTCTACAAAAATTCTACTATATCGTAACGATATGATCTTTCACTGGCTAAGCTAACCTACAAATAGGAATTGGCGGCACTGACTTATAAACCAACTGGGTCCTCTTGGCATGTTTTTTTCATGATGTGTTGCTAGGCTATTGAGCATCTTAGCGTATACAATGTATATATTTTGAGAGGGGGGTTATGGCTTTTTATGCTGTACGAATACTAAAAACTTGACAGTGACAACCAACAGAGTAAATAAACCTACATGCAGAAACTAACAACACTAGTTTCTGACAGTGAATTTGAAATAAAATATTAAACAAAATACATGAGTAAGCACTGTGATTACAAATAATACCAGTGTTATGCCCCCCAACTCCAACTGGACAACTGGGGAAAATAATTGTACAACAATTTGTACCTAATTGTACAATACTTGTACCTAATTGTACAACATATACACAGACATAAAAGAGAGAGCCTTCCCGTAACTTACCTCATGTACAATTTATATGATTTTACAACTGTGAAAAGAAAGCATATGTGTTCTGTATGCACACATTCATTCTTATTTTTCGAAGTTGAATGGAAGCACATGTTTTTTACGCTCTCGTAATACTGACCTTGCCCCAGTGATTTTAAATTGCTTCCATCCGCTTTTTTTTCTGTGTTATTTCCGCATGCACGCAACATTCGCTTTCAATAGTTTAATGAAATACAGAAGGAGTTTTAGTATAGCAGGCTCCGAGTTTACAATTTATTAAATTAAACAATAATTTATGTAAGAATATACTTGTACTTACCGAACACAAAATAATAAAAGCACATGTGAATTTTTGCGTGTGTTCATGTTATATGACGACTGAGTAAAAAAATAATGTTGACTCCCCGAAAGATAAAAGTTCCCGGTTCGATATCAGATGCATGCAAATTTTATGTTTTGCTCTCCAAAATCTTGATTTTTATGTTTGTGCTATTTGTCATACAGCAGAGGAGAAGAGGGGAGAGGGCAGGGGAGGGGGTACTATTAGCGCCATCTATTAGCAAACAATAGAAATAAAAAGTAGCGTCAAACTTTTTCAACACCCAAAAATTTTAAACGTCCTCGCGTAGTAATACGATCTAGCTGAAGATGTTTGAAGGAGTACTCTTAGTCGACGAAGCTAATTGCTAGGGCCCATATATTGCTAAAATGTTCTTTGATTTGCATATTTCTCATACCGCCATATGTTGTTCTAGTTGACTTCTTCCAAAAAAAATGCTAATTAGCGAGAGTTAATTAAGCAAGGCAAGTAAAAGAAGCAAATAGGACAATATGTGGTGGCGTGAGAATATGTAAAAATTCGATTCAGAGGTGGATCGAATTAAAATTGGGGGATATTTTGCATTTTTTCCCTATAATGTACAAAACATTTACCGTACATAATCTTTTCCATTTACAACAGTATAAAATAAGAGGAATGTGTGACAATATCCATATTAATTAGGAAGGTATGTTGTATGCTAGGTTAGCTAATTGTGTCTTCTACAACTTTACTGTATAGAGGAAAGATGGAAAAAGAGAGCTCTACAAAAACTAACGCTCTTAACAATATTGTACGCCCCGTGAAAATTATATATAAATAAGGCATAAGCGTATTATCTGCTTTCATGTCAGATTTTCCCGACCTGTGAGCTGTAGTGTTTAGGGGACAAGCGACCTGCTGAAATATAATACTGTTGACAATATTGTACGCCCCGTGAAAATTATATATAAATAAGGCATAAGCGTATTATCTGCTTTCATGTCAGATTTTCCCGACCTGTGAGCTGTAGTGTTTAGGTGACAAGCGACCTGCTGAAATATAATACTGTTGACAATATTGTACGCCCCGTGAAAATTATATATAAATAAGGCATAAGCGTATTATCTGCTTTCATGTCAGATTTTCCCGACCTGTGAGCTGTAGTGTTTAGGGGACAAGCGACCTGCTGAAATATAATACTGTTGACAATATTGTACGCCCCGTGAAAATTATATATAAATAAGGCATAAGCGTATTATCTGCTTTCATGTCAGATTTTCCCGACCTGTGAGCTGTAGTGTTTAGGGGGCAAGCGACCTGCTGAAATATAATACTGTTGACAATATTGTACGCCCCGTGAAAATTATATATAAATAAGGCATAAGCGTATTATCTGCTTTCATGTCAGATTTTCCCGACCTGTGAGCTGTAGTGTTTAGGGGACAAGCGACCTGCTGAAATATAATACTGTTGACAATATTGTACGCCCCGTGAAAATTATATATAAATAAGGCATAAGCGTATTATCTGCTTTCATGTCAGATTTTCCCGACCTGTGAGCTGTAGTGTTTAGGCGACAAGCGACCTGCTCAAATATAATACTGTTGACAATATTGTACGCCCCGTGAAAATTATATATAAATAAGGCATAAGCGTATTATCTGCTTTCATGTCAGATTTTCCCGACCTGTGAGCTGTAGTGTTTAGGGGACAAGCGACCTGCTGAAATATAATACTGTTGGCAATATTGTACGCCCCGTGAAAATTATATATAAATAAGGCATAAGCGTATTATCTGCTTTCATGTCAGATTTTCCCGACCTGTGAGCTGTAGTGTTTAGGCGACAAGCGACCTGCTCAAATATAATACTGTTGACAATATTGTACGTATATTGTATTGTATAGGAGACTAGAAGCATATAATTTGGCGAAAAAACCCAAATAAGGTCATAGAAAATAGTTAAAAAAAAAGTGAGCAATTATATTTTGCATTGCACAGCATTTGGTATTAAATAACATACCCCCAAAAAATCTCTGCATTATGCGTTCTGAAAAAAATTGCCCTACGTGCCAAATTACTGTGTCAAGTAAACATTTTCAAAGGCACTGTCGTACTTGTGTGCCGGGAAAACGAATATGTGCAACCAAACTGTGCTCTAAGTGTGGAATAAATATTTCTATTGCCAACTTCAAGCGACACCAGCTTACTTGCAAGAGCACTGGAACATCTCTACCGCAACCTTCCAAGCGAAAGGTAGAAGTAACCTCCCTCGATGCATCGCCACCTGCCAAACGCGTCAAGCTGGCGAAGAAAGCAGACCGATTTGCGTTTGAGCATTTATTAGAAGACTTTAACATAACATCAGACAGCTTCTGCGATGTGCGTAGTTTTCTGGAGAGCGAGCGAGCTAAGATAATATCCATCCTTAACGATGCATTGGCTACATACTCCACTAAATTCTATGCTGTGCTATGCTGCAAGTATAAGAAACCGTCTGATGAAATATATAAATTCTTCCATGCCACAAAAGCAAAAACACTGCATCAGGCAGATGTCACTGACCTCGACAGCATCTACAACAAGTTTGTCGAGGAGTTTGTGGCAAAGCACGAGGAGCATCAGGCTAAAGGCTCGGGCGGTTCGCTGTGTGGCGACCCCCACGAACTTTGTCTGACACTTAGCAAGTTCCTGCCACTGGCAGGGTCTAGCTATATTGCCCTGCCACCCGAGGTTGAAGCAAGGAAAGCTGTTCTCAATATTCAGAACAAAGACACCAAATGCTTCCTCTGGTCGGTGCTGGCAGCATTGCACCCTATACCTAGGGAAAACCACTCGTACCGTGTTGCACACTACAAGCAGTATGAGTCGGAACTGGAGGATGCAATGGCCGGGATTGCCTACCCTGTAGAAGTCTCGCATATTCACAAGTTTGAGGTTCGTGCTCGTGACTTGTTGGGCCTGCAATTAGCCATCAATGTTTACGGTCTCACCGAGAACAAAAATGAGGTCCATCCCATCCGGGTGAGCAACGTGAGCAACAACAACAAGGTACGAGAAATCAACCTCCTGCTCATCAAGGACGAGACCCATCACCATTACACCCTTATCCGTTCCCTCTCTCGGCTTGTTTCGAGCCAACGGAGCAAAGGCAAAACCCACGTCGAGGTGTGTCGCAGGTGCTTGGCTACATTTAATAATCGAGAACAGCAGGATTACCGGCGCATCAGAGGTCCCAACATTGCTGCTGAGAAGCTAGCTCGCCACATGTTCTACTGTGGTACCAACGAGCCTGCACGAATTATCCTGCCCGAACCTGGTGCAGTAGAGTGCTTTCGCATGCACAGTGCTATGGTGAAGCATCCTGCCTATATTGTAGCAGACTTCGAGGCCTTTCTTCAACCTCTGTCTAACTGCGAGCCCAACCCCGAAACATCCTCTACCATTCCTTTCCAAATCCACGAGGCCTCGAGTTACTCCTATCTTGTGGTGTGGCGAGACCAACATATTGCCTCCGAGCCCTATGTGTATCGCGGTCCCGACCCGGTCAAACACTTCCTGGAGAGAATGCAACAGGAAGCCATCAAGATAGGGAAGGTGCTGTTGGCCCCCAAGCCCATGCTGCCTCTGTCTCCCAAAAACAAGCATCAGCACGAAATGGCTCTAAATTGTCCTGTTTGCAAGTCGGTCTTCACTGACGATAACAAAAAGGTCCACCACCATGACCATTATGGGACCGGAAGCTACATTGGCCCGTGGTGCAACAGATGTAACTTGAGAGCCAGGGACCCGCGCTTCATACCGGTCTTTTTTCACAATGGCTCGGGATATGATTTCCATCACTTGGTCACACATCTAGGGTACGACAATGCGAGAATCAATGTCCTGGCACAGAACGAGGAGCGTTATATTAGCGTCAGCAAGTGGGTGCCGATCCCCAACTCAAGCATCAGCATCGAGCTTCGGTTCCTCGACTCTCTGAGGTTCCTCCAGGCAAGCCTCGATGCTCTTGCTGGGAAGCTCAGAGACGGCCAACTAGCCATTACTACATCAAGTTTCCCGAACTTAGATGTCACACTCATCAGACGTAAAGGGGTCTACCCCTACGAATACGTCACAGACCCTTCCAAGTTCGAAGAAGAGTTGCTGCCTCCCCAGGATAAGTTCTACAGCCAGCTGAGAGGTTCTGGTATTACCGACGAGGAGTACAAGCATGCTCAGTCTATGTGGGTCAAGTTGGGTTGCCGAACTTTCGGTGATTACCACGATGCATACCTGAAGCTTGATGTGACGCTTCTTGCCGATGTGTTCCAGGCGTTTCGGGCGACTGCGATAGACATTTACAACCTGGACCCTGTATATTTTTACAGCCTTCCTGGACTGGCATGGTCGGCCATGCTCCTGCTGACTAAAGTTAAACTTTCACTTATCTTCGATGTTGATATCATGCTTTTCATCGAGAGAGCTATCCGGGGCGGCATGGTCCAAGTGTCGCAACGCTTCGCACACGCCAACAATCACCACATGGCCACTGGTTACGACCCCTCCCAACCATCAAGCTACATCATGTACACTGACGTGAATAATCTTTACGGGCACTCCATGATGCAGCCACTCCCAACAGGACAGTTTGAGTGGGCTGACCCCTCCAACTTCGACATCGAAAAAGAGTGCGACGAGTTTGGGTTTTTTGCCGAGGTGGACCTTGACTTCCCCGAGAAGCTGCAGGATACATTCTGTGACCTTTCGCCTGCTCCGGAATTGAAGTGCCCACCTGGCTCGGATCAACCGAAGCTCGTCATGGACTTGGAGCCCAAAAAGCGTTATGTGCTACACTACCGGAACCTCCAGTGGTTAATGCAGCAAGGGGTCTCGGTCAAAGCAGTTTACCACGTGCTCTTGTTCAGGCAGTCTCCATGGTTGAAGCCGTACATCGAACTGAACACCAACCATCGCACTGATGCCACTTCGGAACTTGATCGCGATTTTTTCAAATTAATGAACAATGCGGTATTTGGGAAGACCATGGAGAATGTGCGAAATCGCGTTGATGTGAGGTTGGTGACGAAGAAAACACAGTGTCGTCGACTTGTTGCAAGCCCGCTGTTCAGGTCTCGAACAATTTACAACGAACAGATGTCTCTGATTCACATGAACCGGGGCAAGGTGCTACTCAACAAGCCCATCTATGTGGGAGCTGCAGTTTTGGATCTGAGCAAGTTGTGCATGTTCGAGACATATTACGGCATACTACGTGCGCACTACAACCACAATATCTCGCTCCTCTACACAGACACAGACAGCTTGGTGTACCATGTTCGCACGGCCGATGCGTATGGTGATATGGCCAAAGTTCCAGCTCTTGTCAAGCTCTTCGACACATCGGGCTATCCCCAGCTAAACCGGTATGGAATTCTGCCCCGGAACAAAAAAAATACCCGGCAAACTCAAGGACGAGAAAAACGGGGATGTGATTGTGGAGTTTGCTGGACTTCGTGCCAAAGCCTATGCGATCCGGGCTGAGGGTTCAGTAACAAAAAAAGCAAAGGGTGTAAGCAGGCAAGTGGTTCGGGAGCACCTCAAGTTTGAGGATTACCTCGAGTGCCTCAGAACAAAATCGCCCATTCTACAAAAAGAACATCGTATCCAAAGCGTCGATCATGTGCTTACAACTAATATTGTCAGGAAAGTTGCTCTGGATGCACACGACGACAAGAGGTGTATTCTTGAATGTGGGGTCCATACACTTCCGTGGGGCCACTATCGCCTCCAAACTAGTAAGGCCTGCCCAGAGTGCAACAAAAAGTAATAGGCAATGCGAAAAAAAAAACAATTTTAATTTACTTCCACTTCCTCGATTACATGCATGCATGGCACAGCAAAATTAAACTTCTGGAAACTGCTAATTGCAATTTGTACTTATATATATAAAATTCCACATTTCTGATTGTGTGCTATTTTTTTTATTTATTTAAAACTGTTCAGTTACTCTTTCATTCTTGACGTCATACACAAATGTTTTCTCTGCAATAAGAATGACACTGCACAGAGTATCTGCAGGCAAGGCATCGTGGAACTCGCATACAATCTTGATGTTGGTACGATCGTTGACCACCACTTGCTTCCTCTTAGATGTGTTGATGACGGTCATGGGTCTCCGTGCTTTGAATTCGCTGGGCGCGTAGTACACGTCCACGCTTCCCTCGGTCACGCGTTTGTAAGCCGTGTAAGCTTCGTAAAGTTTGAGGTAATCGTTTTTGGTCATGTCGAGGTTGTAATTCTCGCGCGGGAACACTTCGTTCCTACCGTTCTTCAGATAAACGTTCTTGATCTTGCAGTCGTCGAACTTGCTGGAATCTTTTTCCTGATCGTTATCGCGTCCGGTCTGAAAAAGCACTACGACAAAATCTGGCATGTCGAACTGTATGTTGTTGAACTGCGTTGTTACGTCGAATTCCATGTGACTTCCCGACGCCATCTTCTGCACGCACTGGTAACCGTGAAAGTGAATCGGCACCTGCGGACTTTTCAAGATCTCCGCTTTGTACTTGAGGGCGTAGTTCGTTTCGTATTCCACCACCGGCATTCTCAATTCCATGCTCCGGATGACACATTTCGCCGCTTCGGGTAAAGTGTTGGCTATCGGCGTGGTGCCGTCCGGACCCAAAGTAGCGTATCGCATCAGTGCGTCGTTGTCGTTGGCCGCTCTTCGAAACGTAACCCTCAGTCCTCCCTTCCACATGATCTCCTTGTAGTCCGAGAAGAAACCAGGCAGCAGACGCATGGGAAAGAGCACCGTGTGACTTTTCGTCGATATTTTGGTTCCGGCTTCGAATCCCCCGGCCTGGTAGTACGCTGCGTCCGTTTTGGATAATTTCAACGTTCCCACTGCCGTCGACGTGATGCCTGGATAATCTATTATGTTGATGACGGTGTTGTGTTTCCTCACCTCCACCTGCGAGAACAGGTGAGGCACGAAGTTGTCCACGAGTATCAAGTTTGCTGCTGCGGGAAACGCGTCTCCGCTTTCTTTCTTCACCACGTCGAATTGAAGGTAGAGGTCCGCTCTGTGAGGATGAATGAACCCGTCGCCTACGTCCACGTCGTATTCGATCTCCCTGTTCGCTTCGTTCAGATTGGCGAACGTGCGACGGTTGGGAGGGAAAGACTGCAATTCGTAACTTTCGATTTGCTCCATTTTACATGTATGGTTATTTATTATACGTTGATCTCCACGATGGCCGTCGTAGTGGCACCTGCGAAATCCACCACGTCTCCTTTCTCGTTCGTCACCACCAACTCTATGTCGTCTATGCGGTTGCGACATACTGGAAAATAGATCGGCGAAGAGGGCGTGTAGATGATTGGTTCCATGAACTCGGAACTTGGTTTGAAAGTGGCTATGATTCCCGTCTGCTTGTGACTTCCTAACAATCCGTCCGAAGATTTCGTGATCATTCCTTCCGCCACGTTGCAGTGTACGTTCAGAGTCTCTATGGCCAAGAATTTAGGAATGTTGGTTGCTACGTGCTTGATGCCAGCTTCGAGTTTGGTGTTGTTCTCGAAACCTAAAAGTTCTCCCATGGTGCCCAGGTCCACGGTCTCCGTCGCGGATAGGATTTCCACTCTGTGCGTGACCGAATTTTGAGAAAGGTATGTGCCTTTGGGTAATTGAGCTTGCAAAGTGGAAAGATTGTATTGGCCTGGCGTGACGACGATGTGTTCGCTTCCAACGCTAATTTTGTTGTTGTGCTGGGTGACGTTAGGTATGAGGTACATGCTGTAGAATGCACGCAGAGCCACGGATTTAGGATAGACGATGTCGTCGTGCAGCGTGAGTTTCAAGATTGAAGATTCGCTCGTGAGATGGAACACGCCCATCCTAGTGATGCTGTTTGAGGTTCCACAATGCTTTCTGGAAATCCTCGATCGTAGGGTTATTTATTTTAGAGAGAAACGCGAGCACGGAGAGGCAGAGATGGCCGCAGTTCACGTCTCCGAAATTTTGAATGCGTTCGTCGTTGTAGTATATAGAGGTTTTGTTCGTTTTCAGATAATGAATTAAATTTGTAGGTGGAACACCTCCGAAAGAATCGAAAACGAATGCTTTATCATTGTTGTTTTTGTGGTAACATATCCAATGCGTGCCTGGATTTTCTTGACCGTCCAAGTTGACTACTCCGCATTCTCTTCTTTTAACGCTTGAAGGTAACGAGTCGGACATGAAAACTCCTCTGAAGTGTTTGATTTGTAACGGTTCGATCAGAGATTCAATATCTCGGTTGGTGAGTGCTTCTGTTTCTTTTTTTTAAACTTCTTCATCACACCCTTCCCCTTTTTCTTCTCCATGGCCAGGTTGTGACGTTTCTGTTCTTCCAACTCGGCCTTGTTCTTCTTCGAGTCGATGACGGTTTTCGCGATGGCGGCGCTACCGCCGGCTAAACTTCCAACAGCCCCCAATGCTGCTAGGATGGCCGGGATGCTGAATATGAAACCTCCGACCTTTTGCTGTTTCCGCGAACGCTGCAATCTTTTCAATTGAGGTGTGCTGAGCAGCAATTTCATTCCGTGTCCTTTCGACAAGCAAGAACGTTTCTTCTCGCGTTGTTTCTTGGTGAGTAACCCATCGAGGGCACCTAGATTTTTAAGATTGGAGTATGGTATCTGGTACACGACACCCTTGGGCTTCATGTTGATGCTCTATGTGTTATTTTCACGGTATGTTATTTATATATATATTCTGAGATTTTTTCTTGTGTAGTTTTTTTTTACGGTATGTTATTTATATATAAATATTCTGAGATTTTTTTTCACGGCCCCGCAGTCGCTACACAAATTCTATTACGTGCTTCGTTTTCTTGCCAAGAAGTTCCTTTGCCCCCTTGTACACGATTCGAGTTTTGTTCTCGATTAAAATAGATAGCTTCTCGTCCGATAACATGTTAGCGTATCGATCTGGTAAAAATAGACTGTATTGTGCGTTGAGCAACAGGCGTACCTTGGGACCATACTGGGTAGAAACGATTGAACCGGAAGTTATCGTGTAAGATTTGCCGACTTCCAATTCCCGAATTTTTACATACTCGAATGACAAATTTAGCATTTGTTTTAATGCTTGGAGCTCACTCATTTTTTCAGTTGTCATATCGAAGAAGAGAAATTTTCAGTGTATGTGTTAGAGAAATTTAATTTTTTTTCACGATGTGTGTTATTTATATATACCGAAGATTATTTTTTTTCACGATGTGTGTTATTTATATATTTTTTTTTTCATGATTTGTATCGAAGATTTTTTTAACAGAGGAAGAAAGTTCGTGCTTCGGAGAACGCGATGATTTGCGTGATGATTTCTTCAGTTTCCTGTTTGGACTTACGCCAATCATCAGTATATCGTCTTCTTCCCTGCCTCGCCTCGTGCAGTTCATCCAACCTCTCGTTCAATTTCTCCCCCGCGGCCGACAGAAGAGTGTCGAGATCACCGCACCTCATTCCACTGATCTCCCGAAGACGGTCCTTGAGAACTATTTCGCATCCCATGTGAAATGCCGGCGTCGTTTTAGCTATGATCACAAGTTTATTAACATCTCCGTTAACTACCTTTTTGAATATTTTAGATAGTAGTTCGTGCGGCAAATCAGTTATGCAAGCCATGTTTATTTTTTACTGTATGTTATTTATATACCCCACCCCAATTTTTGTTTCGTGTTCATGGCGATGGTGGTACCCAGTGCGGCGACCCGTTCACCCAGCGATGCGTCTCTGCTCACGAATCTTTCGAAAGCTGCGTGCTCTAACTTTCTGTCTGCTTCGTGACGTGCGTCCAGATCCGTCTGCGTAGTGTTGTAGGCGATGTCGTGATCTTTGCATGCGGCGTCCAACGGATTCACACCCTTGTCTCCTCTCTCCAATCTTTTCTCGAGTTTGGTACCCGGTCCGCAGTACTGGTAGCCAGGTAGATGCATCTCGAAAGGTAACTTGTTGATGATGTCGTTCACGAGTCCCTTTCCTTCGGCCACGTTCCAAAATTTCGGAGGCAGCGTGTTGATGATTTTGATCAGGTAACCTATGCCCTTGTCGTCGTTCACGATGAAGTTGGAAAGTTTCGTGCTGATCATGTCCACGATGCCAACCTTCTCGTTGTAGAAATTACGATTGCCTGCATTCTCTTCGCCGGCTATCACCAACAATCGGTCCACGAGTTTCCTAACGTCGTCCACCCAAACGAATTCTTTGGGTAACGTGTTGTAGCGTTTGACGCCGCTGCCTGTTTTGACCTGGTTCCAAATCGGTTTGATGAGATTCCTGTACTTCTCGCCGCTGCTCGATTTCACCCTATTCTGCGAGGCGTCGTTGTTCTGGTACAAGGCATCCGTCATGATCAGAATTTCCTTGTAACTTTGGTAATCTTCGTCGGTGTAATCTTTCGGCTGCTTTTTGGCAACGAGTTCCCACAGTCCCACCGTACCCGGATACCTGTTCCAACTATCCTTGTCGCCTAAATTGACTTTAATGTCGTTGCCTTCGAAGGTCACCTTCGATTTCCCAATCTTCCACACCACACCGCCGCCTTCGCTGGTTTCCATGCTGGGATACAATCCGAACACTTCATCCTTGTCGAATTTCCCCGTGCTCAGGTAGTCTCGTGCCAAAGGCCCCAACTCGATTTTATCCGAAGACGACGACGTGCTGCCTATGGCTCGACGTCGTGCCGGTGCATCCTTCAGTTCGAACGGCGTCGAAGGAATGCTCGAAATAGGCGTGGGTACGGCGTAACTTTTAGCTGCGAGCGGTACGAGTTCATTAATCAAATTTTTATTTTGTTCCGTGACACTTTTAATTTCTTTACCTAGACTGCTGATGGCATCGATCACAGGTTGATCCTGACGTTTCTTCTCTTCGTAGAATCCGCGATTCTCGGATTTCCAACCTTTGAAGCGTTTCGCGAGGTAATCGCGAAGCTTGAGATTTTCGTCTTCGATTTTTCGTTTCGTCATGACGTTATTTATATACGTCGTTTCTCACAACGTTGCAACGTTTAGAAAGTCGTTGATTTTGTTTCTGTATTTTCCATCGTTGGGTTTTCTCGTCATGTCGATCGTCACAAATCCGAAATCGTCACCGTTCCAGCAAGTAGAGCAGCCTTCCGAAAATTGATTGTAGTTCATGTCTCCGCCTACGTAGTCATCGTACGCGTGCTTGAGGTTGGTGTGATCTTGACGAAACAAACATATGAAATTGGCGTTGTCGCGCACTAACTGTTTTGGAATTTTGGAAAACGTTTGAGCTAGGTAAAAACAATCCATTCCTTTGTGACGACCTTGCGTAAAAAAGTTGCGAATTTCATTTTGATTTTCCAGGATGGCGTCGTCGAACACAACGACTGAATTTTCACGACAATCGTCGAGCGGTTTTATTTCCGAGGCGAATGTTGCAATGTCCAGACCATCGTACAGTTTTATCAGTTGCTGGTATTTGGATTGCTCCAAACTTTTCGAGAACACGTACAGGTGCCTGTTCTTCCAATTTAACCAATTCGGTGCGAGGAGAAAATTGTCCACGAGCAGTGTCGTTTTCCCACACCCCGAAGGACCTACGATCAGACAGCGGATGCTGTCGGGAAGCAACTCGCCGTTCTTTTTCTTCGTTTGACTTTCCGGATCCGGTAGACGCTTCACCACGTTCCACGTACTCACAAGATCACTTCGTCCGCGTCGATCCAACTTTTTTCTGGAAGTCCCAGCCATTTGACAAACAGTTTGTCACCTTTCCTACGCAATACTTTCTCGATGAGGTACGTGTCGGGGTGTTTTGTTTTAGAGAGTTCCTTTTCGTAAAATCTTCCTTTCAAAATCTCGCCGCTACTATCTTTTATTATATACGTGTGTTGGTTTCCAGGTAGAACTCGAACCACCGTAAAAAGTTCCGTGCTCCAATTTTTTGTGAATCCCTTCTCGAAGGTGCGTTTGAATTTGCTGATCCTCACCTGGTCTCCAATTTTGTATTTAGCTTTTTTTTGTCGTGGGAGTGTACTTTGGACAGTAAACGGTAGAAATTAAACGCTGCTCGTCAGATTTGGTAACGTCAACTGGCTTCATGCCTATTGTTCTGTGTACTGTATCATTATAGGTGTCGACGAGTTCCGGCAGGATGTCGACCCATTTGTAATTTCCCCGAAGAGTGAATCGTTTCCACATGTGTGTTTTCAAGGTTCGATTAAATCTTTCCACGATGCTGGCTTTGATGTGACTGAAGCTCGAATAATGTCGAATGCCATGTTTTTGAATAAACTTTTGGAATACGGCGTTGTAAAATTCTTTACCGTTGTCCGTTTGCAGAAACCGTGGTCGTCTGCCACCGCTTTCGCGAAAAATTAATTTGAATGCTTCCGTGACGCACGTTCCTGTTTTCGCCTTCAAAGGTAGAGCCCATGCGAATTTCGAAAACGTGTCTATGACGGTGAGGAGGTACTTGTTGCCCTTGTTCAATTTATGCACGTTTTTCAAATTGCCGCTACTCATCTCCACGAGGTCACTTTGCCAGAGGTCGTCGATGCCCTTGGTTACCACAGCCAAACGTTCGTAGTTGCGGCGTGCAGGTTTATGCAATTCTTCGACGATGGCCTGCCTAGACATTTTTTGGTTTAGAGATTACGTTTCAAGAGAAGCACCAGCGTGATGGGATTCAAAGAGGGTGGTACTTCACTCGTGTTTTGAATGATCAGCTTATCGCCGGCACTCACGTCGAAAACGGTGAGATCTTCGTCTTCGTGTATTTCATATATGTTGCGCGTTTCGTTCCAACGTGCCAGAGGAATGTTTCCTGCTTTCTGGACACCACGATTCGATATCAAGGTCATGGTGGGAACGCTAGCTTTTCTACCGTGAGACCAGTACGAAAATTCGTTTATCTGAATCGTGCCATCGAGGAGAAACTTGTAGTACGGATGATAAGGATGCAACATGTACAGTTTGTTACCTTCGACGAACGTGGAGATTCTCTGTTGATTGGGTATGCTGTTGATTTCGATGGCTTGCAGAAAATGCAGTTTAGCGAATTTAGTGTCGACGCCGAGCAGATTACTGTGAACTTGTCCGAGTTTATTTTCGATGGGCAGCAAATGCTCGACTATGGTATCCGTTACGGTAGAAAACGACGGTTTGATTTTCACTTCCACGTTCAACTGCTTGTAGTTTTCGTTGAGTTCTTGCAACTTGGCACCGAAAGAGGCCAGCGTCGATTCCTGCGTGGATTCCAGCACTCCAACTTGATCTCTGATGTTGACGACGATGTTCTGAAGGTTCTCGACTTGATTCAATTTCGAGCTCTTCTCGGTAAGATCGTTCACGATGCTTCGCATCTCTGTAAACTGCGTGTGAAGGTCGGCGACGCTCTGCGAAGTGGGCAGCGTCGACACCAGCGAACTAATTTCGTCTCGAATCTGTTCCACGTTCGCCGTTTCCGTTTCTAGTCGTTTCAGCATTCGAGATATGTTTCTTTTCAAAACGTGCAATTCTTTGGAGGTGGGGAGATTGGCCACCCTACTCTCGAGATCGCTCAATGAACTTTTGATGTCGCTCGAATCGGATAGTGCCGTCACCGCCGTTTTCAATTTTTCCAAATCTTCGCTCGAAGGTACGCTCGTCCGTAACGATTCCAAGTCACCCTGTATGTTGTCGAGTACGTGATGAAAATGAGCGAGATTCGTTTCGACGTTCAAATTTTCTAAATATTCGATCTTCTGCTGAACCGTGCTTAACGTGTCTTGAATGCTCGTCAACGCTCTCGCTTCGGCGTGAATATTTTTAATTTCTTCGTTGATCAATTCCAAGGACGCCTGAAGCGTGGCGATGGTGGTTTGAATGTGTTCGAGATCTTGATAGGCCTCCAATTGAATTTTTATGTTCGCGACGCTTTTACCGATGACCTGCAGTTCGTCCGACGATGGTAGGTTCGTCATTGTATCTTCCAAAGTCTGCAACTTGGATTTAATTTCTTCCAACGTGGCGGTGAATTCTTCTTGTAATTTGGAAACAACGACATGCAAGCGTTCTGCGTCTATATCGTTCACCACGGTTTGAAGTTCGGAGAAATTCTTTTCTATTGCGGAAGTTCGTTCTTCGATTTCGAGTTTCAGTTTTTCCAAATCTTCATTTTTCGATTGAAATTGCTGTAATTTGGCCAAATCATTTTGAAGCGAATCCACGCTCAACTGTATATTTTGAACGCTGTCGTAAGAAGGTACGTCGACATAATTTTTTATGAGCGTTTTCAGTTCGGAATCGATTTTCAGAATGGGATCGAGACATTGCGTTTGGAGCGTAGCGATTTCCGACTCTAAACTTTTGTTTAAGGTTTCCTGCAAAGCGATCAAATCGGTCCTCAACTTCTTAACTCGAATGTCCAACATGAGAATCTCTTCTGCGTGGTCTACACGCTTGGTGTTGCCGAAAATGTCGTTAGGCATTTTTCGTTAACGGTTATTTATAATAGGATAGACGATTCGTAATTCTACAAAAAGAGGAATGAGTTTGTCGTAATCTCCGAGAAGTTCCATGTAAAGATAATCTCCTGCAGAAACATCGTACGTAATGTTAGAAAGCATCTTGTCGTGCTTGATTCGAAAAATATTCTTGCCGGTAGAAATTTTGATTTCGCCTGCGTTTTCCGGATTCACGGTGATTTGAAGTTTCCCGTCGATCAGAATTTCGTAGAAATGTAAATTGTTATTAAAAACATAAAACATCTTGCCCACATCGTCATTCAGTTTCGTCCAAATGCTGTTGAGATGAACAATCAGTAAACCATTGAGTTTAGATAATACGGAAGGTAAGAGGTTATTGGAATTTGGCGGTGCAGTCTCCATGTTGATCTGTTTGCGGAAGCCAAAAAGATTCATTGTCTTTGTTAGTTATTTAAGAATACGGTCAAAGTTTTTTTTTTGTTTGCTTGCGTCACAATACAGGCACGCACGCGCGCGTGTGTGTGCTACACATTGTTCCCGAAAAAGGTTTACAAAGGTCACGATATATAAACATTTGGTCCCACAGTTGGAAAATTACGATAAGTTGCATTCAAAAGTTTCAAAATATCATATAGTAGAATTTTTGTAGAGTGGGTAGGCAACACCGACGAGCCTCAAATAATAATTCAAGACTCGTCGGTGTTGCCAATTCCTATTTGTAGGTTAGCTTAGCCAGTGAAAGATCATATAGTGGAATTTTCTTCGGATGGGTAGGTAACGCCAACGAGCCTCAAACAAAACATCCAATAAAATTGCCAAATATAAAAAAAAAACAATAGACCCCCCTCATAAAAGGCTACAGTAAACCCACAGTGTTGCCGACACTAGGCCCCCAACAGTATTGCCAGACATAAAAAATACATGGACCCCCTCAGGCCCTTTGATGAAAATTTACAGTGAAAAAAAAAACCCAGTAGGTTAACAACACTGTCAATCTACGGTAGTGTTGCCAGATGTAAACAGAGGGCAATAAACCCCCCCCCTCATAAAAAGCTACAGTGCCCCCACAGTCTTGCCAACTCTGCTCTCAAAATGTACATCATAAAAGGCTACGACGAGCGCCACAACCTTGGTGATTTTTTCGGGTAAGAAGTTGACAACACTGCGCCTTACGAGAGAAATCCATTAAGGCGATCGAGCCCCACATGATGATTCGAGCCCCAATTGAGGGCCCAGTACCCGGCCACTAGGTCTACTTCGGTTGCAAAAATGGCTTGCGTTGGAAATGATTGGAATGAGAGTGATTCTTATTATGAGAGTATGCATTATTTCCTAAGGGTTGGGATGTAACTTCACTAGGTCGGTAAGGGTCGAAGAACTAGCATGGGACTCTATTTCTACGTCATCGTCTTCCCATCTCTGACGGCGATGGAGTTCTTTCATCTCGGAAGGGCGGATTTTGGATGTCCTAGTTTTTCGTGTGTTAGAAATTTACGTAAGTGATGGCCCCTTAAATCGATAAGAAGATATTGATGGGGAGAGTCCTGATTTGCAGTAAAGTCTCTGTCAGTCTGATTATGGAGCGGGAAAAATAGATTAGCATATTTCCTGTTTGAGGAATGCGAGGTGTGGTTAGGAAAGAAAGGTCTTGTTCGGGAGGTCGGCAAGTCAGACAATGTCTCTTTCGTCACTCGGGGTCGAAAGACATCATCTCGAGTGGAAGTAGGGAGGAATATGCCTTGCAGTTTGTGTTTCGCCTCTCGATATAAAATATTTTGTTATGCCATGCTCGTTTGCATGTCTGATTCAAGTCGCCAGCTCGCACAATTTCGCTCTAAGGCTGAATGGGTAACTTGCAATTTATGCATGACTCTGTAAGTTCACATTCATCGGGGGTGGGAGTACATTCCACACTTGGCACACTTTGCTTTTGATTTACAGACCAAATGTAAATGTCCGTACCGAAAACAGTTGGAACATTGTTGGACTGACCAAACACGCGGACGTACCTCGTATATTTCACTGTTAATGAGAACCTTAGCCGGCAGAAAACTACCTCGAAAGGTGATGCAAAAGAGCTTAGTAGGAACTAACTGAAAAGAGCCATCTTCTTTCCACAGTTTCTTTTCATTCGCTTGGCCATAAGGGCTGGAATAGGACTCTCGAAGCCATCGAGAACGTCGTGAGCTATGTCGAATACGAGGCCTTCCCGTTGAGCTAGAGATAATGGAATTCTCGGTTTGACTCACATATCATGATGCAGTGCACTACGAGTTAAAGACTCATTAGCAGCTTCGGCGGTGGTGAAAGTTACCCGAATGTTCCACTAGTTGTACTCGGACGTCCTTCTTACGGTGGTAATTACCAACGCTCCCAGTGGCGAGAAATTTCTCGTTTGTGTCTACACCGCCAAAAAGGACAATGTAAGGACCCGGCATATCCGTAACATACCAATATGGAGGTGGAATCGGGGGGGACACCTCGGGTGTATCACTACATGGGATTTTGTCGGGGTGTACATCGTCCACTTCTTCTCGAGAACGTTTATTGGAACAGTTCTCAGCTTCCATGTCGGAGGAGGATTCCGGGGTATGGTTCCCGGCCATAATGGAACGGGCCTTGTTCCCTGCCCCTTATATTATACACGACACTCAATCACTACATCACTTCACTTCATTGTCACTGGGTCACGAAAAATTTCCAGTACAGGAAAAAGAAAAGGATACAATTCGAACAATGAGACTGTGGAAGGTACTCGGGACCGCTACACGTTTTGATCCTATCACCAACTCGGGCCTAACTCCTATCGCTACTCATCAGCTCTTTACTTTTCCTTCATATCTTGCTTCGAAATTCCTGACGTCGTAAATTCAATATTCAGTGTTGGCAGGTACATCTCGTGTTCAACACTAACATAAACAAAGATAACACGAAGCTTCTTGTTCTATATTGCATTTAGCTTGATATAAGGGACTCTCCTCTATGTAACATCTTCATATCTCACTTATCCAAACATGATCTATGTTATCACAGGGAATATATGTATGTTTGTCCGCTTTGTACATTTTGAAAGTGTGTCGTCATCAAAAAGCTGAACAGCATATTTCAAGTCTCTCTACTGGCCCACATGCTGGATTTTTTTGCACTATGTTCTTCCTCTATTTTACCTTACTTCGCCTTTTGTGCGAGACGCACGATATTCCGCAGATGCTATTTTTCACACTTATTATGTCAGTTCAGCCAGTCAGGATATTATTCTTGATGTTGATATCTTTCAGTACATCGCAACAGGTGAGAATTCTTGTTCTTTGTTTATGCTAGACTCCACTCTCTCCCTTCAATTATGGACATGTTTAAGTTTGGCTGTTGTGTACGAATTACACCTGTGTTTCCATTGAAGAGGAAGTTCACTCCTATTGTCCATTTCACATATAACATGAGGGGCCTCCCCCATAGCGCAGTGGTAGCGTCATTGCCTTGTAATCAAGGGGTACCGGGTTCGATACCCGGTGGAGGCACAAGTGGTTCGGATCCCACTTTAAACTGTAGGTCCAGTCCAGATTAGCCTTCCTGTGCATAAAGTGGACTTAAAACACCAAATCAAACCAAACCAAACCAAAACATATAACATGACCTACAAACACCTTTACATAGAGAGTCGTTCTTATTTGCTATTCATAAATGTTTCTCAACGTTCCAACATTATTAGTGAATATGTATCGTCTAAAACAAACTGTTTCATATTTTAAAGAAAATTACTAACACTGGTGGTTTTCTTTTTAAGAAATGTTTTGCCGTTTCTTTGTTCGGCAAAGCTAGAAGAGAAAAACATCTCTTCAACATTTAAAATACGTTTACACTTACCAAAAGTTTTAAATTATAATATTTTCGTTAGATTTTTGTATGAAATAGAAAACCGAAATCATTATATTGCAAATTAATTTAGTAACTCTTAACTTTCTAGGCAAACTCAACAGCATTAATAGTGCACAGGCTTATCAGAAGTGACATGGATGTTCACATCAGAGAGGAGGTAATAAAACTGAATCATGAACTAAAATTTCATTTTTCTTTTTTGTTTTTCTTGTGTAAATGTTAGTCACTATAAGGTATTCATGACATTTCACAAATATAATTCATTTAAGGACATATGCCTACTTACATGATGTTTTTAACAAAAACATATTCTGATTATTTGATTTAGATTAATAAGGCTACATGCAGATGCTGCTACTACCTAAGGGCTAAAGTAAGAAAGTAAGATAATTATGCAAAAATATACAGTAGACTCGTCATTATCCTAGCTAACTGGGACCGAGATTACATCGGATACGGAAAAACTTGGATAATACGCAGATAATGTGCTAATAGGTCGTAAATGACGAAACAACACTTAAAACTGTATAGTAATTATTTATTACTACTACAACATAAATGAGAAGATTACTTTTTCCGCTTAGAATAGGCCTACACAGACTTAAACACCACCGTAACAATCAGATACACCGACAATGTAACGAACACGTGCAGCGCGGACGGTGACGTTACTCCATGAACAAACAAAGCGGCCAACCAATCTTTCGGTTAACCAGGAACCTCGGTTAATCGCGAGTCTACCGTATATTGAAATACAAACCTGAGTATGATTCTATAATACTCCTTTCTTAATTTTCTTTAAGTTAAAAATCTTCGTTTCGGAGTTGAGGCTGAGAAAAGTTCGACTGACCACTTGTGGTATTCCGCTTGATTCTACGTTGCTACATTCTGTAAGTGCTAAAATGTGTGTTCCCACTTTTTAAGCATTGTATCATAAGGGAATATTTCTGAATCGTTCAATTGCTTGCCAGTCATTTGAAAATTTCAAACGTTATTTTACTTTAATCGAAAGCATGTTGTACCCTATCTTATTGGTTGAGAATTTGACATTTTGACTGTGTGTATCGGAACTGAGGAATTGATTTGATACGTACAAAGAAACAAAAAAATTAAGTATAATAGTGTGTGAGGGTTTTTCTTATCGCACAACGCTAGAGCAAACGTGCGCTTTGACGTCACCTGAGAATGCTTTCATTGTTACGCTAATGCTAAAGTCGTTAGGTTTAGTTCTCTTAGCATAAACAATATATATCCTGTGTATTTATGCTATAAAGACTGCTTAGTCAATAGATCATTGGCTTAAATCAAATGCTTTTACACCAGGATCAAAGAAAGAAAAGGTGAAATTTACAGAAGTGAATTCATCCGGGAGCCTTCGTTATACATATGATAATGTTCTTACCTTGAAGTAATCCTGTTTAGAGAAATTTTTTTTTAACTCCTAACCTATTAAAAAATGTATGTAATTTTCCATAGAATACGACCAGTCTTTTCACGTCATCTGCCACGTATATTCAATAAATGAAAGGAAGCAATTCGCATTGAAAAGTCTTTATGTTGTGAAAATTAATGAAAATCATAGACTTGCGAAACTAATTTACAACACATGTCTTAACACTGTTCGTTGAATATTCTCACTGAGAGGACGTTGATTTTTGCTGTTGTTTACCTCTTGGCGAGAAAATACCAAACAGACTATTGTGGCCTCCGAGAGCTCTGTTCAACTAAGTTTATTATAATACTTTTGAGTCAGATTTGCTTTACTACAAAGCTAGGCAATAACTCGGAATGAACTATCCGTTCTAATTCTAAATGTTCGTGATTCAAGTAAGCAGGAAAATAATAAAAGATGAGTCATACTTATGGAGAAACGTTCTTGCAAGTGCATTGTTAGGCCACTCTCCGAAGTATCAAGATAAGGACAGTATTGACTGGACAATTCCGGAAGCCGTGTCTGAAAACTTGTATTTCATGCCTTGTCTGGAGCCTCAGATGTGGATGTAGAAATGAAGTCCACTTGATGCACCACGTAACATGTCGGAAAGTAAAAAACACAAAATAGGGCCCATATAGTGTAACCTTCGCACGTAAGCATACAATAGTGAGAAGAAATTTTGCATGGAAAATAAACTTGTGAGTAGGTTAGGTAATAATGAGGCCCCGGACAATGCATAAATCATGTTTTCAACATCGATTCACTATCCTGTTATTGGTAGAGCTGCGATGCACCACATGACAATATTATAGCGCCAGGAACACCAAACCTGTCCTGCCTAATCTACTGAGGTGAGTTTATAGTGTGGGAACTCAACACGAAGTAATTTTCACCCGAAGTTTAATTTTGTTTTGTGATTCAGCAAAGATGACGTTAACCAAGTCGTTGCTGAAAAGTTGTGTGACTAATGAAATCATGTATTAAACAATATTATTTCTTCCTCGCAGGTCGCTGCCACAGTGATGACCTATTTGGTGATCTTGATACAGTTTACCATTCCAGATAAACCTCATTTGGCACCAGAGAACCATACGATCGCCTCCTAAGCTACACGCGAAGGAATTACCAGTTCTTGTACTAACAGAGTTAAATATAAATATTTCCTGTCGTGTAACTAAGTTTAATTTATTTCTATCAACACTGTCAGTGATACAGTACCTCTGTTTAGAAATACTGAGGCCACTTTGACATTATACATATTTGCACTTGGAATCTATTGTACATTCTATTTCTTTTTTACATTGGTATTTTCGTATATTTTTTTATTTCGATTATTTTCTGTCACTCTTCTTCGTATTCATTAATCCCGAAGAAGAGTATCCCCGGTGGCGCAATGGTAGCGTCGTCGCCTTGTAATCAAGGGGTCCCGGGTTCGATACCCGGTGGAGACACGTAGTGGTTCGGATTCCACTTTAAACTGTAGGTCCAGTCCCGATTAGCCTTACTGTGCATAAAGTGGACTTAAAACACCAAATCAACCAATCAACCAACCGAAGAAGAGTAATGACATTGGTGAACAGGATAATAAAAAGGAACCTTCATGTAAAGATAGTACCAAGACGAGACCAGTGTCGGAATTTAAATTGCAGTTTTGTATTTTATTATTTTTTATTTTGTATCGCTTTGCTGCCTCTTTAGGTCAATGTAAAGGATGAGAATGAGTGATGATTGAAAAAAAATATGAAGATGCCTAGGGAAAGGTATGCACAGGTCAGGACTAGAACTCGGTGGCTGATACAATTCATTCTCGTTCCCGAATGGATTATACTAATGTCGTCTCGACTTTCGAAATGAAACGTAAAAAACTAAATATTTATCAAACTAACAAAATATTTTTTTGTAAATTGGATAACATATCTTTAAATAGCACTGTGTAGCAATTGTTATTTCTAGATGGTTATCATTACATGGGTCTTAAAAGTATAGAAATTAACTATTATTCTCCTCAAACTTTGATTTTGTGACCAGGACTTTGATATTTTGTAATTTTGCCCTCTTTTATTAGGATTTTGGGATGAATAAACTTGTAGTGACTGACTAGCACAAGATGTATTTGTGATTGGTACAGTAGCAATGACACTGTGCCCACAGTGGATGAAATTTCGAGGAGATTTGGCTTAGGATGATTACGAGATTACCTTCTAAGAAATTATTTGGTTGATTGATTTATTTGGTTTATTTCACCTGCGCTATCTGTCACTTCTGGCTAATCGCGAAGATGAGGATGACTGATGATATGATGAAATTGATGAAGGGACTCTCACAAAGAACACCCATGATGGGATTCTAAACCTGGACACCTGGCATTATACCGTGCTGTGCTTACCCCTCCACCACGGACGCCTGCAGCATAATTTTTGGAATTACAACATATTCATAAATCCCACAAAACTGTCCACTATTACACTGGTTCTCTATTATTTTTGCCTAACTATAGTGTATTAGCATGTTAATTTCTATCCTCATGTTGTTCTCTTATAATGTGGACGAAGAGAAGCACTTGGCCATTTTCTCTGGAAATGAACAAAATTCAAAATATGAAGTTTCATGCCTAAAATGTAAGGTTGTAAGTTAGCGTAATCACGTTTACCTGAAGCGATGTAACCGTGGAAGAATGCCTGAATGTGTAATCTTAGGAGCTTCTCAACATAGTATATGCAGATCTCCTTAATGTAGATGACAGTCCGCTTGTCTTGCTTGCCTCATTGTATGTATGTAGCAGAATGTAACCCACGAACTGACAAACTCTGTCAAAGTAACCGGCCAGAAATCAAGCGTAGTGCACACAGCACGCAGGCAACCACTTTATTTTCATTGTCTCCAGACTTTCATCTGGGTCACTAAGTTAGCTTCCAGACACACAACGCAGTCCTGTGCAGTCTGTAAGGAAGATCTCACACCGATGCGGTAACCGACACGTCAGTTGGGAACGAACTAATCAGCGGCAACCTCTTCCACCGCAGCGACATGTCAGGCTGCACAAGCGTTCTAAAGCTATCCCTTAACTACTCTCCATTTGGAAGGTGAAATCCTCAAGTGACACATATAGCGTGTCACTTTCGTACGAAATTTATATTAAAAAGCACTTACTGCGCATGTACGACTAATTGACTGAGGCTTAATCCGAGTGACATGCAGGCGGAATGTGTAGCTTGTCGTGTAAATTTGGTGCAAAATGTGTCATTTATTTCTGAAGAATTGTTTCCAATTGACACGTGTCGCTTCATATTTCGCTCCCAAAGTTCCATAAGACTAGAGAGGCGGTAGCTAACAAATGTTACTTAGTTAGGACAGACATAATTGTCAGGTACATGATCTGCCAATTAGTAACTATAATATATCAATGGTGTGGTCAAGAGGTTGTTGACAAAATGTTCCGCTTATTCTTTTGAGCTATGTATATGGTTTCGGAACAAAGAATTTATGTTATTAATCCTACGTCTGGATTATAATTCAAGTAAGAGATAAGCTTTCCCAACACCCATGGTCACTACTCAATATAGTGGTGTCTATTAGACAGAACTCATTTTCTTAAACTGATTTATACAAACTATCTTTGGAGGTAAGAGTAGAGCATCAGGAGTCGAAGCAAAAGCTTGTTATAACTAAAGATAACACATATTAAAATACAGGGTTAGAGCGAGGTTGAGGAAGGCTGGATCAAAATGTCCACCACCGACATGGAAAAGACTAAAAATTAGTAAAATCAGAGACTGGAGATTTTTAGGAGCAAATGGCCATGAATGTTAAAGCCCGATTTACTCTGTAGAGAAGAGGAAAGCCCGTCTCAGAGCCAGAATGGAGATCCCACACTCGAACTCTGGTTAAGGCATTGTTTCATCATTCATCTTTACTGCAGCGTTATTCCAAGATGTAAAACATGACGTAAACTAATCAAATTAGAAAGAGAAAGAGAAAGCAAGAGATGTTTATGCATCCATAATATGCCCAGACCTCAAAAAATTATGCACCATTCCTAGATGGGATCGCATTTCTTTTGAAAAAACGGAATTGAATTGAATTTTCTGAAGCAGGCAAATTGATGTGGAAACGGCGTTTGAAGGCGGCTCTGTCGTCCACTTGTCTTTGTTTCCTCTTTTTATAAATCTCTCATTATGGACCTGTAAGTTTTTATTCTTCCTGATGGAAATTCGTACGATCTTTACTTTGGATTGCTTACCCAGCAAGTCATATTAACGTTGGACAAATAAGAACCTCCTGAAAGGGTGGAATAAACAAACATGACCTGAAGATGAAAGAAGGTGGGCTTTCTTGGAACGAAATATTTGCAGATATGAAAACAACAACCAACTCTGAACGTAATGGGGGGAGTAAAAAAATAAACACGTTTTTAATAAGGAAAAAAACAAATAAAATGCACATTCATTACCGAATAATGAACTACGGGAAATCGCCATTATAGAGGAGCAATCATGACAAACTCAAATCGGAAGTGGCTTACTACTTTTGTATCCTTGAAGACTAAATATAAGAAATTGAAGTTGGATCGTTTGACGTAATCCTCGAAACTTTTAAAATGATTGAGTTGTGCTCTAATTAATCTCCCCTACTCGACTTCATGAAAGACTAATTGCTTGAGAAGAGGGTGTTACGTCCTAGCTTCCGAAACACACTTTCCTCGATCTTCGTTGTTTTAAAGTTTTAGTTATGTTGTTAATTGTGGTAGAGTTAATAGTTGTAGTTTTCTCAAAGAGTATATGTAACAGCATCAATATTATAACCAAGTACTAATTTCTAGTTTAAGTAGTCGAGATGAGAATGAAAATTCTAACATAGAAAATGTTGTTGATCGGTCACAAGCAGTTATGGGCCGCCTCGAAAATATAGTTTCGAAATTATCAGTATATCACAGCTTTGCAGACGCCGGACAATTTTCCTTTGCATGTGCAGCTCAGTCTCGAAAAGAGTAACAGTGCTCGGAAATGCATCGCTTTATGGTGTGTCTTGGTTGGTAAAATACTTCTTGCAAATCATATTGATTAAAAATGTTTCCTGTTATAGCGTAGATCAGTACTAAATTGGGTCGATAATCTCTCCCAGTGGCGCCAAAGTAACCGTCAAGGATCGACTTGGTCATCATCTAAAGTTTGCAACGGAAGCACTTGTAATAACTCGAGGTGATAATGTAGCAGTTGCAACAGTATGTCCTCACAGTTTAACGTACAGCATATGCACGATAATATAAATACATCAACTGTGTGCTCTTTCTTCTTGTTCATTCTAAACACATTTCACAGACAAACAAATACAATGCTAACACTTACCCCTGCACAAGTTCTGCTTGACATTAGTACGAGTACATATATTCCCGCTATGCTGGTAAATGTGTATACAAATGCATTAGTGTCAATCGTGTATGAGAATGATTGGGAGGGAATTACGAATATAAATCTGTGAAATACAAGTAGGACTGAAAACATAATATACATCACGTGTGATAAAATAGGAAAGGAGAAAACTCCGTTCAGTTGCTTTATCAGTTGGAACAATTCAAAATGAAGATGTCTGAGGCAATGAAGTTCGTTGCAAGGAGATTGTTGTTGGTGGTGGTTTCCATCGGAAAACACTGGTCGTTGTGGCAGAGCTGAAACAGCAGAGTTCAACAAGCAAAAATTCCACTTGACAATGTGAAAAATATTAACGAACCAGATTTCAATTACAATATGCTGTGTGTTCATTAACAAGTTGCCAAAGAAATGAAGGACTACAATGATGAAAGGGAATTCTAATATATATGGTACAGAGGGTATCAAATGAATAAGCACACTGATTGCTAATTGCAAACGTATTGCTGTTTTCAGTTTGCTAGGAAAGCTTGCTAAGTCACCTAATAAATATGTTGTACTAAGTGAGAGTTTGGTTAGAATATCAAGAATATTCTGAGATGATTTAATAATAAAGAACAGAGTTCCAAAGAAAGTAGTAGTTAAAGGTAATATGGACAAGAACAATTGAAACACGTCCTCAGACTTTCTAACGTTAGCGAAAGTATAGCAAAGAACAAAAAAATAGGGAAAGTATAGAGCTACATGCACAATAAGGCTGTATCCAACAATTATAGGTGAAAACTCAGCTTCATGACCAGAAATTAGCTTCTCGTCACGTAGCGGCATGAGGCCAAACACTTTACAAACAAATTTAAGGATTGCAAAGCTTGATGATACACTCGTGTGAGATCGAACAGTGTTGAGAGACATGCTAGTTAAAGAATTTCAACACAGTGGTAAAATTTCACTTCGTGAGTCTAGTTGAGCCTAGCACACTTGTTAGCAAAGAACAGTGCTTCAAAGCTGATGGAACTAAATTGAATGACTGGCTATTAGCTTGATTATAATCCAGTTGCGACGAAATTGCCTGAGATTTTTCCTATGCAATATTTACGAAACGTTGATGGCAAATCAAACATCAAACATTATCGTCGTTTACAGTCTTTAAGTAGTTTATGTTATGCTTGCTAATTAGTATTGTCTTGGCGTACATTAAGTTTTCATCAAGCTTATTACAATTCAAAGGAACAATTCATGTCACGTGAAATTAGTAGTGTAATTGGTGATAGAACCAGCACCACTTACAAGTGTACAAATGATGAGCTCATATAATTAAACAGCCCGATTTGCCCACACTTAAAATTATGCCAAGATGCCCCTTATTCCCCAATTCTTCAAGTGTAATATGCTCTTAATTCTAAGAATTTTCAATCCTAGTGTACAAATGATGAGCCCCTCAGATTGATTTGCCTACACTTATAAAAGGCACTTCTGTGAGATTGTTGTCCATAAATTTGTTAAAAATATGCCCCTCTTGATATTTTTTTTGCCCACACCTAAAACTAAGCTAAGATACACCCACACCCACCCACACCCACACACACACACACACACACATACATATACATATTTACTTCTGGTTTAAGTTTAATTGGATACCAGGTTCAATTTCTTTATCTAATATTAAAACAATGTAATTCTTCTAGAATTGCTCTGTGACTCTCTCATTTCTTACATCATAAACATATGATTTTTCACCTATGAGAATAACACTACATATAGTGTCATCAGGGAGTGTATCGTGAAATTCACAGATAATTTTAATGTTTGTCCTGTCATTAACCACAACTTCTTTCCTTTTTGAAGTGTTGATGACAAACATGGGTCTCTGTGCTTTGAATTCATCTGGTGTGTAATACATGTCAGTATTGCCAGTAGTGACCCTTTTGTATGCTGTAAATGCTTCATATAATTTAAGGAAATCATCCTTGGACATGTCTAAATTATAATTTTCTCTAGAGAATACCTCATTTCTGCCATTTTTAAGATATATGTTCTTGATGTTGCAGTTATCAAATCTACTTGAATTTTTTTCCTGATTATTGTGTCTTCCAGTCTGAAACAGAACCACCACAAAATCCGGCATGTCATATTGTATACTGGAGAATGAATTTGTAGCATCAAACTCATAATAGGTACCAGATGCGGGCTTCTGTACACATTGATATGTATAAAATTGTAAAGGAATCTGTGGATTTTTTATTATATCTGCTTTGTATTTAAGAGCATAACTGGCTTCATATTCAACAACTGGGATTCTTAGCTCCATAGTCTGAATAATACACTTGCCCTCATCAGGTAGGGTATTAGGCAGAGCTTCCCCTGTAGAGTTTAATGTGCTGTACCTCATCAAAGCATTATTATCATTGGCAGCTCTTCTAAATGTGATTCTTAAACCACCCTTCCACATAATATCTTTGTAATCTGAGAAGAATCCTGGCAACAGGCGCATAGGGAACAGCACTGTGTGGCCCTTAGATATAATTTTATCACCAGCCTCAAATCCACCTATTTTGTAGTAAGAAGCCTCGGTTTTGGATAATTTTAGTATGGCCAAAGCTGTGGAGGTAATGCCGGGATAATCTATTCTGTTTATAACAACACCATGCTTTCTGATCTCAATTTCAGAGAACAGATGCGGCACAAAATTGTCTACCAATCTTATATTTGAATTTGCCGGATAATCTGTTCCATCGAGCTTTACAACATCAAATTTGATGTATAGATCTGCTCTGTGGGGGTGTATAAAGCCATCCCCTACATCAAGATCAACCTCAATCTCTGTGTTGGGTTGATTTAAATTTGCAAATGTCCTCCTGTTTGGGGGAATGATTGTAGCTCATAACTCTCAATATTTTCCATTTTTTTTGTATGTATTTTTATTTAAATATTAATCTCTATGATAGCAGTTGTTGTGGCTCCAGCAAAATCAACTAATTCTTCTTTTTCATTAGTGACCATCAATTCAATATAATCTATTCTATTATGGCACACAGGAAAATATAATGTTGGTGATGGAGTGTAGATGATTGGCTCCATAAATTCAGAATTAGGTTTGAATGTTGCAATGATGCCAGTTTGTTTGTGAGTGCCTATGCCATTTGATTTGGTGATCATACCCTCAGCCACATTACAGTGAATATTTAGAGTCTCTATGACTAAGAATTTGGGTATATTAATAGCAGTGTGTTTGATGGCCGCTTCAAGTTTTGTGTTGTTCTCAAAGCCTAACAGCTCTCCTATAGTACCCAGATCCACTGTTTCTGTAGCAGATACAATCTCTACTCTGTGAGTGACAGAATTTTGAGTTAATACTATACCTCTGGGTAATTGAGCATTTAGAGTGGACAGATTATACTGCCCTGGAGTGATGACAATTTTTTGATCCCCTACTGCAATTTTGTTGTTGTGGTGTGTAATATTAGGGATCAAGTACATGCCATAAAATGCTCTGAGAGCTATTGTTTTGGGATACACTATATCATCATGTAATTTGAGTTTCAATATTGAATTTTGGCTGGTGAGATGGAATACCCCCATGATGTTTCAGTTACCACAAGGCTTTTTGAAAATTTTCAATTGATGGTTTATTTATTTGAGACATATATCTAAGAACAGATAAACACAAATGTCCACAATTAACATCTTTGAAATTTTGAACACGGGCATTATTGTAATAAAGATTAGGTGATTTTAGATATTTTATTAAATTTTCAGGTGGAACACCTCCAAATGAATCAAACACAAATGCCTTATTTTTTAAATATTTAAGATAACAGATCCAGTGAGTGCCCTGATGTTTGTACTTATCCAAATTAACAATGCCACACTCTTTGTTGAGTGGTTGCTCTGGCAAAGAATCAGACATGTACACACCTCTAAAATTTTTGATGCCCAGTGGCTTGATTAAAGCTTCAATATCTTGGTTTGTAAGCGGCTCTTCTTTTTTTTAAACTTATTCATGGCTCTCTTAACACCTTTGCCTTGTTTCTCCATGGCCAGGTTATGGCGCTTCAATTCATCTAATTCTGCCCTATTTTTCTTGGCATCTATTACTGTTTTTGCTATGGCAGCTGATCCTCCAGCCAAGCTCCCCACAGCCCCGAGAGCAGCTAAGATGGCCGGGATAGTAAATATGAAACTCCCCACATGTGATTTTTTTCTTGATTGTTGTAATTTTTTTTAATTGGGGGGTACTAAGCAACAATTTCATACCATGGCCCTTTGCAAGACAAGAATTTTTTTTCTTCCGCTGCTTTTTGGTTAAAAGGCTATCAATAGTTTTAAGAGATTTAAGACCTGCATAAGGTATTTGATACATAACACCCTTGGCCTTCATTGTAGGTTTATTATATACATATTCACAGCCCCCACCCCAGTTTTTGTTTGGTGTTCATAGCTATGGTGGTCCCCAATGCTGCTATTTTTTCACTTAAAGAAGCATCTTTGCTTACATATCTACCAAATGCAGCCTCTTCTAATTTCTTGTCTGCAACATGTCTCTTGTCAAGATCAGAATGTGTGTTGTATGCTATGTCATGGTCTCTACAAGCAGCATCTAGGGGATTAACACCAGGATCACCTCTGTTTAATCTATGGTCCAATTTTGTGCCTGGACCACAATATTGATAGCCTGGAATATGTAGTTCAAATGGCAGCTTGTTTATAATGTCATTAACCAACCCCCGGCCCTCAGAAATATTCCAAAATTTAGGTGGTAGAGTATTAATAATTTTTATAAGATATCCAATCCCCTTAGTGTCATTCACTATAAAATTAGACAATTTTGTGCTTATCATGTCCATAATCCCAACCTTTTCATTGTAAAAATTGTGGTTGCCAGCATTTTCCTCCCCAGCTATCACCAATAACCTATCTACAAGTTTCCTGACATCATCAACCCACACAAATTCTTTGGGCAGGGTGTTGTATTGTTTGATTCCACTACCTGTCTTAATTTGTGACCATATGGGCTTGATTAAATTATTGTATTTTGCTCCACTGCTAGACTTGACTCTTTTTTGTGTGGGATCATTGTTCTGGTATAGAGCATCTGATTTTATTAATATTTCTTTGTAATGTTCATAATCTTGATCTGTATAGCTGCCAGGCCTTTTCCTAGTCATCAGTTCCCACAATCCAGGTGTGCCGGGATATTTAACAAAACCACCTCTTTGTCCAAGATGAGATTCTGAATATACAATTATATCATCTCCCATAAATGTTACTCTGAAATTGCCAATTCTATGTATGATGCTACCATCACGCTCTGTGTCAGCATATAAGCCAAAAACCTCATCTTTGTTGTCTTTAGGTGTGCTTAAATATTTTTCAGCAAGAAGACCCAATTCAATAGGATCCTGAGTAGCTTCAATTCTTCGAGGAGCAATAGGACTAGGTGTATGAATACTGGAAAGTGGGGTGATTGGATAATCTAATATGTTCCTTGCAGCTACAGGTACAAGCTCTGTGATCAAATTTTGATTTTGCTCTGTAACAGTTTTGATATTTTTACCTAATTCACTAATAGCATCAATGATAGGCTGTTCTGTTTGTTTGTGTTGTTCATAAATTCCTCGGTTCTGTGATTTCCATCCCTTAAATCTTTTTACAAGATAATCTCTTAATTTAAGATCATCAATGATTGGCCTTTTCATGGTTATTTATATATGTTTCAATGTCTAGAAAATTGTTGATTTTATTTCTGTATTTGCCACTATTGGGTTTTCTTGTCATATCAATTGTGACAAACCCATAACTGTCCTGGTTCCAGCACCTACTGCAAAACTTGGAAAAATCATTGTAGCTCAAGTCCCCACCTACATATTCATCATGTATGTGTTTGAGGTTGGTATGATCTTGATGAAACACACATATAAAATTGCTGTTGTCTCGGATCAGCTGCTTGGGTATTTTTGAAAAAGTCTGTGCCAGGTAGAAACAATCAATGTTTTTGTGCCGGCCCTGTGTAAAGAAATTTCTAACATTGTTTTGATTATCCAGTATAATGTCATCAAACACAACAACTGAATTATCGAGACATTCATGAAGTGGCTTAACATCTGGTTCAAAAGTGGCAATATCCAATCCATCATATAGTTTCATCAGTTGGGTGCCAATAAAAAATTATCAACCATTAGTGTAGTTTTACCACAAGCCGATGGCCCAACAATAAGACATCTAATATTTTCAGGCAGCAACTTGCCATTTCTCTTAACCTGCTGTTCAGGTTCTGGCAGCCTTTTTATAACATCCCAGGTGCTCATATTATCACTTTGTCTGCATCGATCCAGCTGTGTTCTGGAAGTCCTAGCCATTTGACAAATAACTTGTTGTTTTTTCTGCGGATGATTTTTCTATGAGATATGTGTCAGGCTGTTTAGTTTTGCTGAGTTCTTCTTCATAGAATCTGCCTTTGAGAATTTCTCCTCGGTGATCTTTTATTATATATGTGTTAAGGGTCCCAGGTTTAATTTGAACCACTGTAAATAATTCAGTGCTCCAGTTTCTTGTAAAGCCTCTTTTGAATAAGTGCTTATATTTGCTGATTCTTACTTGATCACCCACCCTGTATTTGGCCTTTCTTGTTGTTGGCTGGTATCTAGGATAATAAACAGTCCTGATCAATTTTTGCTCATCAGATGAAGTTACTTCAGAGGGTTTCATGTTGATTGTGGAATGGACAGAGTTGTTATATTTATGTAGAAGTTATGGAAGAATATTAATCCATTTATAATTCCCTTTAAGTGTAAATTGTTTATACATAAGATTTTTTAGGGTTTTGTTGAATCTCTCTACAATTGAGGCTTTGAGATCACTGTAACTCGAATAATGTTTTATTAACTGGCTTTTAATAAATTGTTGGAACACAGAATTATAAAATTCTTTGCCATTATCTGTTTGCAAATAGCGCGGTGATCTTCCACTCTGATTGATGATTGTCCTGATTGCTTCTGTAACATATTTTCCAGTCTTGGATTTGAGTGGCACAGCCCAGGCAAATTTTGAAAATGTGTCTATTACAGTGAGTAGATACTTGTAGCCCTTGTTGATTTTGTCTAAGTTTTTCAACTGTCCACTTGCCATTTCAATCAAGTCGCTCTGCCATAAATCATCTATGCCTTTTGTGACTACTGGCAGTCTCTTATAATTATGTCTGGCTTGTCTGTGTAATTCATCAACAATAATTTGTCTAGACATAATATGAAAACAAGAATATTGCAACTATGGGGTGTTCAGCAGCTGATACTACAGGATTTTCTAAATATAATTTGTCCCCTATTTGTATTTTAAATTCCAGAGAGCCATCATCTTCAATATAGGCTGTTTCTAATGTATTGGGATCTGTAAAATCCTCTAATTCTACATTGGTGATTTTTGTTTTGTTATCAGCATTTGTTATTGATAAGGTGGGGTAGTGGTGTGCCTGTGGTTGTAGCCAATATTTGATCTTGATTGGTCTAAGTGTGCCCCCAACAAAAAACTGGTAATAAAATTGTGCAGGGGACAGCATATATATTTTGCCACCTGGTGTAAATGGCGAATCATATTCTTTGTTGGGGATGCTGTACAATTCAAGAATTACTGTATGTTTTGGATTCTCGATTATGCCTGTAATTTCTTTTTCTGCTGTAAGCAATCTGCATGTTACAGATTCAAGATGCTCATTGATGGTCCTAACAACATCATCATGGCCTGGCTTGATTTTTATGTCCACAACAAGTTTCTTGTATTGTTGCACAATCTCTTGTAGCTGGGTGGCAAAAACAGACAGAGCATTTGCTTGATTGGATTCCATGGTCCCTAGCTGTTGCTTGATATTAGCTACAATTTGTTGCAAATTTTCAATAACTGCCAATTTTGAATTTTGAGCAGTAAGATCATGGACCTGTCTTCTGATATCCTCAAACAGGGCATGCAGTTCATTAATATGTTGATTAGTTGGTAGAGTGGCCACTGTCTGAGTGAGTTGTTTGATCTCTGTTTGGATATTCTTGATATCTTCTGATTTCAATATGCGATTCACAGCTCTCTTAATATTTTTAAGTTCCTGTGATGTAGGCAGATTTGTTACAGTATTTTGCAAAGATTCAAGTGCCAATTTCACATTGTTTAATTCAGAAGCATCAGCCACATTTTGCATAGCATCTTGGAGCAGGGCTATATCAGCCTGAGAGGGTGTTGATTGTTGTAAAATTTCAAGTTTTGTTTGGATATCATCGATCAAGTGATGAAAATGAGATAGCTCAGATTCAGTGTTGAGGTTTTCAAGCTTTGTGATCTGTTCCTGGACACTGACAAGTGTGTCTACAATACCGGGCAGGCGGGATTCTAGAGATTCTTGTATATTTGTTAAATCACTTTGCACTGCTGCTATTGTACCCTCAAGATGGGTTATGGTACTTTGAATTTTTCCAAAATCTTGATATGTTTCAAGTTGCAGCTTGATGTTTGCAACACTCCGAGTTATTGCACTCAAAGCATCAGAAGATGGCAAGTTGTTCATAAAATTTTCAAGTGTCTCAATTTTTTCTTTAACCTCGGCTATGGCATTGTTCAGAGGGTCCAGATTAGGTATTTGGAGTGATTGAATCTGTTCTTTTAG